>NC_058081.1:174537409-174877409 GCF_014858855.1 Bufo gargarizans
CCTGAATCTAACCCCTGTATGTAGAGGGAGTATCTCATACAGTCTGAACCAGTGTAGGCCTGAATTAAATATTTCTATGCACAAAATGGCTGTATTTCAAATGGCTGCATTTCAAATGCCTGAATCAAACCCCTGTATGTAGAGGGTGTATCTCACACGGTCTGAGCCAGTGTAGGCCTGAATGAAATATTTATTTGCCCAAAATGGCTGTATTTTAAATGGCTGTATTTCAAATGCCTGAATTAAACTCCTGTATGTAGAGGGAGTATCTCAAAGGGCATGAACCAGTGTAGGCCTAAATTAAATATTTATTTGCCCAAAATGGCTGTATTTCAAATGCCAGAATCAAACCCCTGTATGTAGAAGGGTTATCTCACAGGGCCTGAACCACTGTAGGCCTAAATTAAATATTTATTTGCTCAAAATGGCTGTATTTTAAATGGCTGTATTTCAAATGTCTGAATCAAACTTCTGACGAAACCAACCTCGCCACTGGGTTTTGGAGGGGCCTGTTTGCCAGCCTCTTGCCTCAGGATTATGGCCCATATACTAACTTTGAAGGAGAAGACAGACCGGCCGCACAGCTTAAATCTGTGGAACTGTTTTCTGGGCAGGAAAGCCATGCTTGCAGCCGGCCAAATGTGACTTCAATGGAATTCGGGAACCCCTGCTCGGATCTGGGTGATTTTTGGATATGTTATTCACCCAGATCAGAGCTATCCATGGATGTATACATTATGGGGATATGTGGGGTTTTGAGGTGTTTTCTGTGTTCTGGGAAAAATGTGTGTTTTCTGTCTGTGAGTGATTAAGTTAGCCCATTAGGTTTGGTAATTGTATTTTGTTGATTGCGTCCCAGACAATGCCAGTGTGTTAGTTAATTGCGTCACAGACAATGCTCATTGTATTTTGTTAATTGCGTTACAGACAGAGGGAAGGGGATTTTGTGTACAATTGCTGGGAAGGTTTCAATACTGTAAATGCATGTGATTGGCTGTTTATACAAAACCCTGTGGGTGGTAACCTTGTTGGAAGATGTGTATAAATCAATGCTTGTGTGTCCAAATAAGGAGTTCCTGTTTTACCCTTTACCAAGTTGAGGCTGGTGTTTGGGTAACTGATCGACACTGGGGGATTGCTATATGCTGAAGATTTGCTATACTCCCCTGGCATAACTACTAGCTCTTGTAAGAGCTGTTCCTGCTCTCTGGAAAGCACTAGGAGCATCTATCGACGGAGGTACCCGGTCGGGGTGCCAGGATATCCGTTACATTGGTGGCAAGCAGTGGGATGGCGTCCTAGTGAGAGGAGAAGCAGCTCGGAGACACCATTCATGGATTTTACAATTTGAGGGCAACGCATGTCCTAGTACAGCGCTCCTGGCTACAGCAATATGGATGCCGTTGGTTCCTGCACAGCATTCCATGAGGAAGATCACCCGGATTACAGGGATGCCGAGCGGAAAGGCGTATGGCACCAGGCCCTGGAGGACGTGCAGTGTCGGAGGGGTGAGAGTCTTCCCAGTGAGGAGCAGAGATTACGAATGCGATTGGCGCTATGACTACCTCTACTGGGAGAGCAACCATTGACGGAGTGGGTGTCAGAGCTTGAGACACTGGTATGGCAGGAAACCTGGCTGGATGACGCTTACCAAGCACTATGGTGGGACACAGTACGACATTCTCCATGGATGGAGGAGTACGCTAAGCCCGAGGGTGAGGAATATAATGGCCCTGGTTTATTGTGGGAGTCTTTTTAAGACATTGACTATGGGAGCACAGAAGAGTCTAGATTTTGGGACATTACTGACTACAGGGGGGACTTGCACATTTGGCCTACAACTAGTGCGGTGAGGGCAGATCTGACCTTTCTGGTCCAAAGGGAGTGGGAACTGGAGCAAGATTATCAACAGTTGTTTCGCTCCATTCAAGCCCAGCGCAAGATACAAGACAGTTGGATACCAGGCCCAGACCTGCAGCCCTACCCCTGGCAAGTCACAGCTGAGGAATCCCCTACTTCCTCACCAACTGTGAAGGTAGGGGACTTCATAGACTGGTACTAGGAGGAACCCCAGTCGGCAGGTGGAGATGGGACCGTAGTCACTCCACCGGCCCAACAGGGTGGCTGGGCAGGCGGCCCAGATCCCCAACTGCCACTAGGAGTACAGGGAGAGGAGATTTTCGGTCCCTCATCTCTGCAACAACCAGAATCACTGGTAGTGGAGACAGTTGTTCTCACTACCCAGCGGCAGTATAGTCTACAGGGAGAGGAGACAGTCGGTCTCTCTTCCCAGCGGCAGGTAGCATCCCAGGGGGAAGAGTTGGTCAGTTCCTCACCCCTGCAACAACCAGCTACAGAGGTAGGGGACCTCATAGACTGGTCCTGGGGGGAAACCCATATGGCAGGTGGAGATGGGACAGAGATCTCTCCACCTGCCCTACAGGGATGCTGAGCAGTCGGCCCAGATCCCCAACGGCAGCCGGAGTTTCAGGGTGTAGGGACAGTTAGTCCTGCTCCCCAGCGGCAGTGTACTTTGAAGGGGGAGGATACAACCGGTCTCTCTCCCCAACCACAGGGGGACAGCACCCCTAACTCCAATGATGCAGGTGGGACCGCCGTCTCTGCACCAGGCCTACCGGGATGCTGGATGGCTGGTACAGAGTCCCCACCAACTCCGCAGGAAGGCCAGGAGGAGGAGGTAATCGATCCCTCTTCTCCCCAGCTGATCCGCAACAAGGTCCTGGGGGTAGGATTCCCTGACCCCATCCCAGCAGAAGAGCTGGCATCTGGGCAGAGCGCAGTTGGACTCTGCCCTCCTCTATCCTTTTCTCCAGAGGCTGACTCCACACCGGCTTCCCCAGCGGAATAGCTGACATCTGGGCAGAACACAGTTGGCCTCTGCCTTCCTCTATCCTCTTCTCCAGAGCCGGACTTCCCACAGGCTACCCCAGCAGAAGAGCTGGCATCTAGGCAGAGCGCAGTCGGCCTCTGCCCACCAAGTACCTACAGCTCCAAGCTAGAGAACAACAAGGAAGCAAGGAGTAGCAGATGCCCCCTCAACAGCTGGGGACATACAGAACAGAGCCAGGCCCCAAAATTCAACAGGTCAAGTATTGGGTTGTGGGTGGACTGCCAGACTAACTCAGATACCGACCAACGTGAGGTCAGGTATCTGGTTAGTCTTCCCTGGGAGGGGGAGAGGTGTGACGAAACCAACCTCGTGACTGGGTTTCGGAGGGGCCTGTTAGCCAGCCTCTTGCCTCAGGATTATGGCCCATATACTAACTTTGAAGGAGAAGACAGACCGGCCGCACAGTTTAAATCTGTGGAACTGTTTTAGGCAGGAAAGCCATGCTTGCGGCCGGCCAAATGTGACTTCCATGGAATTCGGGAACCCCTGCTCGGATCTGGGTGATTTTTGGATATGTTGTTCACCCAGATCAGAGCTATCCATGGATGTATACATTATGGGGATATGTGGGGTTTTGAGGTGTTTTCTGTGGTCTGGGAAAAATGTGTGTTTTCTGTCTGTGAGTGATTAAGTTAGCCCATTACATTTGGTAATTGTATTTTGTTGATTGCGTCTCAGACAATGCCAGTGTGTTAGTTAATTGCGTCACAGACAATGCTCATTGTATTTTATTGATTGTGTTAAAAACAGAGGGAAGGAGATTTTGTGTACAATTGCTGGGAAGGTTTCAATACTGTAAATGCATGTGATTGGCTGTTTTTACAAAACCCTGTGGGTGGTAACCTTGTTGGAAGATGTGTATAAATCAATGCTTGTGTGTCCAAATAAGGAGTTCCTGTTTTACCCTTTACCAAGTTGAGGCTGGTGTTTGGGTAACTGATCGACACTGGGGGATTGCTATACGCTGAAGATTTGTTATACTCCCCTGGCATAACTACTAGCTCTTGTAAGACTGTTCCTACTCTCTGGTTTTAAGAGAGGTTCACCCACTGGAGCCTGGAGCCTTGTCGTAGGTCCAGGGTGGGTAGCAGATGGTGAGACCTCAGCCAAGCTTCGGCGGTTCGTGGGGTCTGCAGTGAGTACGGTGTCAAGTGGAGTGCTTGGAGTCCTCGGAAAGTACTAGGAGCATCTATCGACGAGGGTACCCGGTCGGGGTGCCAGGAGATCCGTTATAAAACCCTTGTATGTAGAGTGGGTATCTCACAGGGCATGAACCAGTGTAGGCCTAAATTAAATATTTATTTGCCCAAAATGGCTGTATTTCAAATGCCTGAATAAACCCCTGTATGTAGAGGGGGTATCTCACACGGTCTGAACCAGTGTAGGCCCGAATTAAATATTTCTTTGCACAAAATGGCTGTATTTCAAATGCCTGAATCAAGCCCCTGTATGTAGAAGGGGTATCTCACAGAGCCTGAACCAGTGTAGGCCTAAATAAATATTTATTTGCCCAAAATGGCTGTATTTCAAATGCCTGAATCAAACCCCTGTATTTAGAGGGGGTATCTCACAGGGCATGAACCAGTGTAGGCCTGAATTAAATATTTATTTGCACAAAATGGCTGTATTTTAAATGCCTGAATCAAACCCCTGTATGTAAAGGGTGTATCTCACATGGTCTGAACCAGTGTAGGCCTGAATGAAATATTTCTTTGCATAAAATGGATGTATTTCAAATGGCTGTATTTCAAATGCCTGAATCAAACCCCTGTATGTAGAAGGAGTATCTCACAGGGCATGAACCAGTGTAGGAATAAATCAAATATTTATTTGCCTGAATTAAATATTGGTGCACCAAATGGTGGTATTTCAAATGCCTGAATCAAACCTCTGTATGTAAAAGGAGTATCTCACAGGGCATGAACCAGTGTAGGAATAAATCAAATATTTCTTTGCCCAAAATGGCTGTATTTTAAATGGCTGTATGTCAAATGCCTGAATCAAACCCCTGTATGTAGAGGGGGTATCTCATAGGGCCTGAACCAGTGTAGGAATAAATCAAATATTTATTTGCCCAAAATGGCTGTATTTTAAATGGCTGTATTTCAAATGCCTGAATCAAACCCCCTGAATGTAGAGGGGGTATCTCACAGGGCCTGAACCAGTGTAGGCCTAAATTAAATATTTATTTGCATAAAATGGATGTATTTCAAATGGCTGTATTTCAAATGCCTGAATCAAACCCCTGTATGTAGAGGGAGTATCTCACAGGACAGGAACCAGTGTAGGCCTGAATTCAATATTAGTGCACCTAATGGCGGAAATTAAAATCTTTGAATGTAACCCAAATGTATTAAGGGTGTATCTCACAAAGGCTGCCAACTAATTGTTTTTGTGCCCAAACGAGTGTTTGTTTAACAACTGGATTTGACAGCAGTATATATGTTTTTTGTAAAAAAAAGTGTGTTATTCAAACCCCAGAAAATGATGGCTGTATTTCTACCTTAAATTGCACACTGACTAATCCAGATGTTGTAGTTTGCCCAAAAAATGGTGTTTTGCAATGTCCCAAAAGCTCAGATGCAGTGCTGGTGCACTGAGCTTGCATAACATGGCCGCCACCGCCGCCCACCTAACTAACAGAATTATAAAAGTATGGTTTTTTTGGTCAATTAGCTCAGGGCAGAATAAAACGATTGTGCTCTGCACCCACACAACTATTTCTCTGTAGATCGCTGAGTTAGATTCTCTCATTTGCTCTCCCTGAAATCACAAGTCCAGCAGCATCCTCTCTCTACACTTGTAACAGCAGAGTGATGTGCAGCGCTATGTGACTCAAGCTTATATAGGGTCACATTCCGCTGTGGCTAATCATAGCCATGCCATTACCGCTTGTTGATTGACTGCTCTGCAAATGTTCGAGTTCGGGTCCGGGGTCCAAAAATCCTAAAGTTTACAGTTCTGGTTCGCTTAACCCTAGTTTTTAGCTAACATGTCTCATTTGAAAAGACCCTGAGGTATCCCTACAGTGAAAATACCCTATAAATGACCCCATTTTAGAAACTACAACACTAAAATAATTTTTCAAAGGGGTGTTGTGAGCATTTTAGTCCTTTAGGCATTTCATAGAATTTAGAAACACTTATATAAATGTAATTTCCTCCAATAAAATGTTGCTTTAGCCCCACATTTTTTTTTTCATTTTCCCAAGGAGTAACAGAAGAAATGGCACCTCAAAACTGTCTACCTACTTTCTCTTGATTACGGCAGCACTCCATATGTGATCTTAAACTGCTATTTTGGCACATTGCAGGGCTTAGAATGGAATAAGCGCATTTTGTTTTGTTTTTTTGTGTGAAATTTCATTAGAATGGTCACATTTGCAGAGTCCTTGAGGTACCAGTACAGGTAAAAAATAAATAAAAAATTACCCAATTTTGGAAACTAAACCCTTCAAAGAATTCAGCTACAAGTATAGTAATTGGCTTGACCCCATAAGTGTTTTAAAATTGGGGCATGAAAAAATAAAAATAAAAAATTAAAATTATTTTAAGAAAAAATAAAAATAAAAAATTAAAATTATTTTAATAATTATTAATTTTAGAATTTTTTCCCCTCAAACATGGTAAGGCAAAAAAGCACCTCAAATTTTACTACATCATTTTTCCTGAGTATGATAATATCCCCTATGTGATCATGAACTGCTGTTTGGGAACCCAGCAAGGATCAGAAGAGAAAGAGCACTATGGGCCTTTGAGGTCTAGTTTGGTGATTTGTAAAGATCAGGCTGACGACTGCAGAAGTTCTGAGGTGAAGTAAAAAAATGAAACCCACACAAAAAGTGACCTCATTTTCGAAATCGCACCCCTCACAGAATTTAGCAAGGGGTGTATTGAATATTTTGATCCCACAGGTGTTTTGCAAAAATGAATGCACAGTAGATGGTGCAAAGTGAAAATTGCAATTATTCCACAGATCAGGGGCGTAGCGTGGGGGAGGGGGCGGCGGGGCCATTGCCCCGGGTGCCACACTGCAGGGGGGCGCTGTGCGCTGCAACAACAAAATCTTACATCGCTGATGCTGTGGGCTTTTTTCACACAGCGCCGCAGAGCAGAGTGAGGAGGCGGAGCGCAGTACGATCACACTGATAGGCTCTGCCCATCTTCCAGGCAGTGCGGAGCCTGGAGCCAGAGCAAGGAGATAGAAGCAGAAGATGGCTGCCGCACTGTCCCTGCTTCAGTACTTGTAGCGGTCAGAGAGTTTATCCAGACAGGCAGTCTGAATGCGACCCTGACAGAGTAAGTGACAATGCAGTCAGTGTCATTGCCAGTCCCACCCTGAGTGAATTAGGTCAGTCAGTCACAGTGTGTATGTTGGCATGGGCTGAGGGTAGGCATTAGGGGTAATATATGAGTGAACTAGTGAAGTGCCACTGTGCCAGTGCCATGAGAGCCAGGCCAAGGCTGCCAAGTAGATGGCATCATGGTAGTCAGGGTGCTGGTGAAGGATGACCAGCCCAGGGACACTGACTGAGAAAGACAGTATGCCTCTCTGGGATGCCATCTGTAGTTTCTGCCCATCTCTGCTGTCCATATACCAGGCCTACCCTGGTATATCGAGTGGACAGGAGAGATGGGCAGATGGCACCCCAGAGGCAGTACTGTCTCTGGTCATCCTTCACCAGCATCGCCTGACTGCCACGGTCCTGCTTGGACTGGCTCTCATGGCACTTCAATGCCTGCTGCTTGGCTATCAGCTTCCTCTTGGTCTTATATCCTGCTTTGGAATCAGGTTTTGATCTGGGTCCCTGTAAGCTTCAGGGCTGCAGCCAAGTCTGCCCTCCTCAGTCTCAGGTCCAGACAAGTATCTCTGCAGAGTCCAGACAGTCACTGACCAAGTTTAAGTCCCTCTGACTCATTGGCCCACAAGCAAGAAGCAGGGAGGAATCATGACTTTAAATGGGAAAAAAGATGAATATTCTAAAGAAAAACAAATATATAGCACTATATCGAATATATTAATTTTTTCAAATATTCGTAATATTCTAAAACAAGAATATATAGCAATATAATGAATATTCAAAAAAATGAAAAACTAATATAGAGCAATTTAGCTAATATAGTGTTTTTGAATATTCGCTATATTGCTATATATTCTTGTTTTAGAATATTACAAATATTAGAAAAAACAAATATATTCAATATAGTGCTATGACTCAATGGCCCACAAGCAAGAAGCAGGGATGAATCATGTTTTTACTTGGCAATTAAAAAATTTGCGATAAAAATTTGCATTACGAAAATTCGTATATTACGTGATCATTTGAGGAAAAAAATCGTAGAATATAACAAATACGCGAGTGTTCGCCGAATATACTACAAAATATTTGCGAAATATCGCGAATTCGAATATGATCCCTGCCGCTCATCACTAGTCAGGAAGGGGTTAAGAAACAGAGCCACCACAAATAAATACTCATACATCATATATATGATATACAAACATAAATAAGCATGAAAAGTAAGAGAGGTCCACAGCACTCACTATTAATAGGAGAAATCCTACTTCTTAATGCTGCATTGCAGGTAATAAAAGGGAGACAAACACATGGAAATCGGCTGGCAGAAAGTGTCAGAGGACACAAAATAATAACTGACTGATCTCCATGTGTCTCTCTACCATGTATTATCTTCAATGAATCGCAACAATTTAATGGAGATTGTTAATGGAGAGTTCTGTGGATTTCTTTATATTGAACAATTGTTTTATGTGGCTGATGACCAGAAGAGGAATTTTGGCATGAATTTTGGCATTGGTTGCTTTTGTTATGCTAATGTGTCTGTTATATGACTGGGTCCACTCTGCCTTTTATTATTTTTGGTGCCATAATGGCCTCCATTACTTACAAGGGATGCAGGTACCAACATGGCTGTATATATGTCCTTTTTTCTCATATATACAGTGGGATGCGAAAGTTTGGGCAACCTTGTTAATCTTCATGATTTTCCTGTATAAATCATTGATTGTTACGATATAAAAAAGTCAGTTAAATATATCATATAGGAGACAAACACAGTGATATTTGAGAAGTGAAATGAAGTTTATTGGATTTACAGAAAGTGTGCTATAATTGTTTAAACAAAATTAGGCAGGTGCATAAATTTGGGCACCACAAAAGAGAAATTAAATCAATATTTAGTAGATCCTCCTTTTGCAGAAATTTCAGCCTCTAAACGCTTCCTGTAGGTTCCAATGAGAGTCTGGATTTTGGTTAAATGGTATTTTGGACCATTCCTCTTTACAAAACATCTTTAGTTCATTCAGGTTTGATGGGTTCTGAGCATGGACAGCTCTTTAAGTCACACCACAGATTTTTAATTATATTCAGGTCTGGGGACTGAGATGGCCATTCCAGAACGTTGTACTTGTTCCTCTGCATATTTGCCTTAGTGGATTTTGAGCAGTGTTTAGGGTCGTTGTCTTGTTGAAAGATCCAGCCCTGGCGCAGCTTCAGCTTTGTCACTGATTCCTGGACATTGGTCTCCAGAATCTGCTGATACTGAGTGGAATCCATGCGTCCCTCAACTTTGTCAAGATTCCCAGTCCCTGCACTGGCCACACAGCCCCACAGCATGATGGAATCACCACCATATTTTACTGTAGGTAGCAGGTGTTTTTCTTGGAATGCTGTGTTCTTTTTCCTCCATGCATAACGCCCCTTGTTATGGCCAAATAACTCAAATTTTAGTTTCATCAGTCCACAGCACCTTATTCCAAATGTACTTTAGCCCACCTCAAGCGGCATTTTTTTGTGCTGTGGGAGGAGAAAAGGCTTACTCTGCATCACTCTCGCAGACAGCATTTCCTTGTGTAAAGTGCGCCGAATGGTTGAATGGTGCACAGTGACTCCATCTGCAGCAAGATGATGTTGTAGGTCTTTGGTGCTGGTCTGTGGGTTGACTCTGACTGTTCTCACCATTCGTCGCTTCTGTCTATCCAAGATTTTTCTTGGTCTGCCACTTCGAGCCTTAACTTAAACTGAGCCTGTGGTCTTCCATTTCCTCAATATGTTCTTAACTGTGGAAACAGACAGCTGCAATCTCTGAGACAGCTTTCTGTATCCTTCCCCTAAACCATGATGGTGAACAATCTTTGTCTTCAGGTCATTTGAGAGTTGTTTTGAGACCCCCATGTTGCTACTCTTCAGAGAAAATTTAAAGAGGAGGGAAACTTACAATTGACCCCCTTAAATATTCTTTTTCATAATTGGATTCACCGTTGTATGTAGGTCAGGGGACACTGAGCTTACCAAGCCAATTTGAGTTCCAATAACTAGTTCTAAAGGTTTTGGAATCAATAAAATGACAACAGTGCCCAAATTTATGCACCTGCCTAATTTTGTTTAAACTATTATAGCACACTTTCTGTAAATCCAATAAACTTTATTTAGCTTCTCAAATATCACTGTGTGTGACTCCTATATGATATATTCAACTGAAATTTTTTATCGTAACAACCAACGATTTATACAGGAAAATCATGACGATTAACAAGGTTGCCCAAACTTTAGCATCCCACTGTACGCTGAACACATACATAAATACAACATATATATGCTACACACATACATACACAATACATACACTACACACACATATAAAAACACACATACCATAATAAATAAAAAAATGGCTATAAAATGTGCACAACTTGGCGCGTTGTTCCAAAAAGTCCTTAAGGGACTTATGAACTTTTTGGAACAACACATCAAATGGTTTTACGTTTTATCTTTTATTTTGTTACTTTAATAAGTATATATATTATATATATATTATGAAGAACGTATATATGCATGTATGTTCCTTAATCACTCAAAAACGCAACCATCAATTTCAACGAAACTTGGTATACACATCCCTTGCTACCTGGAAATAAATCTTGTGGGGCTCACAGTTCTCTAGGACATTCCACAAAAATTACCTGCATTAGCCAATACAAGCCTGCAAGTCTATCTCTTCTTATCCCAACTGCCATACACACGGTCACATGTTCCTTATCAGCCAATAGTAGCTTGCGGGCCCTTAGTCTCCACATACACACAGTTTTACTCCAGGTTTCCATAACAACACAGACATTTTTCTTCACTACTGCAGGTCAGCTTTAATTGGGCAGGGTGCTATGGATGACGCTATTAAGGGAGCGGAGTACTGTGGAGGTCACAGTTCAGGGGGCAGGTAGGGTGGCTATTCAGGCCACCCTCAAAAGACGGACTTAAAAACTCTGCCCCAGGTCACGCTAAGACATGCCCCTGATCTGGGTAGGCCACTCCCACTCCACAGCCGACAGTGATTGAAAAAATGAAGGTAAAAATCAACTTCTATCAGCTGCAGGGGTGGGAGGGAGGGTGACTTTCTCCCTGCAGCTCACACTCAGACAGCACAGTGCTGCTGTCTGAGAGTGAGCTGTTCAAAAGGACATCCCTGTGTGAGATATTTCCAAAAAATGAATTAGCCAATAGAAGCTTGGTCACATGACCCTTATCAGCCAATAGAAGCTCGCAGGCCCTTAGTTTCCACATACACACAGTTTTACACCAGGTTTCCATAACAACCCAGCTAGTTTTCTTCACCGCTACAGGTCAGCTTGAAAGGTGCAGGGCTCTGTGGATGATACTGTTAAGGGATCAGAGTGCTATAGAATTCTCAGTTCAGGGGTAGGTAGGGTGGCCATTCAAGCCACCCTCAAAAGATAGACTTAAAAACCCCGCCCCCAGGTCCAATTAATCCATGCCCCTCCCACTCCTCAGCCTACGGGGATTGAACAAATTAAGGTAAAAATCAACTTCTGTCAGCTGCAGGGGTGGGATGGAAGGTGACTTTCTCCCTGCAGCTCATGCTCACACAGCACAGTGCTGCTGTCCGAGAGTGAGCTGTTCAAAAGAACATCCCTGTGTGCATCCAGGTCCTGTGCCGGACGGAGGACAGGGAGTCTGAAAGCTGGACTGTCCTGCCTAAAACCGGACCTCTGGCCACCCTAGGGGCAGGCTGCTGTGGAGGTCATAGTTAAGGCAACAGTCTGCTATGGAGGCCAGTGTTAAGTGACAGATTGCTGTAGAGGCCACTTTTAAGGGGACAGGGTCTTGCTGAAATCACTGATAAGGTAATGGGGTACTATGGAGGTAACTAATAAAGGGGCGGGATGCTATGAAGGTCACTGTTAAAGGGGAGGGCACAGTGGATGTTGCGGTTAAGGGGGCAGGCTGCTGTGGAGGTCACTGTTGAAGGGGTGGGGTACTGTAGATGTCACTGTTATTGTGGATACTGTCTACAGTGGGATGCGAAAGTTTGGGCAACCTTGTTAATCGTCATGATTTTCCTGTATAAATCATTGGTTGTTACGATAAAAAATGTCAGTTAAATATATAATGTAGGAGATACACACAGTGATATTTGAGAAGTGAAATGACGTTTATTGGATTTACAGAAAGTGGGCTATAATTGTTTAAAAAAAAATAGGCAGGTGCATAAATTTGGGCACTGTTGTCATTTTATTGATTCCAAAACCTTTAGAACTAATTATTGGAAATCAAATTGGCTTGGTAAGCTTAGTGACCCCTGACCTACATACACAGGTGAATCCAATTATGAGAAAGAGTATTTAAGGGGGTCAATTGTAAGTTTCCCTCCTCTTTTCATTTTCTCTGAAGAGTAGCAACACGGGGGTCTCAAAACAACTCTCAAATGACCTGAAGACAAAGATTGTTCACCATCATGGTTTAGGGGAAGGAAACAGAAAGCTGTCTCAGAGATTTCAGCTGTCTGTTACCACAGTTAGGAACATATTGAGGAAATGGAAGACCACAGGCTCAGTTCAAGTTAAGGCTCGAAGTGGCAGGCCAAGAAAAATCTCGGATAGACAGAAGCGACGAATGGCGAGAACAGTCAAAGTCAACCCACAGACCAGCACCAAAGACCTACAACATCATCTTGCTGCAGATGGAGTCACTGTGCATCGTTCAACCATTCGGCTCACTTTACACAAGGAGATGCTGTATGGAAGAGTGATGCAGAGGAAGCCTTTTCTCTGCCTACAGCACAAAAAGTGTGGCTTGAGGTGGGCTAAAGCACATTTGGACAAGCCAGCTTCATTTTGGAATAAGGTGCTGTGGACTGATGAAACTAAAATTGAGTTATTTGGCCATAACAAGGGGCGTTATGCATGGAGGAAAAAGAACACAGCATTCCAAGAAAAACACCTGCTACCTACAGTAAAATATGGTGGTGGTTCCATCATGCTGTGAGGCTGTGTGGCCAGTGCAGGGACTGGGAATCTTTTCAAAGTTGAGGGAAGCATGAATTCCACTCAGTATCAGCAGATTCTGGAGACCAATGTCCAGGAATCAGTGACAAAGCTGAAGCTGCGCCGGGGCTGCATCTTTTAACAAGACAACGACCCTAAACACTGCTTAAAATCCACTAAGGCATTTATGCAGAGGAACAAGTACAACGTTCTGGAATGGCCATCTCAGTCCCCAGAACCTGAATATAATTGAAAATCTGTGGTGTGACTTAAAGAGAGCTATCCATGCTCGGAAGCCATCAAACCTGAATGAACTAAAGATGTTTTGTAAAGCGGAATGGTCCAAAATACCTTCAACCAGAATCCAGACTCTCATTGGAACCTACAAGAAGAGTTTAGAGGCTGAAATTTCTGCAAAAGGAGAATCTATTAAATATTGATTTCATTTCTTTTTTGTGGTGCCCAAATTTATGCACCTGCCTAATTTTGTTTAAACAATTATAGCACACTTTCTGTAAATCCAATAAACTTTATTTCACTTCTCAAATATCACTGTGTGTGTCTCCTATATGATATATTTAACTGACATTTTTTATCATCACAACCAACGATTTATGCAGGAAAATCATGACGATTAACAAGGTTGCCCAAATTTTCGCATCCCACTGTATATCTTTTAACGACACACACAAACATTTAATAAGATAGATGAAAGGTTGGCAGATGAGGGGGATGTCGGTTCAGGGAGAGCACTGCTGCAGCCGGACACTTCCTCTGCCAGTCAGAGGAATGTCAGCTCCAGTAAGCAGGGGACCTGGAGAGCAGGCAAGAAAGGTGCTGATAGTGGCAGACTCAATTATTAGGGGCACAGATAGGGCGTTCTGTCACAAAGCCCGGAATGCCGAACGGTGTGTTGTCTTCCTGATGCTCGAGTTCGAAACATCGTGGATCGGATTGAGAGATTACTGGGAGGGACTGGAGAAGATCCAGCAGTCATGGTCCATATTGAAACCAATGACAAAGTTAGAGGTAGGCTGAGCGTCCTTAAAAATTATTTTAGGGATTTAGGTCCCATGCTTAAGGCAAGGGCCTCAAAGGTGTTGTTTTCCGAAATACTATCTTTACCATGAGCCACACAAGAAAGGCAGCGGGAGATTAGGGAAACAAACAAGTGACTCAAGAACTAGTGTAGAAAGAGGGGTTTGGGTTCCTGGAGAACTGGTCCAACTTCTTTGCCGGCTACAGGCTCAATCGTAGGGATAGGCTGCACCTCAATGGGAAATGGGCAGCTGTTTTGGGGTAGAGGTGGCTAGAAGTTTGGAGGAGCGTTTAGACTAGGGACTAGGGATGAGCGAACTCGAACTGTATAGTTCGGGTTCGTACCGAATTTTGGGGTGTCCGTGACACGGACCCGAACCCGGACATTTTCGTAAAAGTCCGGGTTCGGGTTCGGTGTTCGTCGCTTTCTTGGCGCTTTTGTGACGCTTTCTTGGCGCTTTTTGAAAGGCTGCAAAGCAGCCAATCAACAAGCGTCATACTACTTGCCCCAAGAGGCCGTCACAGCCATGCCTACTATTGGCATGGCTGTGATTGGCCAGAGCACCATGTGACCCAGCCTCTATTTAAGCTGGAGTCACATAGCGCCGCCCGTCACTCTGCTCTGATCAGCATAGGGAGAGGTTGCGGCTGCGACAGTAGGGCGAGATTAGGCAGATTAACTCCTCCAAAGGACTTGATTAATTGATCAATCTGCAGCTGTGGATCATTGAGCTGCTGATACTCAATTGCTCACTGTTTTTAGGCTGCCCAGACCGTTTGTCAGTCACTTTTTTCTGGGGTGATCGGCGGCCATTTTGTGTCTTGTGGTGCGCCAGCACAAGCTGCGACCAAGTGCATTTAACCCTCAATGGTGTGATTGTTTTTTGGCTAAAGCCTACATCAGGGTGAAGCTGTCACACCAAGTGCATTTAACCAGCAATAGTCTGTTTATTTTTTGGCCATATACTACATCAGGGGCAAGCTGCGCCTGTCACCAAGTGCATTTAACCCTCAATGGTGTGGTTGTTTTTTGGCTAAAGCCTACATCAGGGTGAAGCTGTCACACCAAGTGCATTTAACCAGCAATAGTCTGTTTATTTTTTGGCCATATACTAAATCAGGGGCAAGCTGCGCCCGTCACCAAGTGCATTTAACCCTCAGTAGTGTGGTTGGTCAAGCTGTCACACCAAGTGCATTTAACCAGCAATAGTCTGTTCATTTTTTGGCCATATACTACAACAGGGGCAAGCTGCGCCCGTCACCAAGTGCATTTAACCCTCAGTAGTGTGGTTGGTCAAGCTGTCACACCAAGTGCATTTAACCAGCAATAGTCTGTTCATTTTTTGGCTATATACTACATCAGGGGTAAGCTGCGCCCGTCACCAAGTGCATTTAACCCTCAGTAGTGTGGTTGGTCAAGCAGTCACACCAAGTGCATTTAACCAGCAATAGTCTGTTCATTTTTTGTCCATATACTGCATCAGGGGCAATCTGCGCCTGTCACCAAGTGCATTTAACCCTCAGTAGTGTGGTTGGTCAAGCTGTCACACCAAGTGCATTTAACCAGCAATAGTGTGGTTATTTTTTGGCCATATCCCAGTCTAATTCTGTCAGTAAATCCATACCGGTCACCCAGCGCCTAAATACTAGGCCTCAAATTTATATCCCGCTAAATCTGTCGTTACCGCTGTACTGTTCTGGCTGGGCAAGTTATTTAGTGTCGGTCAAAGCACATTTTTTGTTCTGGGTTGAAATACAATTCCCAATTTAGCAATTTCATAATTTAGTGGTTTCTGCTATATCAGAGCTATTTGAAATCTATCCCTAAAAGGGTATATAATATTCAAGGTGCACATAGGGTCATTCAGAATAACTTCACACACACGCTACTGTGCATTTCCAAGTCTAATTCTGTCAGTAAATCCATACCGGTCACCCAGCACCTAAATACTAGGCCTCAAATTTATATCCCGCTAAATCTGTCGTTACCGCTGTACTGTTCAGGCTGGGCAAGTTATTTAGTGTCCGTCAAAGCACATTTTTTGTTCTGGGTTGAAATACAATTCCCAATTTAGCAATTTAATAATTTAGAGGTTTCTGCTGTATCAGAGCTATTTGAAATCTATCCCTAAAAGGGTATATAATATTCAAGGTGCACATAGGGTCATTCAGAATAACTTCACACACACGCTACTGTGCATTTCCAAGTCTAATTCTGTCAGTAAATTCATACCGGTCACCCAGCGCCTAAATACTAGGCCTCAAATTTATATCCCGCTAAATCTGTCGTTACCGCTGTACTGTTCTGGCTGGGCAAGTTATTTAGTGTCGGTCAAAGCACATTTTTTGTTCTGGGTTGAAATACAATTCCCAATTTAGCAATTTCATAATTTAGTGGTTTCTGCTATATCAGAGCTATTTGAAATCTATCCCTAAAAGGGTATATAATATTCAAGGTGCACATAGGGTCATTCAGAATAACTTCACACACACGCTACTGTGCATTTCCAAGTCTAATTCTGTCAGTAAATCCATACCGGTCACCCAGCGCCTAAATACTAGGCCTCAAATTAATATCCCGCTAAATCTGTCGTTACCGCTGTACTGTTCTGGCTGGGCAAGTTATTTAGTGTTCGTCAAAGCACATTTTTTGTTCTGGGTTGAAATACAATTCCCAATTTAGCAATTTCATAATTTAGTGGTTTCTGCTGTATCAGAGCTATTTGAAATCTATCCCTAAAAGGGTATATAATATTCAAGGTGCACATAGGGTCATTCAGAATAACTTCACACACACGCTACCGTGCATTTCCAAGTCTAATTCTGTCAGTAAATCCATACCGGTCACCCAGCGCCTAAATACTAGGCCTCAAATTTATATTCAGCTGAATTTGAATACAATATATTGGGCCAAATAATATTTTTGTTGTTGTGGTGAACGATAACAATGAGGAAAACCATCTAGTAAGGGACGCGGACGTGGACATGGTCGTGGTGGTGTTAGTGGACCCTCTGGTGCTGGGAGAGGACGTGGCCATTCTGCCACATCCACACGTCCTAGTGTACCAACTACCTCAGGTCCCAGTAGCCGCCAGAATTTACAGCGATATATGGTGGGGCCCAATGCCGTTCTAAGGATGGTAAGGCCTGAGCAGGTACAGGCATTAGTCAATTGGGTGGCCGACAGTGGATCCAGCACGTTCACATTATCTCCCACCCAGTCTTCTGCAGAAAGCGCACAGATGGCGCCTGAAAACCAACCCCATCAGTCTGTCACATCACCCCCATGCATAGCAGGGAAACTGTCTCAGCCTCAAGTTATGCAGCAGTCTCTTATGCTGTTTGAAGACTCCGCTGGCAGAGTTTCCCAAGGGCATCCACCTAGCCCTTCCCCAGCGGTGAAAGACATAGAATGCACTGACACGCACAACCACTTTTGTTTCCTGATGATGAGGACATGGGAATACCACCTCAGCATGTCTCTGATGATGACGAAACACAGGTGCCAACTGCTGCGTCTTTCTGCAGTGTGCAGACTGAACAAAAGGTCAGGGATCAAGACTGGGTGGAAGACGATGCAGGGGACGATGAGGTCCTAGACCCCACATGGAATGAAGGTCGTGCCACTGACTTTCACAGTTCGGAGGAAGAGGCAGTGGTGAGACCGAGCCAACAGCGTAGCAAAAGAGGGAGCAGTGGGCAAAAGCAGAACACCCGCCGCCAAGAGACTCCGCCTGCTACTGACCGCCGCCATCTGGGACCGAGCACCCCAAAGGCAGCTTCAAGGAGTTCCCTGGCATGGCACTTCTTCAAACAATGTGCTGACGACAAGACCCGAGTGGTTTGCACGCTGTGCCATCAGAGCCTGAAGCGAGGCATTAACGTTCTGAACCTGAGCACAACCTGCATGACCAGGCACCTGCATGCAAAGCATGAACTGCAGTGGAGTAAACACCTTAAAACCAAGGAAGTCACTCAGGCTCCCCCTGCTACCTCTTCTGCTGCTGCCGCCTCGGCCTCTTCCTCCGCCTCTGGAGGAACGTTGGCACCTGCCGCCCAGCAAACAGGGGATGTACCACCAACACCACCACCACCTCCGTCACCAAGCGTCTCAACCATGTCACACGGCAGCGTTCAGCTCTCCATCTCACAAACATTTGAGAGAAAGCGTAAATTCCCACCTAGCCACCCTCGATCCCTGGCCCTGAATGCCAGCATTTCTAAACTACTGGCCTATGAAATGCTGTCATTTAGGCTGGTGGACACAGACAGCTTCAAACAGCTCATGTCGCTTGCTGTCCCACAGTATGTTGTTCCCAGCCGGCACTACTTCTCCAAGAGAGCCGTGCCTTCCCTGCACAACCAAGTATCCGATAAAATCAAGTGTGCACTGCGCAACGCCATCTGTGGCAAGGTCCACCTAACCACAGATACGTGGACCAGTAAGCACGGCCAGGGACGCTATATCTCCCTAACTGCACACTGGGTAAATGTAGTGGCAGCTGGGCCCCAGGCGGAGAGCTGTTTGGCGCACGTCCTTCCGCCGCCAAGGATCGCAGGGCAACATTCTTTGCCTCCTGTTGCCACCTCCTCCTACTCGACTTCCTCCTCCTCTTCTTCCACCTGCTCATCTAGTCAGCCACACACCTTCACCACCAACTTCAGCACAGCCCGGGGTAAACGTCAGCAGGCCATTCTGAAACTCATATGTTTGGGGGACAGGCCCCACACCGCACAGGAGTTGTGGCAGGGTATAGAACAACAGACCGACGAGTGGTTGCTGCCGGTGAGCCTCAAGCCCGGCCTGGTGGTGTGTGATAATGGGCGAAATCTCGTTGCAGCTCTGGGACTAGCCAGTTTGACGCACATCCCTTGCTTTGCGCATGTGCTGAATTTGGTGGTGCAGAAGTTCATTCACAACTACCCCGACATGTCAGAGCTGCTGCATAAAGTGCGGGCCGTCTGTTCGCGCTTCCGGCGTTCACATCCTGCTGCTGCTCGCCTGTCTGCGCTACAGCGTAACTTCGGCCTTCCCGCTCACCGCGTCATATGCGACGTGCCCACCAGGTAGAACTCCACCTTGCACATGCTGGACAGACTGTGCGAGCAGCAGCAGGCCATAGTGGAGTTTCAGCTGCAGCACGCACGGGTCAGTCGCACTACAGAAAAGCACCACTTCACCACCAATGACTGGGCCTCCATGCGAGACCTGTGTGCCCTGTTGCGCTGTTTCGAGTACTCCACCAACATGGCCAGTGGCGATGACGCCGTTATCAGCGTTACAATACCACTTCTATGTCTCCTTGAGAAAACACTTAGGGCGATGATGGAAGAGGAGGTGGCCCAGGAGGAGGAGGAGGAGGAGGAAGAGGGGTCATTTTTAGCACTTTCAGGCCAGTCTCTGACAATGGACTGTTGCAGTGGTGGCTGACGTGAAGCCTGATTCTCTGCTATGACATGCAGACTGATTCTCTGCTGACATGAAGCCAGATTGTCTGTTACGGGACCTCTCTCCTCTGATTGGGTGCTGGGCCTAAATTTATGACAATGGACTGTTGCAGTGGTGGCTGACGTGAAGCCTGATTCTCTGCTATGACATGAAGACTGATTCTCTGCTGACATGAAGCCAGATTGTCTGTTACGGGACCTCTCTCCTCTGCCTGGGTGCTGGGCCTAAATTTATGAAAATGGACTCTTACAGTGGTGGGTGACGTGAAGTATGATTCTCTGCTATGATATGAAGACTGATTCTCTGCTGACATGAAGCCAGATTGTCTGTTACGGGACCTCTCTCCTCTGCCTGGGTGCTTGGCCTAAATTTATGAAAATGGACTGTTACAGTGGTGGGTGACGTGAAGCCTGATTCTCTGCTATGACATGAAGACTGATTCTCTGCTGACATGAAGCCAGATTGTCTGTTACGGGACCTCTCTCCTCTGCCTGAGTGCTGGGCCTAAATTTATGAAAATGGACTCTTACAGTGGTGGGTGACGTGAAGCCTGATTCTCTGCTATGATATAAAGACTGATTCTCTGCTGACATGAAGCCAGATTGTCTGTTACGGGACCTCTCTCCTCTGCCTGGGTGCTGGGCCTAAATTTATGACAATGGACTGTTGCAGTGGTGGCTAACGTGAAGCCTGATTCTCTGCTATGACATGAAGACTGATTCTCTGCTGACATGAAGCCAGATTCTCTGTTACGGGACCTCTCTCCTCTGCCTGGGTGCTGGGCCTAAATTTATGAAAATGGACTCTTACAGTGGTGGGTGACGTGAAGCCTGATTCTCTGCTATGATATGAAGACTGATTCTCTGCTGACATGAAGCCAGATTGTCTGTTACGGGACCTCTCTCCTCTGCCTAGGTGCTTGGCCTAAATATATGAAAATGGACTGTTGCAGTGGTGGCTGACGTGAAGCCTGATTCTCTGCTATGACATGCAGACTGATTCTCTGCTGACATGAAGCCAGATTCTCTGTTACGGGACCTCTCGCCTCTGCCTGGGTGCTGGGCCTAAATTTATGAAAATGGACTGTTGCAGTGGTGGCTGACGTGAAGCCTGATTCTCTGCTATGACATGCAGACTGATTCTCTGCTGACATGAAGCCAGATTCTCTGTTAAGGGACCTCTCTCCTCTGCCTGGGTGCTGGGCCTAAATATATGCCAATGGACTGTTGCACTGGTGGCTGACGTGAAGCCTGATTGTCTGTTACGGGACCTCTGTCCTCTGCCTGGGTGCTGGGCCTAAATATCTGACAATGGACTGTTGCATTGGTGGCTGACGTGAAGCCTGATTCTCTGCTATGATATGAAGACTGATTCTCTGCTGACATGAAGCCAGATTGTCTGTTACGGGACCTCTCTCCTCTGCCTGGGTGCTTGGCCTAAATTTATAAAAAAAATGGACTGTTACAGTGGTGGGTGACGTGAAGCCTGATTCTCTGCTATGACATGAAGACTGATTCTCTGCTGACATGAAGCCAGATTGTCTGTTACGGGACCTCTCTCCTCTGCCTGGGTGCTGGGCCTAAATTTATGACAATGGACTGTTGCAGTGGTGGCTGACGTGAAGCCTGATTCTCTGCTATGACATGAAGACTGATTCTCTGCTGACATGAAGCCAGATTGTCTTTTACGGGACCTCTCTCCTCTGCCTGGGTGCTGGGCCTAAATTTATGAAAATGGACTCTTACAGTGGTGGGTGACGTGAAGCCTGATTCTCTGCTATGATATGAAGACTGATTCTCTGCTGACATGAAGCCAGATTGTCTGTTACGGGACCTCTCTCCTCTGCCTGGGTGCTTGGCCTAAATTTATGAAAATGGACTGTTGCAGTGGTGGCTGACGTGAAGCCTGATTCTCTGCTATGACATGCAGACTGATTCTCTGCTGACATGAAGCCAGATTCTCTGTTACGGGACCTCTCTCCTCTGCCTGGGTGCTGGGCCTAAATTTATGAAAATGGACTGTTGCAGTGGTGGCTGACGTGAAGCCTGATTCTCTGCTATGACATGCAGACTGATTCTCTGCTGACATGAAGCCAGATTCTCTGTTAAGGGACCTCTCTCCTCTGCCTGGGTGCTGGGCCTAAATATATGCCAATGGACTGTTGCACTGGTGGCTGACGTGAAGCCTGATTGTCTGTTACGGGACCTCTCTCCTCTGCCTGGGTGCTGGGCCTAAATATCTGACAATGAACTGTTGTATTGGTGGCTGACGTGAAGCCTGATTCTCTGCTATGATATGAAAACTGATTCTCTGCTGACATGAAGCCAGATCCTCTGTTACGGGACCTCTCTCCTTTGCCTGGGTGCTGGGCCTAAATATATGCAAATGGACTGTTGCAGTGGTGGCTGACGTGAAGCCTGATTCTCTGCTATGACATGCAAACTGATTCTCTGCTGACATGAAAACAGATTCTCTGTTACGGGACCTCTCTCCTCTGCCTGGGTGCCTAGGCCTAAATATATGCCAATGGACTGTTCCAATGTTGGGTGACGTGAAGCCTGATTCTCTGCTATGACATGCAGACTGATTCTCTGCTGACATGAAGACAGATTCTCAGTTACGGGACCTCTCTCTTCTGCCTGGGTGCTGGGCCTAAATATATGCCAATGGACTGTTGCAGTGGTGGCTGACGTGAAGCCTGATTCTCTGCTATGACATGCAAACTGATTCTCTGCTGACATGAAGACAGATTCTCTGTTACGGGACCTCTCTCCTCTGCCTGGGTGCCTGGGCCTAAATATATGCCAATGGACTGTTCCAATGTTGGGTGACATGAAGCCTGATTCTCTGCTATGACATGCAGACTGATTCTCTGCTGACATGAAGACAGATTCTCTGTTACGGGACCTCTCTCCTCTGCCTGGGTGCCTGGGCCTAAATATATGCCAATGGACTGTTCCAATGTTGGGTGACGTGAAGCCTGATTCTCTGCTATGACATGCAGACTGATTCTCTGCTGACATGAAGACAGATTCTCTGTTACGGGACCTCTCTCCTCTGCCTGGGTGCTGGGCCTAAATATCTGACAATGGACTGTTGCAGTGGTGGCTGACGTGAAGCCTGATTCTCTGCTATGACATGCAGACTGATTCTCTGCTGACATGAAGACAGATTCTCTGTTAAGGGACCTCTCTCCTCTGCCTGGGTGCTGGGCCTAAATATATGCCAATGGACTGTTGCACTGGTGGCTGACGTGAAGCCTGATTGTCTGTTACGGGACCTCTGTCCTCTGCCTGGGTGCTGGGCCTAAATATCTGACAATGGACTGTTGCATTGGTGGCTGACGTGAAGCCTGATTCTCTGCTATGATATGAAGACTGATTCTCTGCTGACATGAAGCCAGATTGTCTGTTACGGGACCTCTCTCCTCTGCCTGGGTGCTTGGCCTAAATTTATAAAAAAAATGGACTGTTACAGTGGTGGGTGACGTGAAGCCTGATTCTCTGCTATGACATGAAGACTGATTCTCTGCTGACATGAAGCCAGATTGTCTGTTACGGGACCTCTCTCCTCTGCCTGGGTGCTGGGCCTAAATTTATGACAATGGACTGTTGCAGTGGTGGCTGACGTGAAGCCTGATTCTCTGCTATGACATGAAGACTGATTCTCTGCTGACATGAAGCCAGATTGTCTGTTACGGGACCTCTCTCCTCTGCCTGGGTGCTGGGCCTAAATTTATGAAAATGGACTCTTACAGTGGTGGGTGACGTGAAGCCTGATTCTCTGCTATGATATGAAGACTGATTCTCTGCTGACATGAAGCCAGATTGTCTGTTACGGGACCTCTCTCCTCTGCCTGGGTGCTTGGCCTAAATTTATGAAAATGGACTGTTGCAGTGGTGGCTGACGTGAAGCCTGATTCTCTGCTATGACATGCAGACTGATTCTCTGCTGACATGAAGCCAGATTCTCTGTTACGGGACCTCTCTCCTCTGCCTGGGTGCTGGGCCTAAATTTATGAAAATGGACTGTTGCAGTGGTGGCTGACGTGAAGCCTGATTCTCTGCTATGACATGCAGACTGATTCTCTGCTGACATGAAGCCAGATTCTCTGTTAAGGGACCTCTCTCCTCTGCCTGGGTGCTGGGCCTAAATATATGCCAATGGACTGTTGCACTGGTGGCTGACGTGAAGCCTGATTGTCTGTTACGGGACCTCTCTCCTCTGCCTGGGTGCTGGGCCTAAATATCTGACAATGAACTGTTGTATTGGTGGCTGACGTGAAGCCTGATTCTCTGCTATGATATGAAAACTGATTCTCTGCTGACATGAAGCCAGATCCTCTGTTACGGGACCTCTCTCCTTTGCCTGGGTGCTGGGCCTAAATATATGCAAATGGACTGTTGCAGTGGTGGCTGACGTGAAGCCTGATTCTCTGCTATGACATGCAAACTGATTCTCTGCTGACATGAAAACAGATTCTCTGTTACGGGACCTCTCTCCTCTGCCTGGGTGCCTAGGCCTAAATATATGCCAATGGACTGTTCCAATGTTGGGTGACGTGAAGCCTGATTCTCTGCTATGACATGCAGACTGATTCTCTGCTGACATGAAGACAGATTCTCAGTTACGGGACCTCTCTCTTCTGCCTGGGTGCTGGGCCTAAATATATGCCAATGGACTGTTGCAGTGGTGGCTGACGTGAAGCCTGATTCTCTGCTATGACATGCAAACTGATTCTCTGCTGACATGAAGACAGATTCTCTGTTACGGGACCTCTCTCCTCTGCCTGGGTGCCTGGGCCTAAATATATGCCAATGGACTGTTCCAATGTTGGGTGACATGAAGCCTGATTCTCTGCTATGACATGCAGACTGATTCTCTGCTGACATGAAGACAGATTCTCTGTTACGGGACCTCTCTCCTCTGCCTGGGTGCCTGGGCCTAAATATATGCCAATGGACTGTTCCAATGTTGGGTGACGTGAAGCCTGATTCTCTGCTATGACATGCAGACTGATTCTCTGCTGACATGAAGACAGATTCTCTGTTACGGGACCTCTCTCCTCTGCCTGGGTGCTGGGCCTAAATATCTGACAATGGACTGTTGCAGTGGTGGCTGACGTGAAGCCTGATTCTCTGCTATGACATGCAGACTGATTCTCTGCTGACATGAAGACAGATTCTCTGTTACGGGACCTCTCTCCTCTGCCTGGGTGCCGGGGCCTAAATATCTGAGAATGGACTGTTCCAGTGGTGGGTGACGTGATGCCAGATTCTCTGCTATGGGACCTCTCTCCAATTGATATTGGTTAATTTTTATATATTTTATTTTTATTTTAATTCATTTCCCTATCCACATTTGTTTGCATGGGATTTATCTACACGTTGCTGCCTTTTGCAGCCCTCTAGCCCTTTCCTGGGCTGTTTTACAGCCTTTTTAGTGCCGAAAAGTTCGGGTCCCCATTGACTTAAATGGGGTTCGGGTTCGGGACGAAGTTCGGATCGGGTTCGGATCCCGAACCCAAACATTTCCGGGAAGTTCGGCCGAACTTCTCGTACCCGAACATCCAGGTGTCCGCTCAACTCTACTAGGGACCAAGGGAAATTACATTATAGGAGGGGCAGATAGGGCAGATAGTGCAGATAGGGACCTGGGACGAGGTAATAAAATTGAAAATGTTTCAAAGTCCTTTTAATGAATATTGTGTGTGGTGGCAGCAATATAATATTGCCATCAATCTGTGCAATACCTTCTGTGTGTCAGGGACAGAGATAGGAAAAATATAAGTGCAAACGAGTATATTTTTTCCATAATTTTCAATACTTTTTGTATACACTACGTGCAGAATTATTAGGCAAATGAGTATTTTGACCACATCATCCTCTTTATGCATGTTGTCTTACTCCAAGCTGTATAGGCTCGAAAGCCTACTACCAATTAAGCATATTAGGTGATGTGCATCTCTGTAATGAGAAGGGGTGTGGTCTAATGACATCAACACCCTATATCAGGTGTGCATAATTATTAGGCAACTTCCTTTCCTTTGGCAAAATGGGTCAAAAGAAGGACTTGACAGGCTCAGAAAAGTCAAAAATAGTGAGATATCTTGCAGAGGGATGCAGCACTCTTAAAATTGCAAAGCTTCTGAAGCGTGATCATCGAACAATCAAGCGTTTCATTCAAAATAGACAACAGGGTCGCAAGAAGCGTGTGGAAAAACCAAGGCGCAAAATAACTGCCCATGAACTGAGAAAAGTCAAGCGTGCAGCTGCCAAGATGCCACTTGCCACCAGTTTGGCCATATTTCAGAGCTGCAACATCACTGGAGTGCCCAAAAGCACAAGGTGTGCAATACTCAGAGACATGGCCAAGGCAAGAAAGGCTGAAAGACGACCACCACTGAACAAGACACACAAGCTGAAACGTCAAGACTGGGCCAAGAAATATCTCAAGACTGATTTTTCTAAGGTTTTATGGACTGATGAAATGAGAGTGAGTCTTGATGGGCCAGATGGCTGGATTGGTAAAGGGCAGAGAGCTCCAGTCCGACTCAGACGTCAGCAAGGTGGAGGTGGAGTACTGGTTTGGGCTGGTATCATCAAAGATGAGCTTGTGGGGCCTTTTTGGGTTGAGGATGGAGTCAAGATCAACTCCCAGTCCTACTACCAGTTTCTGGAAGACACCTTCTTCAAGCAGTGGTACAGGAAGAAGTCTGCAAGGTAAGAAAAACATGATTTTCATGCAGGACAATGCTCCATCACACGCGTCCAAGTACTCCACAACGTGACTGGCAAGAAAGGGTATAAAAGAAGAAAATCTAATGACATGGCCTCCTTGTTCACCTGATCTGAACCCCATTGAGAACCTGTGGTCCATCATCAAATGTGAGATTTACAAGGAGGGAAAACAGTACACCTCTCTGAACAGTGTCTGGGAGGCTGTGGTTGCTGCTGCACGCAATGTTGATGGTGAACAGATCAAAACACTGACAGAATCCATGGATGGCAGGCTTTTGAGTGTCCTTGCAAAGAAAGGTGGCTATATTGGTCACTGATTTGTTTTTGTTTTGTTTTTGAATGTCAGAAATGTATATTTGTGAATGTTGAGATGTTATATTGGTTTCACTGGTAAAAATAAATAATTGAAATGGGTATATATTTGTTTTTTGTTAAGTTGCCTAATAATTATGTACAGTAATAATCACCTGCACACACAGATATCCCCCTAAAATAGCTAAAACTAAAAACAAACTAAAAACTACTTCCAAAAATATTCAGCTTTGATATTAATGAGTTTTTTGGGTTCATTGAGAACATGGTTGTTGTTCAATAATAAAATTAATCCTCAAAAATACAACTTGCCTAATAATTCTGCACTCCCTGTATAAAGGCTCTCAGCAGCCAGGAAATAGCTGTTTTTTAACGTAACTCGCCGCAAATATATTCGGAACGAATGAATTTCTCTAGCATTCATCTTGATTGAAGAAAACGTGTAAATTCTCACTTATACTGACATGATAATGTCATCACGTTGGTGCGTGAGTCATCTGGTGCATTTTCTTCAACAAAGATGGCTGCTACAGCCTCTCTGGGATCAAATGTAGGAGGTGAGTATGAATTATTTTTTAAACCCCTGATTAACCTCCTGAATGTGAGTATAAGACGCTGCGTTAATCAGAGTTAAATGTGGCATCTGAGGGCACGATCGCAGTTCCCTGTCATTGTGCTTGCTCCATACAATGGAATGCGATTAGGGATGAGCGAACTCGAAATGTATAGTTCGGGTTCGTACCGAATTTTGGGGTGTCCGTGACACGGACCCGAACCCGGACATTTTCGTAAAAGTCCGGGTTCGGGTTTGGTGTTCGTCGCTTTCTTGGCGCTTTTGTGACGCTTTCTTGGCGCTTTTTGAAAGGCTGCAAAGCAGCCAATCAACAAGCGTCATACTACTTGCCCCAAGAGGCCATCACAGCCATGCCTACTATTGGCATGGCTGTGATTGGCCAGAGCACCATGTGACCCAGCCTCTATTTAAGCTGGAGTCACATAGCGCCGCCCGTCACTCTGCTCTGATTAGCGTAGGGAGAGGTTGCGGCTGCGACAGTAGGGCGAGATTAGGCAGATTAACCCCTCCAAAGGACTTGATTATTGATCGATCTGCAGCTGTGGGTCATTGAGCTGCTGATACTCAATTGTTCACTGTTTTTAGGCTGCCCAGACCGTTTGTCAGTCACATTTTTCTGGGGTGATCGGCGGCCATTTTGTGTCTTGTGGTGCGCCAGCACAAGCTGCGACCAAGTGCATTTAACCCTCAATGGTGTGGTTGTTTTTTGGCTAAAGCCTACATCAGGGTGAAGCTGTCACACCAAGTGCATTTAACCAGCAATAGTCTGTTTATTTTTTGGCCATATACTACATCAGGGGCAAGCTGCGCCTGTCACCAAGTGCATTTAACCCTCGATGGTGTGGTTGTTTTTTGGCTAAAGCCTACATCAGGGTGAAGCTGTCACACCAAGTGCATTTAACCAGCAATAGTCTGTTTATTTTTTGGCCATATACTACATCAGGGGCAAGCTGCGCCTGTCACCAAGTGCATTTAACCCTCGATGGTGTGGTTGTTTTTTGGCTAAAGCCTACATCAGGGTGAAGCTGTCACACCAAGTGCATTTAACCAGCAATAGTCTGTTTATTTTTTGGCCATATACTACATCAGGGGCAAGCTGCGCCTGTCACCAAGTGCATTTAACCCTCAATGGTGTGGTTGTTTTTTGGCTAAAGCCTACATCAGGGTGAAGCTGTCACACCAAGTGGGTGACGTGAAGTGGTGTGTGACGTGAAGCCAGATTCTCTGCTATGGGACCTCTCTCCAATTGATTTTGGTTAATTTTTATTTATTTAATTTTTATTTTTATTCATTTCCCTATCCACATTTGTTTGCAGGGGATTTACCTACATGTTGCTGCCTTTTGCAGCCCTCTAGCCCTTTCCTGGGCTGTTTCACAGCCTTTTTAGTGCCGAAAAGTTCGGGTCCCCATTGACTTCAATGGGGTTCGGGTTCGGGACGAAGTTCGGATCGGGTTCGGATCCCGAACCCGAACATTTTCGTGGAGTTCGGCCGAACTTCTCGAACCCGAACATCCAGGTGTCCGCTCAACTCTAAATGCGATTCGTTACAAAGTAATTCGGCAAAGCAGCCTAAACAAATTTTTTAAAACTTTGCTCATCACTACATACCACTATACGGTTTATAGCATGAATTTTGTAAAGTAACATGACAGCATAAAACTATTCAGTAAGAAATTGCATTTACATATAATGAATAATGCCAAAATATAAGCATTCTTTCTAATAGTTGATTTTTCTTGTACAGATCATGTAACCATCAGAGTGGATCGTCCATTGACTATATACTCCTACAGCTGCAGAAATAGGGTACCCATTGTCAGTGACAGTGAGTTCCACATAGAGAAGGCAAAGATATTTTTTTTTAGCATCCCTGCCTTCTCCTTCAAGGTATACACAGCAGTCATTAACCACTGCGTACAAATATGTCACAGGTTATCCAAGATGAACTGCAATCTCATGCGGCTGCCACTTTCTGGATCACGTGCCATACATTGAGGTTAGACTCGCTTTGGCGAGAGATTCAGACTCACACTTATTTTTCATGCTGTAATCCCAGGATGAGATCACGTGCCCAATGTACAGCATGTGATCCTTGAAGTGGCGGACACACAGGATCGTGGCGCATCTCAGATAACCTTTTTAAGGCAAGAAATGATCAGGGCTAAGCATTTGCTATTCTTATACAGGCTTTAAGCATGTTTCCACATTTCCCAACCATAGAGGAGGGATAAAAGTGAGAAATTTAAATTGTGAGCCCGAATAGGAACAGGAACCCATGTGAGTGACAAAGGAATATGTAATAATGACTAAATTATAATAAAAAAAATGTGAAAATACCCAAGTATAAGCTGGTATTGCAATGTTTTTAGCAAATGAGCATCAGTATCTCCATGCTACCTTTGGTTGAACTAAACTGATGTACAGTATGATGATCCAGATTCTCATGCTCCCATTGGCTGAGAGCAGGGACGTAGCTATAGGGGGTGCACAGGTAGCAGTCGCTACCAGGCCCAGGAGCTTGAGGGGTCCCAAAGACCCTTGTGCCGCATAAGAAGACACCGGTATTATAGAAAGTGCATGCTGGTCAAGTTACACCTCTGGCTGGAGGGAAGGAGTTAGGTCAAGAATTTGGCATGGGGAAGGGGGGGGTGCCGTTTCAATTGTTGCCTCAGGCAGCGCAAAGGCTATGTGCTTCCTTGCCCCTGACTACAAAGCACTGAAGGGAGTGGGGCTCAAGCTGAGCTTTGGAATGTGTGGAGTCCCAAATACCTGTATTTGGACCAAAAAGCAGAAGAAAGCAGCTAAATAGAGCAAAGAACTCTCAGTAGTGCCAGTATTATGTGCAGAGTATATGCATGAGATTTAAAACCCTGAAGTCTAAAAGGCCAAAATCATGTCCTCTTGTCTGACATTTTATCTTGCTGCAGAGCAAGATGAAATGTCAGACAATAAGGCATGGTTTTGTCAATGTTAGTGTTGAGCGAACTTGTGGTTTCAAGTTCGGTTTACAGTGTTTGGGTACTCCAAGAATTCTGGTCTGGATTCCACTACCACTGACCATAACTTATGGTCCTTGGTAGCGGAAACCATAATGAAATTCTTAGATAACCCGAAGTCGAACCTTGAAATACAAGTTTGTTCAACACTAGCCAACGTCTCCACAGATCAATAACATGCAGCTGATTTCTTAAAGAACTCCCGCCAAAAATGTTATTCTATGACCTGTTAGAAAGCTACATGATGCAATCTGTAGTGAATGTGATCTTCTTATCAATGTCTGTATTTGTAAGTTATACCTCCCTTATGCATCTCACCTGTGTCATGTGACCAGCAATCAGACTCTCCAACTGACACATCATATTATGTGTGGACATGAAGTCAGTTTCTCTATGTATTCCTATGGGAGCTTCAATCTCAGTCTCATAGGACAGAATAGAGAAGTTACTGACCTCCGGTCCTGTGTAATTGGAGATCAGAAAGTTGGTCACATGACATAACTTTCTAGCAGGTCAGGGAATAAACATTTTGCCGGGAGTTCTGCTTTAATTCTGGAGGATCTAATGGCATGTAATGTACAGAGCACTTTGGGAGCTTGCATTTGAGTGAGCAGAATAAAAGAAATAACAGCCCTGGTATGTCATGATGACTCTAGCAGCTCTATTTTTGTAATAATAAAATTTTTCCCTGAGCTTTACTTTAGTTGATGGTACATTTATGTACATTGATAAAGACTTGGTTGCTTTTGAAAGCAAGAGGCAAGTACTATAAATGCTCGCACTAACCTAGAGATGACTGTATTATGAACAACGGGAGGTACAACTGCCCATTCACCAGTTGTTTGCACTTCCAACCTTGATGCAATAAAACACATACTTTTATTCATGTTCCAATGAAGTTTATTTTTATTTTTTCCAAGGGTTACACAAGCACTTGACATTGAAAATCAACAAAGGTCTAATTATTGGGACAACAGTGGGGAAAAGCTCAGTAATGGAACAGAGTGTACAAAAACATTTTACAAAAGTGACCATAAATTGTGTGTTCTGTTATATCATATATGGTTAATATACAGTGAAAACCCCTTTAAAAGGTTTATTATGTAAAATACAAACCGTGCCCTTCTGTAGGGAACATTTAGATTGCCAAGTATGGAAATTAACAGTGACAATACATTCATGCACAAAGCTCTTAGCTCTGAATACACCACTTGGGATTTTTACTGAAAGTCACTGAAATTAAACAAATGAGCTGTGGTTTTCAGAGATTTATGATACAAGACTGGCAGAGCTACTTACTGTATGCAGGTCCCGGTTCATCTGAATGCATGATGTCTGTTCTGCACGCAGAAGCTGATTACAGTATGAGTACAATTACACTATAATGGTATAGGAACATCATAGCAATGTTCAAAGAAACAGCTGGGATGTATTCTGTTTGACTAAGCCTTATAGACATTTTGTCACTGATGATAAGTAGCAGCAGGTATTCAATGGTCATTAGTCACAATTGTTCCTTTCTTTTTTCACTTAAACAAGAGACAATTAAGGGACACCTGGTTGTCACTAAATTTTCTTTTCCAAAACAGTTAGGGCCAGATTTATCATTACACTTACATCTTACTCCACTTTTAAATATGTCCAAAGTCACTTTTGGCTAAGATTTATTAATGGTCCTTTAATACTGTGATAAATGTGGTTTGACGGGAGCAGTTTATCCTTCAGTAAGCGGCTTTACAAAAGTCGCACGTCTATACGAAAATGTCACATGTTTTATTAAAAAGTCACATAAGATAAGCATGGTCCTTACTGGAGTGAAATTGTGCAATTTTAAATTGTTGCAATAGTAAATCTGTCTAGAGATTAATTTACATAAGAAAACACGCCCACTTTCAGAAAACTGGCAAGCATAGCGCAGAGCCAATAAAAGTCGCACATTTTTGTACAGTTTTAGCGATTGCACAAAACGTTGCGACTTCTGCACTCCATTATTTTGACTTGAGCTAATGATAAATCTGGCCCTGTGTGTCTAAAACGGCCTGTGTATTATGCCAAGACCTTTAAATGGGGCAGAATGGGTGAAGGAGGTTTTACAAGTAGAGAATAGTGAGTCCCATAGCAGGAGTAAAATGGAGTCCTTTTCTGATTCATGTAATGATGCTGTACATATAACAAGACAGTCTGAAGAAAGATCTTCAAAGAATTATAAAGTAATTCAAATTTATTTAAACACCATATACTTCAGTACTCAGATTATGCAATATGTGTACCGTCCAAATATGGCAGCTCCAAGAGATGGAAATAAAGAGAAAGAAAGAGATGGGGCACAGACTGTATATTAAAAGGTCCATGTTTTCAAAAATAAGTCTCAATTCACACTGCTGGCAAGTGTGAAACACTATATTGTATATACATAGGCCCCTGTTAACTCGACAAAGGCCAAAGGAGTATATTTTTTACCTCCGTTGAGCTGGTATACAGTCCTGATCAAAAGTTTAAGACCACTTGAAAAATGGCAAAAAATCATATTTTACATTGGTGGATCTTAACAAGGTTCCAAGTAGAGCTTCAACATGGAAGAAGAAGAAATGAGAGTAAAACAAAACATTTTTTGAGCATTCAATTAATTGAAAATAAACTGAGACAGCCTTTTTTCAGCTGATCCAAATTTTAGGACCACATGCCTTTAAAAGGCCAAATCTGTGCAAAGATGTGGATTCATTGTCATTTTCTGTCAGGTAGTCACACGTTGTGATGGCAAAGGCAAAAAAAAACTCTCCCTTTTTGAACAAGGTCGGGTTGTTGAACTGCATAAGCAGGGTCTCTCACAGCGCGCCATCGCTGCTGAGGTGGGACGCAGTAAGACAGTCATTTGGAATTTCCTAAATGATCCTGAGGGTTATGGAACAAAAAAGTAAAGTGGAAGACCCCAAAAATGTCATCAGCACTGAGCCGGAGGATCCAATTGGCTGTCAGTCAAGACACTGGACGATCCTCGACCCAAATTAAGGCCCTTACTGGTGCTGACTGCAGCCCCATAACTATCAAACGGCATCTGAGACTGAAAAGCTTCAAAAACAAAAAACTTCTTCAAAGACCTCATCTCCTTGAACTGCACAGAACTGTTTGTTTGGACTTTGCAAGAGAGCACCAAACATGGGACATTCAAAGGTGGAAGAAAGTTTTATTCTCTGATGAGAATAAATTTAACCTTGATGGTCCTTTAGAAAAAAGACGACTGAGGGGAGATCTAATTAATATGTATAAATATATCAGGGGTCAGTACAGAGATCTATCCCATCATCTATTTATCCCCAGGACTGTGACTGTGACGAGGGGACATCCTCTGCGTCTGGAGGAAAGAAGGTTTGTAGACAACAAACATAGAAAATGATTCTTTACGGTAAGAGCAGTGAGACTGGAACTCTTTGCCTGAAGAGGTGGTGATGGTGAGTACAATAAAGGAATTCAAGAGGGGCCTGGATGTATTTCTGGAGCACAATAATATTACAGACTATAGCTACTAGAGGGGTCGTTGATCCAGGGAATTATTCTGATTGCCTGATTGGAGTCGGGAAGGAATTTTTTATTATAGTGGGGAAAATTGGCTTCTTCCTCACAGTTTTTTTTTTTTTGCCTTCCTCTGAATCAACTTGCAGGATAACAGGCCGAACTGGATGGACAAATGTCTTTTTTCGGCCTTATGTATTATGTACTATGTTACTATGTCCTGATGGTTTCCAATGTTACTGGCATGACAAGTAGGGATGAGCGAACTCGAACTGTATAGTTCGGGTTCGTACCGAATTTTGGGGTGTCCGTGACACGGACCCGAACCCGGACATTTTCGTAAAAGTCCGGGTTCGGGTTCGGTGTTCGTCGCTTTCTTCGCGCTTTTGTGACGCTTTCTTGGCGCTTTTTGAAAGGCTGCAAAGCAGCCAATCAACAAGCGTCATACTACTTGCCCCAAGAGGCCATCACAGCCATGCCTACTATTGGCATGGCTGTGATTGGCCAGAGCACCATGTGACCCAGCCTCTATTTAAGCTGGAGTCACATAGCGCCGCCCGTCACTCTGCTCTGATTAGCGTAGGGAGAGGTTGCGGCTGCGACAGTAGGGCGAGATTAGGCAGATTAACTCCTCCAAAGGACTTGATTAACTGATCGATCTGCAGCTGTGGATCATTGAGCTGCTGATCCTCAATTGCTCACTGTTTTTAGGCTGCACAGACCGTTTGTCAGTCTAATTTTTCTGGGGTGATCGGCGGCCATTTTGTGTCTTGTGGTGCGCCAGCACAAGCTGCGACCAAGTGCATTTAACCCTCAATGGTGTGGTTGTTTTTTGGCTAAAGCCTACATCAGGGTGAAGCTGTCACACCAAGTGCATTTATCCAGCAATAGTCTGTTCATTTTTTGGCCATATACAAAATCAGGGGCAAGCTGCGCCTGTCACCAAGTGCATTTAACCCTCAATGGTGTGGTTGTTTTTTGGCTAAAGCCTACATCAGGGTGAAGCTGTGACACCAAGTGCATTTAACCAGCAATAGTCTGTTCATTTTTTGGCCATATACAAAATCAGGGGCAAGCTGCGCCTGTCACCAAGTGCATTTAACCCTCAATGGTGTGGTTGTTTTTTGGCTAAAGCCTACATCAGGGTGAAGCTGTCACACCAAGTGCATTTAACCAGCAATAGTCTGTTCATTTTTTGGCCATATACAAAATCAGGGGCAAGCTGCGCCTGTCACCAAGTGCATTTAACCCTCAATGGTGTGGTTGTTTTTTGGCTAAAGCCTACATCAGGGTGAAGCTGTCACACCAAGTGCATTTAACCAGCAATAGTCTGTTTATTTTTTGGCCATATCCCAGTCTAATTCTGTCACTAAATCCATACCGGTCACCCAGCGCCTAAATACTAGGCCTCAAATTTATATCCAGCTAAATCTGTCCCTAGTGCTGTAGCTGGGCGAGTTATTTAGTGTCCGTTCAAGCACATTTCTTGTTCTGGGTTGAAATACAATTCCCAATTTAGCAATTTCATAATTTAGTGGTTCCTGCTATATCAGAGCTATTTGAAATCTATCCCAAAAAGGGTATATAATATTGAAGGTGCACATTGGGTCATTCAGAATAACTTCACACACACCCGCTACTGTGTATTTCCAAGTCTAATTCTGTCACTAAACCCATACCTGTCACCCAGCGCCTAAATACTAGGCCTCAAATTTAAATCCCTCTAAATCTCTCGTTACCCACCGCTGTACTGTTGTTGCTGGGCAAGATATTTAGTGTCCGTCAAAGCACATTTTTTGTTCTGGGTTGAAGTACAATTCCCAATTTAGCAATTTCATAATTTAGTGGTTTCTGCTATATCAGAGCTATTTGAAATCTATCCCTAAAAGGGTATATAATATTGAAGGTGCACATAGGGTCATTCAGAATAACTTCACACACACGCTTCTGTGCATTTCCAAGTCTAATTCTGTCACTAAATCCATACCGGTGACCCAGCGCCTAAATACTAGGCCTCAAATTTAAATCCCTCTAAATCTCTCGTTACCCACCGCTGTACTGTTGTTGCTGGGCAAGATATTTAGTGTCCGTCAAAGCACATTTTTTGTTCTGGGTTGAAGTACAATTCCCAATTTAGCAATTTCATAATTTAGTGGTTTCTGCTATATCAGAGCTATTTGAAATCTATCCCTAAAAGGGTATATAATATTGAAGGTGCACATAGGGTCATTCAGAATAACTTCACACACACGCTTCTGTGCATTTCCAAGTCTAATTCTGTCACTAAATCCATACCGGTGACCCAGCGCCTAAATACTAGGCCTCAAATTTAAATCCCTCTAAATCTCTCGTTACCCACCGCTGTACTGTTGTTGCTGGGCAAGATATTTAGTGTCCGTCAAAGCACATTTTTTGTTCTGGGTTGAAGTACAATTCCCAATTTAGCAATTTCATAATTTAGTGGTTTCTGCTATATCAGAGCTATTTGAAATCTATCCCTAAAAGGGTATATAATATTGAAGGTGCACATAGGGTCATTCAGAATAACTTCACACACACGCTTCTGTGCATTTCCAAGTCTAATTCTGTCACTAAATCCATACCGGTGACCCAGCGCCTAAATACTAGGCCTCAAATTTAAATCCCTCTAAATCTCTCGTTACCCACCGCTGTACTGTTGTTGCTGGGCAAGATATTTAGTGTCCGTCAAAGCACATTTTTTGTTCTGGGTTGAAGTACAATTCCCAATTTAGCAATTTCATAATTTAGTGGTTTCTGCTATATCAGAGCTATTTGAAATCTATCCCTAAAAGGGTATATAATATTGAAGGTGCACATAGGGTCATTCAGAATAACTTCACACACACGCTTCTGTGCATTTCCAAGTCTAATTCTGTCACTAAATCCATACCGGTGACCCAGCGCCTAAATACTAGGCCTCAAATTTAAATCCCTCTAAATCTCTCGTTACCCACCGCTGTACTGTTGTTGCTGGGCAAGATATTTAGTGTCCGTCAAAGCACATTTTTTGTTCTGGGTTGAAGTACAATTCCCAATTTAGCAATTTCATAATTTAGTGGTTTCTGCTATATCAGAGCTATTTGAAATCTATCCCTAAAAGGGTATATAATATTGAAGGTGCACATAGGGTCATTCAGAATAACTTCACACACACGCTTCTGTGCATTTCCAAGTCTAATTCTGTCACTAAATCCATACCGGTGACCCAGCGCCTAAATACTAGGCCTCAAATTTAAATCCCTCTAAATCTCTCGTTACCCACCGCTGTACTGTTGTTGCTGGGCAAGATATTTAGTGTCCGTCAAAGCACATTTTTTGTTCTGGGTTGAAGTACAATTCCCAATTTAGCAATTTCATAATTTAGTGGTTCCTGCTATATCAGAGCTATTTGAAATCTATCCCAAAAAGGGTATATAATATTGAAGGTGCACATTGGGTCATTCAGAATAACTTCACACACACCCGCTACTGTGTATTTCCAAGTCTAATTCTGTCACTAAACCCATACCTGTCACCCAGCGCCTAAATACTAGGCCTCAAATTTAAATCCCTCTAAATCTCTCGTTACCGCTGTCCTGTTGTAGCTGGGAAAGTTATTTAGTGCCCGTCAAAGCACATTTTTTGTTCTGGGTTGAAGTACAATTCCCAATTTAGCAATTTCATAATTTAGTGGTTCCTGCTATATCAGAGCTATTTGAAATCTATCCCAAAAAGGGTATATAATATTCAAGGTGCACATTGGGTCATTCAGAATAACTTCACACACACGCTTCTGTGCATTTCCAAGTCTAATTCTGTCACTAAATCCATACCGGTCACCCAGCGCCTAAATACTAGGCCTCAAATTTATATCCCGCTGAATTTGAATACAATACATTGGGCCAAATAATATATTTGTTGTTGTGGTGAACCATAACAATGAGAAAAACATCTAGTAAGGGACGCGGACGTGGACATGGTCGTGGTGGTGTTAGTGGACCCTCTGGTGCTGGGAGAGGACGTGGCCGTTCTGCCACATCCACACGTCCTAGTGTACCAACTACCTCAGGTCCCAGTAGCCGCCAGAATTTACAGCGATATATGGTGGGGCCCAATGCCGTTCTAAGGATGGTAAGGCCTGAGCAGGTACAGGCATTAGTCAATTGGGTGGCCGACAGTGGATCCAGCACGTTCACATTATCTCCCACCCAGTCTTCTGCAGAAAGCGCACAGATGGCGCCTGAAAACCAACCCCATCAGTCTGTCACATCACCCCCATGCATACCAGGGAAACTGTCTCAGCCTCAAGTTATGCAGCAGTCTCTTATGCTGTTTGAAGACTCCGCTGGCAGGGTTTCCCAAGGGCATCCACCTAGCCCTTCCCCAGCGGTGAAAGACATAGAATGCACTGACGCACAACCACTTATGTTTCCTGATGATGAGGACATGGGAATACCACCTCAGCATGTCTCTGATGATGACGAAACACAGGTGCCAACTGCTGCGTCTTTCTGCAGTGTGCAGACTGAACAGGAGGTCAGGGATCAAGACTGGGTGGAAGACGATGCAGGGGACGATGAGGTCCTAGACCCCACATGGAATGAAGGTCGTGCCACTGACTTTCACAGTTCGGAGGAAGAGGCAGTGGTGAGACCGAGCCAACAGCGTAGCAAAAGAGGGAGCAGTGGGCAAAAGCAGAACACCCGCCGCCAAGAGACTCCGCCTGCTACTGACCGCCGCCATCTGGGACCGAGCACCCCAAAGGCAGCTTCAAGGAGTTCCCTGGCATGGCACTTCTTCAAACAATGTGCTGACGACAAGACCCGAGTGGTTTGCACGCTGTGCCATCAGAGCCTGAAGCGAGGCATTAACGTTCTGAACCTGAGCACAACCTGCATGACCAGGCACCTGCATGCAAAGCATGAACTGCAGTGGAGTAAACACCTTAAAACCAAGGAAGTCACTCAGGCTCCCCCTGCTACCTCTTCTGCTGCTGCCGCCTCGGCCTATTCTGCTGCTGCCGCCTCGGCCTCTTCCTCCGCCTCTGGAGGAACGTTGGCACCTGCCGCCCAGCAAACAGGGGATGTACCACCAACACCACCACCACCACCTCCGTCACCAAGCGTCTCAACCATGTCACACGCCAGCGTTCAGCTCTCCATCTCACAAACATTTGATAGAAAGCGTAAATTCCCACCTAGCCACCCTCGATCCCTGGCCCTGAATGCCAGCATTTCTAAACTACTGGCCTATGAAATGCTGTCATTTAGGCTGGTGGACACAGACAGCTTCAAACAGCTCATGTCGCTTGCTGTCCCACAGTATGTTGTTCCCAGCCGGCACTACTTCTCCAAGAGAGCCGTGCCTTCCCTGCACAACCAAGTATCCGATAAAATCAAGTGTGCACTGCGCAACGCCATCTGTGGCAAGGTCCACCTAACCACAGATACGTGGACCAGTAAGCACGGCCAGGGACGCTATATCTCCCTAACTGCACACTGGGTAAATGTAGTGGCAGCTGGGCCCCAGGCGGAGAGCTGTTTGGCGCACGTCCTTCCGCCGCCAAGGATCGCAGGGCAACATTCTTTGCCTCCTGTTGCCACCTCCTCCTTCTCGGCTTCCTCCTCCTCTTCTTCCACCTGCTCATCCAGTCAGCCACACACCTTCACCACCAACTTCAGCACAGCCCGGGGTAAACGTCAGCAGGCCATTCTGAAACTCATATGTTTGGGGGACAGGCCCCACACCGCACAGGAGTTGTGGCGGGGTATAGAACAACAGACCGACGAGTGGTTGCTGCCGGTGAGCCTCAAGCCCGGCCTGGTGGTGTGTGATAATGGGCGAAATCTCGTTGCAGCTCTGGGACTAGCCAATTTGACGCACATCCCTTGCTTGGCGCATGTGCTGAATTTGGTGGTGCAGAAGTTCATTCACAACTACCCCGACATGTCAGAGCTGCTGCATAAAGTGCGGGCCGTCTGTTCGCGCTTCCGGCGTTCACATCCTGCCGCTGCTCGCCTGTCTGCGCTACAGCGTAACTTCGGCCTTCCCGCTCACCGCCTCATATGCGACGTGCCCACCAGGTGGAACTCCACCTTGCACATGCTGGACAGACTGTGCGAGCAGCAGCAGGCCATAGTGGAGTTTCAGCTGCAGCACGCACGGGTCAGTCGCACTACAGAACAGCACCACTTCACCACCAATGACTGGGCCTCCATGCGAGACCTGTGTGCCCTGTTGCGCTGTTTCGAGTACTCCACCAACATGGCCAGTGGCGATGACACCGTTATCAGCGTTACAATACCACTTCTATGTCTCCTTGAGAAAACACTTAGGGCGATGATGGAACAGGAGGTGGCCCAGGAGGAGGAGGAGGATGAGGAAGAGGGGTCATTTTTAGCACTTTCAGGCCAGTCTCTTCGAAGTGACTCAGAGGGAGGTTTTTTGCAACAGCAGAGGCCAGGTACAAATGTGGCCAGCCAGGGCCCACTACTGGAGGACGAGGAGGACGAGGATGAGGAGGAGGTGGAGGAGGATGAGGATGAAGCATGGTCACAGCGGGGTGGCACCCAACGCAGCTCGGGTCCATCACTGGTGCGTGGCTGGGGGGAAAGGCAGGACGATGACGATACGCCTCCCACAGAGGACAGCTTGTCCTTACCCCTGGGCAGCCTGGCACACATGAGCGACTACATGCTGCAGTGCCTGCGCAACGACAGCAGAGTTGCCCACATTTTAACCTGTGCGGACTACTGGGTTGCCACCCTGCTGGATCCACGCTACAAAGACAATGTGCCCACCTTACTTCCTGCACTGGAGCGTGATAGGAAGATGCGCGAGTACAAGCGCACGTTGGTAGACGCGCTACTGAGAGCATTCCCAAATGTCACAGGGGAACAAGTGGAAGCCCAAGGCCAAGGCAGAGGAGGAGCAAGAGGTCGCCAAGGCAGCTGTGTCACGGCCAGCTCCTCTGAGGGCAGGGTTAGCATGGCAGAGATGTGGAAAACTTTTGTCAACACGCCACAGCTAACTGCACCACCACCTGATACGCAACGTGTTAGCAGGAGGCAACATTTCACTAACATGGTGGAACAGTACGTGTGCACACCCCTCCACGTACTGACTGATGGTTCGGCCCCATTCAACTTCTGGGTCTCTAAATTGTCCACGTGGCCAGAGCTAGCCTTTTATGCCTTGGAGGTGCTGGCCTGCCCGGCAGCCAGCGTTTTGTCTGAACGTGTATTCAGCACGGCAGGGGGCGTCATTACAGACAAACGCAGCCGCCTGTCTACAGCCAATGTGGACAAGCTGACGTTCATAAAAATGAACCAGGCATGGATCCCACAGGACCTGTCCGTCCCTTGTCCAGATTAGACATTAACTACCTCCCCATAACCATATATTATTGGACTCCAGGGCACTTCCTCATTCAATCCTATTTTTATTTTCATTTTACCATTATATTGCGATGCTACCCAAAGTTGAATGAACCTCTCCTCTGCCTGTGTGCTAGGCCTAAATATATGCCAATGGACTGTTGCAGTGGTGGCTGACATGAAGCCTGATTCTCTGCTATGACATGCAGACTAATTCTCTGCTGACATGAAGCCAGATTGTCTGTTACGGGACCTCTCTCCTCTGCCTGGGTGCTGGGCCTAAATTTATGAAAATTGACTCTTACAGTGGTGGGTGACGTGAAGCCTGATTCTCTGCTATGATATGAAGACTGATTCTCTGCTGACATGAAGCCAGATTGTCTGTTACGGGACCTTTCTCCTCTGCCTGGGTTCTGGGCCTAAATTTATGAAAATTGACTCTTACAGTGGTGGGTGACGTGAAGCCTGATTCTCTGCTATGATATGAAGACTGATTCTCTGCTGACATGAAGCCAGATTGTCTGTTACGGGACCTTTCTCCTCTGCCTGGGTTCTGGGCCTAAATTTATGAAAATTGACTCTTACAGTGGTGGGTGACGTGAAGCCTGATTCTCTGCTATGATATGAAGACTGATTCTCTGCTGACATGAAGCCAGATTGTCTGTTACGGGACCTTTCTCCTCTGCCTGGGTTCTGGGCCTAAATTTATGAAAATTGACTCTTACAGTGGTGGGTGACGTGAAGCCTGATTCTCTGCTATGATATGAAGACTGATTCTCTGCTGACATGAAGCCAGATTGTCTGTTACGGGACCTTTCTCCTCTGCCTGGGTTCTGGGCCTAAATTTATGAAAATTGACTCTTACAGTGGTGGGTGACGTGAAGCCTGATTCTCTGCTATGATATGAAGACTGATTCTCTGCTGACATGAAGCCAGATTGTCTGTTACGGGACCTTTCTCCTCTGCCTGGGTTCTGGGCCTAAATTTATGAAAATTGACTCTTACAGTGGTGGGTGACGTGAAGCCTGATTCTCTGCTATGATATGAAGACTGATTCTCTGCTGACATGAAGACAGATTCTCTGTTACGGGACCTCTCTCCTCTGCCTGTGTGTGTGCTGGGCCTAAATATATGCCAATGGACTGTTGCAGTGGTGGCTGACGTGAAGCCTCATTCTCTGCTATGACATGCAGACTAATTCTCTGCTGACATGAAGACAGATTCTCTGTTACGGGACCTCTCTCCTCTGCCTGTGTGTGTGCTGGGCCTAAATATATGCCAATGGACTGTTGCAGTGGTGGCTGACGTGAAGCCTGATTCTCTGCTATGACATGCAGACTAATTCTCTGCTGACATGAAGCCAGATTGTCTGTTACGGGACCTCTCTCCTCTGCCTGTGTGTGTGCTGGGCCTAAATATATGCCAATGGACTGTTGCAGTGGTGGCTGACGTGAAGCCTCATTCTCTGCTATGACATGCAGACTAATTCTCTGCTGACATGAAGACAGATTCTCTGTTACGGGACCTCCCTCCTCTGCCTGGGTGCTGGGCCTAAATATATGCCAATGGACTGTTGCAGTGGTGGCTGACGTGAAGCCTCATTCTCTGCTATGACATGCAGACTAATTCTCTGCTGACATGAAGACAGATTCTCTGTTACGGGACCTCTCTCCTCTGCCTGGGTGCCGGGGCCTAAATATCTGAGAATGGACTGTTCCAGTGGTGGGTGACGGGAAGCCAGATTCTCTGCTATGGAACCTCTCTCCAATTGATTTTGGTTAATTTTTATTTATTTAATTTTTATTTTAATTCATTTCCCTATCCACATTTGTTTGCAGGGGATTTACCTACATGTTGCTGCCTTTTGCAGCCCTCTAGCTCTTTCCTGGGCTGTTTTACAGCCTTTTTAGTGCCGAAAAGTTCGGGTCCCCATTGACTTCAATGGGGTTCGGGTTCGGGACGAAGTTCGGAACCCGAACATTTCCGGGATGTTCGGCCGAACTTCTCGAACCCGAACATCCAGGTGTTCGCTCAACTCTAATGACAAGCAGATCTCACCTGAGATGTTTTCTACGCGCCACAGTGGAGGGGGCACCATAATGGTCTGGGGTGCTTTTTCCTTCAGTGGAACAATAGAGCTTCAGTAAGTGCAAGGGCGTCAAACAGCCGCTGGCTATGTCCAGATGTTGCAGAGAGCATTCCTCATGACTGAGGGCCCTCGTCTGTGTGGTAACGACTGGGTTTTTCAACAGGACAACGCTACAGTACACAATGCCCGCAGGACAAAGGACTTCTTCCAGGAGAATACCATCACTATTTTGGCCCATCCTACATGTTTCCCTGATCTAAATCCAAATGAGAACCTTTGGGGATGGATGGCAAAAGAAGTTTACAAAAATGGACAACAGTTCCAGACAGTAGATGTCCTTCGTGCGGCCGTCTTCACCACTTGGAGAAATGTTCCCACTCACCTCATGGAAACGCTTGCATCAAGCATGCCGAAACAAATTTTGGAAGTGATAAACAATAACGGAGCTACTCATTACTGAGTTCATATTTGGAAGTTGGATTTCTGTTTTGGGGGGGGTTTAATTTTTTTTGGAGGTGTGGTCCTAAACTTTTTATCAGCTGAAAAACAGCCTGTTTCAGTTTATTCGTTGTTTTCATTAAATTGAATGCTCAAAAAATGTTTTGTCTCACTCCCATTTCTTCTTGTTGCATGTTGAAGCTCTACTTGGAACCTTGTTTAGATCTAGCCATGCTAAATATGATTTTTTGCCATTTTTCAAGTGGTCGTAAACTTTTGATCAGGACTGTATATTGGAATACCTAGGATATATACAGGAAAAAAAATGGTATGGCATTTTTAAACACAGGGGCAACAAGACAACATATGCCACTATATAGTCATAAAGTGGCATATTGTCAAATACATTTATTGCAAATACACTATATGCCAGGACATCCTATCTAAAGATGAGCGCCGCACGGGGCGCATCACATCAACAAGCAAAAGGGAGAGCTAGTCACTGGTGTTTACAGCTGATCAACAGAGGAAGCGCCCCCTAAGTAAAGGAGGCTGAAGGAACAGTGAGTACAGCGCTCCCAGCACTAGCTGTACTCACCGCTGGCCCTCTTCTCTATGGCTGCAGTATTTTTGGAGATAGAGCAGTGTGTGTGAGGGAGGAGGAAGGGCCTGTTGGAGCATTTCAAGCAAGGAGGCGGGGCCAGTGTGAGAAGAGGACAAGGCACTGAGGGCTGTGTGGAACTGCATGAGGGAGGAGGAGGAACTTGTCTGTGGAGGAGTCAGGAGTTAGGAACTTTCTTCACAGTCAGTACAAACTATAATGTAAATGTGCTGGAGCCTGTGCATGAGGGATGTTCAGTGTATGGGGGGGGGGGGGCTCTGTACATGAGGGGGGAAGCAAGGGGGGTGCTCAATACATGAGGGGAGATGCTGGGGGGGGCCCAGTACATGAGGAGATGCGGTGGGGGTGCTCAGTACATGAGGAGATGCTGGGTGTGGTACTCAGTACATGAGGGGAGATGCTGTAGAGGATGGGGGTGCTCAATGTGTGAGGGGAAATGCTGTGGAAGATGAGGGTGTTCCAGGGGCGTAACTAGAAGTGACTGGGCCCCACAGCAAATATTTGTAAGGGCCCCTCCAGCGTGCTTCGCACCTCCCTCCTCCTGTGTAAACCCCACTCCTTTGGCACAGTGTAGCGATATACTGTATATTGAGTGAAACAGTGTAGGCTATATGTGTATAACACGTACGGTGAATGCATAATGTTTGGGGACTGTATTCCACTGGCCTGAAGTAAAATTGATATCAAATGACTATATAATATACCTCCAGCCACATAATCACTTGATGTTTTCTGTATAGTGAATGCCTAATTTTTGGGGCCCGTACTGTCGTGGCCTAAAATAAAAAATTTCTAGGCTCCAGCATTGCACATTTCTGAGAATTTCCCTTTAAGACGCATAAAAATGGCCCCTGATTAAAATACATATTTTTTGTGAAAAAATTTGTGTCATTGATCACCCTCTAGTATGCCACTGTCCATTTTGTGGGACCAGAGGCGTAACTAGAAGTGACTAGGCCCCACAGCAAATATTTGTAAGGGCCCCTCCAGCGCGCTTCGCACCTCCCTCCTCCTGTGTAAACCCCACTCCTTTGGCACAGTGTAGCGGTATACTGTATATTGTGTGGCACAGTGTAGGCTATATGTGTATAACATAAACATATTTCATATGAAAACTTACAGTTACTTTGCCCTTGGGGATCACGGACACCACTTCCACACTTTGGCCGGAAAGATTTCATAATAAGGATTTGGAGAAGGGGCAGAGGGATAGCAGAGCAGGGAGAGGCTGGTGCTGCTACTAGGGGGTCATACCATGGGAGAGTAATAAAGCCCACCATAATGCCCCCCCAGTAGAAATAATTCTCCTTATAATGTGACAGTGCAAAAATACCCCCTTGTAATGCCCCCAGTTGAGCTAATGTCCCCATAGTGCCCCCATAATGTGCCAGTATAAAATACCCCTATATAGTGCCCCCAGTAAATTCCCCCATAGTGCTCCTCTCCCCATTCCTGCTAGTGCCCCCCATAATGTACCAGTATAAAATGCCCCATATATAGTGTCCCAGTAGATGCCCCTCAGTGTCCGGCCTCTGATAGGCTGCCGGCCTGGCCTAATGTCCCCCTTAATGCCCTCCAATAATGTGCCAGTAAGTGTCCCCATAGATGCCCCCCACATGTCCCAGTATCATAGTGCCATCTCCCCCCATGTGCCAGTATCAAGTGCCTCTCTCCTTCCCACCCCCCATGTGCCAGTATCAAGTGCCTCTCTCTTCCCCCCCATGTCCCTAGTATCATAGTGCCATCTCCCCCCCCCCCAAAAAAAAGTGGCAGTATCAAGTGCCTCTCCCCCCCCATGTGCCAGTATCATAGTGCCAAACCCACCCATGTGCCAGTATCAAGTGCCACCCCCCCACATGCCAGTATCAAGTGCCTCTCTCTCCCCCCCACGTCCCAGTATCATAGTGCCATCTCACCCCCAAAAAAGTGCCAGTATCAAGTGCCTCTCTTCCCCCCCATGTGCCAGTATCATAGTGCCAAACCCACCCATGTGCCAGTATCAAGTGCCAAACCCCCCCACATGCCAGTATCAAGTGCCTCTCTCCTCCCCCCCATGTCCCAGTATCATAGTGCCATCTCCCCCCCCATGTGCCAGTATCAGGTGCCAACCCCTCTCCCACCCCCCCATGTGCCAGTATCAGGTACCTCTCTCCCCCCCATGTGCCAGTATCAGGTACCAACCCCCCTCCCCCCATGTGCCAGTATCAAGTGCCTTCCACTCCCCCCCATGGCAGTAACAGTCGGGTATTAAAAAATAATAATAAACACCATGTCAGCGATGCAATGCAGCTTCTTCCTGTGTCCCGCCCTGTATGTCCATATATGGAGTCAGTGCTTGTATTTCAGAAAAGTTTCTGCTGGGATTCAAACCCACAACCTTCTGTATCAGAGGCAAAGAACTTAACCACAAGGCCATAAGAGCTGCCTTGCTGCTGACTGAAAAAATATGAGACTTCTACTGTTATAGCTGGCTAAGTGTACATCACACATGACAGCTTCTCATATATAGAGATATAGCAGAGCTGAGTGTGCTGGGACAGCTGAGATATAGCAGTGCTGGGTGTGTTGGGGCAGCTGTCATGTGTATAGATGTACACTTAGCCAGCTATAACCGTAGAAGTCACATATTTTTTCAGTCAGCAGCAATGCAGCCTTTATTCTGTGTGGGTAAATGCTTTGCCTCTGATACACTGATACATGGAGGTTGTGGGTTTGAATCCCAGACACACCAGGAGACTTTAGGAGACAGTAAGATTAGATCACATTAGCAAGGGGGCCTGGTCAGCTGCCGCTGCAAAGGGGCCCTGAACATTAAGACAAGAATTGATCATATTTAACTAACTTGAAAATAAACTGTCACACATGCTGCCGGGGCGCCGGGCCCCAAAGCAGTCGCTTCCCCTGCTTCCCCGGTAGTTACGCCACTGGTGTTCAGTGTATGAGGGGAGATGCTGTGGAGGTGTCACAATAGGTAGGACCCCCGCTACAAAGAGAACTTCTCATCTCTCATTCCTCTGGTGGAGAGGACGAGCAAAATGGTTCTATACCAAAAGTTCCTTGTTGACAGATTGCTGCAATAATTTCCATCTGACAGCGCTGGCAGCCGAGTCCGTACTTCCTTGGGCAACCGAGGTGGGGAGACAAGAAGAACACAGGGCACTTCCACCAAAGGCAGGGCAACACTCTCCAAGGCCTGAAACAGTTTTATGACACCCCGCCAGCACCCTCAACATAATGCATGTCCTGGTGTCACAACGAGGGAAAAGTTTTGGAAGATGGTAAAGTAGTATGCAACAGACCGTGTCAGCGTCCTCAGTGATCCCTCAGTGCCTTACAACTACTGGGTGTCTAAGGCTACTTTCACACTAGTGTTCGGGGCTCCGCTTGTGAGCTCCGTTTGAAGGGGCTCACAAGCATCCCCGAACGCTTCCGTCCAGCCCTAATGCATTCTGAGTGGATGCGGATCCACTCAGAATGCATCAGTCTGGCAGCGTTCAGCCTCCACTCCGCTCAGCAGCCGGACACCTGCTTGCAGCGTTCGGGTGTCCGCCAGACCGTGCGGAGGCAAACGGATCCGTCCAGACTTACAATGTAAGTCAACGGGGACGGATCCGTTTGAATATGACACACTATGGCTCAATTTTCAAACGGATCCGTCCCCCATTGACTTTCAATGTAAAGTCTGGACGGATCCGTCTGAGGCTACTTTGACACTTAGAATTTTTTTTACAATATAATGCAGACGGATCCGTTCTGAACGGATCCACCGTCTGCATTATATGAGCGGATCCGTTTCAGACGGATCGGATCTGAACGCAAGTGTGAAAGTAGCCTTAGCTGGACACGTGGCATGAATTGGCGCTCTACGCCTTGGAGGTGCTGGCCTGCCCTGCCGCCAGCGGTTTGTCTGAGCGGGTATTTAGTGCTGCTGGTGGCATTATAACAGATAAGGTTATCCGGCTGTCAACTGAAAATGCTGACAGGTTGACTCTTATAAAAATGAACAATGCCTGGATTGCCCCTGACTTCTCCACTCCACCAGATGAAAGCCACGACTGAAAATATGTGTTGTTTAGAATGTACTGAATACTCTGTATTCCCATGCACCCCTTCCGCCACAAAAAAGGGTATATGGTTGAATCTTCCTTTTCTCATCCTCCATCACGTATATGCCTTCTCATATAATTTTTCGGATGGTCAGCTCACCAGCAGGCCCTCATCCATAATGTTTTAGATGGTCAGCTCACCAGCAGGCCCTCACCCATAATGTTTTAGATGGTCAGCTCACCAGCAGGCCCTCACCGAAAATGTTTTAGATGGTCAGCTCACCAGCAGGCCTTCACCCATAATGTTTTAGATGGTTAGCTCAGCTGAAGAATCTCACCCCTAATGTTTTAGTGGGTCACCAGCAGGCCATCATACTTTACCTCTCCTGTATAACGTTTCCTAATCCTAAATACCTATGACATTCCCTGTAATTTTTTTGTACTAGTTCCAATGACAGGCTCTCTTGAGAGTCCTGTATTGTTATTTATTGTCACTACCTCCCTGAGTCGGTACTGGGAAATTTGTGCGCCCCCGTCTGCATTTCTTAGAAGTGGTAGCCGTGGCCATCCTTTAGGCTCCCTCTCTGGAAGCGAACCCTGATTCCCCATTACCCGTGGTCACCATGGTAGGCGCAAAAAATAACGTTGAAAGTTGATAGAGCAGACATCCGAATAGATCGACAACATCACGGGGAAGTGCGATCAGCTTAGAAGTTATCTAGAGTTAACAAAGTGGCAGCAGGCCCTCACCTACAATTTTTTACATGGTCAGCTCAACGTCCATTCCTCTTCATTATCATCAGATGATAGTCTGGTCAACACAATCATAATCACCGGGGGTCACGTAACTAATTAGCACGGAGGAGTGTCTTTGGTTATCGGAATGAACCACACAAATCGACTCGATCCACACGCTCAAAACTGCCATGCACCACCACCCACAGAATCATGAAATAGGTATCAATCTGTCAATCCTTTCTGTGTCCGGGCCGGATGAGGCTTCTCATGCGTAGTCAAATTAAGCCACATGCTCCACTCCTAGTGGTGCCCTTCCATCAATTAATTTAAGTTTCAGCTTTGCAACCATACTCCCCCCGGAACCCAAAGATTTTAGATTCCCAAAAATGCTTGGCGGGAAATGGGAATAACGCTGCTGGGGATCGTCTTCGAACCTCCAACTTAAGTTGTTGATTAATGAAAACATTCGTGGCAACAAAGGTTTCGGCTGTGGTTTGGCTTGCGCCGGTACAAGAATTTCACATCTACAGGTACAATATGGATGCCACCGGCCGTTCTCTTCCAATGAGTTCAGTTTGATAGTCTGAGAGTCCAGTCAACACAATCGAAACCACCGGCCGTCCCTCTTAGTCATGGCCCCAGTTACGAAAATCACTAAAATTTTTGTCTGAACTTGCTCTTTATATAAAAGTAAATATACAGGAAAGAATGTTTCCTAACAATTTTTCATCTAAAATCGCTTTTATCTTTGGTTTAGTGAGTTTTATGATCAGTCTGTAAAAGTGGCGTACAACTTGGGAAGCAGCAGCGACATTGTAGTCCAAGATGCATCCAGACATCCTCCCCATGCTGTCCCCGACCCATTTCGGTGGTGTTTCCATCATTTTCTGACCTTTTCCTATGAACCAGGCACCCTCCCCTCTTAAGAGCAGGGGGTGCCTTGTTTAATGCTTGGGTCCTCCCACTGACTTCTATAGGGCTCGGGTGCTCGGTAGAGCACCCGAGCATCCCGGTGTGCTCGGGAAGAGCATCGGGGTGCTCGATCATCACTAGTGACAGGGACTTAAATTTGTAAAGCTCATCTTTAATTGGCCCTTTCATTTGATCCTTCCGCTTGAATAACTTATCCCACATTTCAGCTCGATCACATTGCAGCCACTAACCTCCCTTGTATGTGGTATCCCTTTCTCACTCTTCCTCTCCAGCGTGGAACTCCTATTCGTCGCTAACCATGATCAACATGGTAGGCGCAGAAAAGAACATCGAAAGTTGATAGAGAAGATATTCAATTGGATCGTGGACGCCAAGGGGACGTGCAATCAGGCAGAAGTTATCTAGAGTCAACAAAGCTGCAGCAGGGCCTCTCCTGTCTAACGTTTCCAAATACAAAATGCCCCAGTGACAATTCCTATAATTTTTTTATAATACTTCCAATAACAGGGCATCTTAAGAGTCCTGTATCGTTATTTATCGTCACCACTTCCCCGATTCTGGAGTGTGTAATTGCTACACACTCCTATACTTGGAAGCTTCGGCTTCAATAATTTGTCCCACATTTCCGCTCGATCACATTTAATTTCATCCATTGACCTCCCTTGGATGTGGTATCCCTTTCTCAGGCTCCCTCTCCGGCGTGGAACCCTGAAGTTGATAGAGCAGATATCCAATTGGATCGTGGACAGCAAGGGGACGTGCAACATGGTGGAGCAGTATGTGTGCACACGCCTACACGTACTGACTGATGGGTCTGCCTCTTCAAATTTGGGACATGGCCTCAGCTTGCCCTTTACGCCTTAGAGGTGCTGGCCTTCCCTGCAGCCAGTATATTGTCTGAATGTTTGTTTATCATGGCTGGAGGGGCTTCTCACCAGTTATATTTCCCAATGTTTTGGGATCTACCCAAATTTGAACAAAAAAATAAAATAATAAAATAAAATATAAAACAAAATCAAGAACAAGTGTTGGCTACCTCCTCCTCCACCGCCATTTCCACTTACACCGCTACATCCACCGCCTCCTCAACCTCCTACTCCATATAGACCTCGTCCTCCTAGATCAAGATTTTTCTTTTTTCTTTTTGCACATTTTATATTATTTTAAGTCATATCCCTATCCACACTTGCCATGCTCTTAAACACATTTTAATGCTATTTGCAGCCCTCTAGCCCTTTCCATTACTTTTTTAGAGCCATTTTAGTGCTCCAAAGTTCAGGTCCACATTGACTTCAATGGGGTTTGGGTTCGGGGTCAAGTTCAGGTCCCGATGTCTCATAAAGCATGAATGTTAACCCTGCTACATTCATAAATGTATTTTTTATTTTTCCGCTAAAACACCCCACCAAATCCTTAACTACATAAGTGCACCGCGGAGCGGTAAATTAAATTTTTCTTTTTGCGCTAATACACGTCACAAAAGGCTTTACAAGAAATAACTACACTGCTGAGCGGTAAATTTATTTTTTATTTTTCCGCTAAAACACCCCACCAAAGCCTTTACTAGAGATAAGTGCACTGCAGAGCTGCAAATGTGTTTTGTTCGCTAAAACACCCCACAACAGCCTTTACTACAGATAAGTGCACTGCACAAGGGAAATATTTCCTTGTAATAATCCCTGTCAATGCCTGTATCAAACAGGACTTGCACCCTAATAGTGTTGCCCATACTTACCATGCCAGACCTCCTCTTGCCTGACTTCTGTATTGACCCTGTGCTGCCTGCAGTGACCTTCTGCCTGTTTTCTGGATCAAATGCACTCTGCCTGCCCTGACCTTGGCTCCCTTGACCTTGCTCTGTCATAGAACACAGAGTACTTCAAGAGGTAGTGACCTGATGGATGCCCTGCAGTAGATCCACATTCCTGTACTGGGTTTAAAAGGATGAAGGGGACAACTTAGTCAGATCTGTTCAGTCAAACAGTAGGTCCACACCTGCTATGTTACAGTATATAGCTCTTTTAATATGTATGCATCTCTGTCTGGGTTCAACACAAGCAACTGAGGCCCTTTTTAAAAATCTATATGTATATCCCCTTTTTCCAGCTATCTGCAACTTTTGTCATTTTAAAGTTTTTTTTAGCATCAATAATTACTTTAAAAAAACTACTTTGATGAATGTGGAAAATGTTAACATTTCTTGTGATCTAGGGCAGATAAGGCATTTATGGTCAAATAACTTGTTGTCTAGTGCAGTAAATGGATAAACATTTCTGTTGGTCTTGGGTCTTTAATAGTAACATCCCTGGTGGCCTACGATAATGTAAGGGTTAATAATTATTACATTTTGGTGGCCTAGGGGTGGACTGATACAACCTATCACATCTTTATGGGCAAATTCCTATTTTTGGGACAGACTTTTTTTCCAATCAACTACAAAATTGAGGTGATATTCTGGAGGATAAACTCTTTCAGTTCTCTTCTTTCCTTCCTGCCCTGCATTGATTAAATAAATCATTTGTAGCCAGTAAGAGAGAGAACTATGCAGCTATAAATTGCTACAATAGAGAGCCAAACAAAATAGGAAGAAAACAAAAGAAATGGCTCTTTCTTAGGCCTGACATACAATGTGCACAATGAGTTATTAACAGGAAATAATATGCACATGTGGTCAAATGAGTGGGGCCATGGTCCATCCACTTTTTGTAGAAGTGTTGGAGGAAGCCAAAAAGTTGCTAATTTTGTTGAGAAATGGCACTTGCACCAAAATTTGCAACTTTTGTACTCCACAAAATTGGTGTATAAGATTGATATATTTCCCCATTGTGTACATCATGCTCAGCGTTACCTGCTAGCTTACACTGATGAATGAGAACTGTGTTATATTCAACATGGGGCATTTTAGCAAGACTTTTTCCTTGCTGAAAAGTGCATCTTATGGTCTAAAAAATACAACAAATTATTACCATTATTTTTTTATATAATCATTACAGTCTTTATCCACTTTGAGTTTCAGAATATGATAACGAAAGCAAAATCTTTTGCTGTGTGCAGTAATGTTTCTTGCCTGAAACCAGAAACCAGATGATGTATACTTGTTGAATTTCATAAAACAAAATACATCCACTTTACAAAAGATCAAGACTGGCAGAGATGACATGGGGTGAACAGCAGCGGGGTTAGGCATGTTGTTTCCTCAGGGTTAGGTGTCTTCTTGTGTCCTCTTATAGCATTAAGTTCAATGAGCTTGGATATTTTACTTGTGACCTACTTCTGTAACGCTCCCCCGCTACTTGAACAGTCAGCTAACATCACAAGCTGAGTGCTTATCTGTCTAGAATATTAAACCACAGACATACCCAGACGGCATGCAAGACACCAACACAGTTCTAAGACAAGTCAGAATGGTTCTGTGTAATAAAGAAAAGGAGCTTGCCGGCAGACAAGTGTATATCACTTGCATTCATTATACAGTTACTTGTAGAGTTCTTTGCCCTGTTCATCCCCAGTTCAATCTCAATAATTCTCAAGAGACCATGACTTTCAGATATCACATCTTTACGAAATAATTGCAAATGCCTTTGTTTTGGCAGATGTCTATCAGAACTTTCTAAAGATTTATATTGCTTGAATTTGTACAACTTATTTCTCAAACTTTGAAAGTTATCAGTAGGCTGAACTTGTTTTCATTTTGCTTTCTAACTTATCCAACCTGGATACTAATAAGGACCTACAATATATTTAGCGATAAGCGAAGTTACGAAAAATTAGATTCAACTGAATTCACAGAATTTCACAAAGAAATGCATTCCTTTATATATACTGTAGCAGGTGCAATGACGGTGAATGGCGAATTGTGATCATGCCGTCCCATCATTAAACCGCTTACATGCTACAATCATCACTGATTGCGGCATCTGATGCTTGAATTGAGGACTTTCAAAGGTAATTCAGGTTAAAAACATACATGGCCGTCGCAAGCATCTTGATTAAAGACACTTTGCGACATTTTGTGCGGTAGCATGTTGAAGTCATCACTAGAGATTATGGAATTTCTCAAAAATTCGACTCGGTCGGTTCGCCGAATTTTCCCAAAATGTTTTATTCGATCTGAACTTATTTGTGGTGAATCGTTAAAAAACTGCTATTTCCTGGGTACAGACAGCCTGTATAGTTGTGTAGAACACTGTGCCTTGTAGAAACACGCATAGGGAGTCTGCTGTGGAAGTGAAACAATACTGTGAGTCAGTATGACACACAGACGACAGATGTCGCTCTTAGAATTACTGCACACTTCACTTATTGGGGCAGTTATGGGGCCAAAAAGTGACCAAATAACTCAAGTATGAACTCAGCTTTACAGGTCAGTGTTAGCGCCAGGTATAAAGAACCATGCAGAGGCCCAAAATCCTACTATAGCGTGAAAGAATGTACTACTTTTACACCGTTGTCAGCGGATTCCACATAGATTTATTCAGAACTAGGGTTGAGTGAACACGAACTGTAAAGTTTCGGTTCGAACCAAACTTTAGGATTTTTGGACCCCGGACCCGAACCCGAACATTTCAGTAAAAGTTTGGGTTCTGGTTTGGTGTTCGGCGCTTTCTTGGTGCTTTTTGAAAGGCTGGGTGGGCGGCGGCCATTTTATGCAAGCTTAGTGCACCACCATATGTGCTTTTGTGACATTGAAATCCAAGCTTGAAATACTGCAATAATAATCTGGGTTTTAAAAAACACCCATTTTTGGCAATACCCTCTATCTTGGGCCTCTGCCGCATTAGTCAGTGTGCAATTTAAGCTAGAAATACAGCTATAATTTTCTGGGTTTTAAAAAACACCTTTTTTGGGCAAAATACTAAATTTTACAGCCCTTGCTGCATCTGTACGTGTGAAATTCAAGCGTTATATACTGCTGTCATATTCTGTTAGTACAAAAAACACCCATTTTGGGCAAAATACTTAATATTGCAGCCTTTGCTGCATCTGTGATTGTTAAAAACAAGCTTGAAATACTTCAATATTTTTCTAGCTTTGAAAAAACACCAATTTTTGGCAATACCCTCCATCTGGGGCCTGTGTCGCATTAGTTCTGAGTTTTAAAAAAACAACCTTTTTGGGCAAAATACTCAATTTTACAGTCCTTGCTGCATCTGTCAGTGTGAAATTCAAGCGTTATATACTGCTGTCATATTCTGTTAGTAAAAAAAAAAACACCCATTTTGGGGAAAGTACTTAAATCTTTGTTGCATCTGTTATTGTTAAAACAAGCTTGAAATACTTAAATAATTTTATGGCTTTTTAAAAAACACCAATTTTTGGCAATACCCTCCATCTTAGTCTTCTGCCGCATTAGTCAGTGTGCAATTTAAGCTAGACATATATCTATAATTTTCTGGGTTTTGAAAAACACCCTTTTTGGGCAAAATACACAATTTTACAGCCCTTGCTGCATCTGTGCGTGTGAAATTCAAGTGTTAGATACTGCTGTCATATTCAAAAACACCCATTTTGGGCAAAATACTTAATATTGCAGCCTTTACTGCATCTGTGATTGTTCAAAACAAGCTTGAAATACTTCAATAATTTTCTACTTTGAAAAAACACACATTTTTGGCAATACCCTACATCTGGGGCCTGTGCCACATTAGTCATTGTGAAATTTAAGCTAGAAATACAGCTATAAGTTTCTGGGTTTTAAAAAAACACCCATTTAGAGCTAAATACTTAATTTGCGGCCTTGTTTGCATCTGTACGTGTGAAATTCAAGGGTTATATACCGCTGTCATATTATGGTATAAAAAAAAACACATTTAGGGCAAAAATCTTAATTTTGCAGCCTTTGCTGCATCTGTCATTGTGAGATACACCCTTTACATCCTGTTGTTCTATTCTGTTAATAAAAAAAAAACACCTATATTGGGAAAGATCCTAAATTTGAGAAATATGAGGAGAGCGTCAAATAAGGGACGGGCCAAGGTAGTGGTGCTGCTGGTGGAGCTTCTGTTGTAGGGAGAGGACGTGGTCGATCTGTGCCAGTTACACGCACAAGTGAAACACCTTCCTCAGGTGCGAGTAGGCAACAGAACCTGCAGCGGTATTTGGTCGGGCATAATGCGGCTTTACGAATGGTGAGACCGGAACAAGTACAGGTGATAGTTGATTGGGTTGCTGACAGTGCCTTCAGTAGTGATGTCCCGAACTATTCGCTGGCAAACAGTTCCCGGCAAACATAGCTTGTTCACGTTCGCCGCGGCCGGCAAACATATGCGATGTTCGGTCCGCCCCCTATACATCATCATTGAGCAAGCTTTGACCCTGTACCTCACAGTCAGCAGACACATTCCAGTCAATCAGCATCAGACCCTCCCTCCCAGACCCTCCCACATCCTGGACAGCATCCATTTTAGATTCATTCGGAAGCTGCTTTCTTAGTGAGAGGAGGGACAGTGTAGCTGCTGCTGATTCAATAGGGAAAGCGTTAGCTAGGGCAGTGTTCTGTGTCCACAGACTCATCTGCTGTAAGGATGGCGTCCTGACAGCAACCGAAAAAAAACCTTTTTAGGGCTGGTAAATCAGTCTGCTTTTTTTTTTTTTTTTATATATATATACTATATATATTGCAGTTGTCTGGCTGTCCGTGTGTGAGAGGCTGCAGGCTCAGTCACAGTGTGCAAACCATTCATACAGGGTGTCACAGACAATACCTTGCAGATAAAAAAAAGTCAATTTATATTATTTTTCTGTGATATAATCGCAGTTGCAAGCCAGTGAGTGACTGTGTGGCCCAGAGACAGTACTGTGTGCACAGCATTCATACAGGGTGTCACAATACCTTGCAAATAAAAAATATATATTTATTATTTTGCTGTGATATAATCCCAGTTGCAAGCCAGTGTGTTTCTGGCCCACAGACTGTACTGTGGCCACTTGCTGCTAGGCCACCACTGATACTGTTACAGGGTGTCACTCACAAATACCTTGCAGATAAAAAAATTCAATTATTATTTTTCTGTGATATAATCCCAGTTGCAAGTCAGTGTGTGTCTGGCCCACAGACTGTACTGTGGCCACTTGCTGCTAGGCCACCACTAATACCGTTACAGGGTGTCACTCACAAATACCTTGCAGATAAAAAAATATTCAATTTATTATTTTTCTGTGATATAATCCCAGTTGCAAGCCAGTGTGTGTCTGGCCCACAGACTGTACTGTGGCCACTGGCTAGGCTCATACAGTTACAGGGTGTCACTCACAAATACCTTGCAGATAAAAAAATAATTAAATTTATTATTTTTCTGTGATATAATCCCAGTTGCAAGCCAGTGTGTGTCTAGCCCACAGACTGTACTGTGGCCACTTGCTGCTAGGCCATCACTGATACCGTTACAGGGTGTCACTCACAAATACCTTGCAGATTAAAAAAACATCAATTTATTATTTATCTGTGATATAATCTCAGTTGCAAGTTAAATACGGGAACCGCGCTAAAATGTTCTCAGTTTATGAAAGTAGTTGGAAAGAAGCTATAAATATACCAAGCCGAGTTCTTATTCAGCTGTCGGAAGTGTCAATTGCAGGTCCGTACTTCACATGAAAAGTGCCTGCTATCCACCTCCAGCCTGCCGTTAGAGCTTGCTTTGAGTCACCAGCCGCACACTCCAAACCGGATCAGGATTACCTTCACAAGAAGGACAAACAAATGGTGCAATACCCTCAAAACTCAGAGGTGATCAAATTTTATTCTACTCACATATTCCAAGTTTTCACATGCATATATGATTGCCCGACCCGGGTTTCGCTATTAGCCTCGTCAGGGGCTGCGGTGCAGACACCGCCATAGTCCATGAATATATGCCTACCTTTTGCCCCGGAACAAAAACAGACTTCCGTTGTCCCGTGGCAGGTCAAACAATTGCACACAAAAATTACTTAAAACATGTACAAAGTATTCAATTACATAAAACACATCAATTCCTTGCATAAAATCGTGTAAAAACCATGTCAAAGTTCCAAATATCATTAAAAATGCATAAACAATATAAAATTCATAAATATATAAAAAAAATTAGATACATCCAGACAGTATATATTGTTCACACCATACACCATACATACAGATTTTATATCCCATTCAATATTGTGTCCTTGTGGCTGCAGTGTATTCATTTCGTAAATCCACTCAGCCTCCCTTTTATTAATCTGTGTAGCCGGATTCCCTCCTCGCCAATGGCGCTTCACTAATTCCACGCCACAGAATTTAAGACCAGTGGGGTCCTTTTGATGAATTTTTTTATAATGCGCCGAAACACTATGGGTCTCCAGACCCTTTCTAATATTTCTAATATGTTCCGCAATCCGGACCTTCAATTTTCTCAATGTTCTGCCGACATACTGCAGCCTACATGGGCACTCAAGTATATAAATTTACTTTTTTTCTTATCCTCCCTGGAGCGGTTTTTACAACATGGGCAAAAACCGCACCAGGTGAAAGCATGACAGGGTTTGGATATATTCACATCCTCCTTCACATAACTGCGCACAATACTGTTTCTGACTGTGGGAGCTCTTTTAAAAATAAACGGGGGTTTAGTGGGGATGAGACCGAATCATTTTTTAGGACGTTCCAATTTTGATAGATAAGTCTCTTAATTTGGGGACAATTAATGGAGTACGTAGTGGAAAATGCAAATTTAAATTTATCCCTGTTCTGTATTTTATGTTCACTCGAATCCTTCTTATTTATATTAAAATTTTCGGACTTTACTTCCTCCCTTTGTGAGCAAAAGTGCTATTCACTTCCTGGATCTTGAGATCAGGGTGGAAGGAGGAAAAATTAAAACTGTAACCTACTTCAAACTGACTGACCGTAATGGTTATATAGAAAGGAGCAGTTGTCATTATGAACCCTGGATTTGCAATGTACCAAAAGGGCAGTTAAAACGCATCAAAAGAAATTGTACCAGTATTGATGATTATGAAAAGCAGAGTGACATCATTGTGAATAGATTCATAGAAAAAGGCTATAAAAAGGAAGTGCTATATAATCAAAGGGAGGAAGTAAAGTCCGAAAATTTTAATATAAATAAGAAGGATTCGAGTGAACATAAAATACAGAACAGGGATAAATTTAAATTTGCATTTTCCACTACGTACTCCATTAATTGTCCCCAAATTAAGAGACTTATCTATCAAAATTGGAACGTCCTAAAAAATGATTCGGTTATAGGAGATCTCATCCCCACTAAACCCCCGTTTATTTTTAAAAGAGCTCCCACAGTCAGAAACAGTATTGTGCGCAGTTATGTGAAGGAGGATGTGAATATATCCACCCCGTCATGCTTTCACCTGGTGCGGTTTTTGCCTATGTTGTAAAAACCGCTCCAGGAAAGATAAGAAAAAAAGTAAAATGGAAAACATTGTGTCTACTTCCAAATCCATCTAAAAAAAAATCAGAGGGAATATTTCATGTGAATCCATGGGGGTCATTTATATATATTATTTTTTATTTTTATTTTTTCTTCTCCCGAATATGGCGGCACTTTGGAGGGAGGGAAGTGGGTGGCTGGGAATGTATGTATTCTGTATCTCTTAATTTTGTAAGTGTGTTGAGATGAATAAAGAAAAATATTAGTGAAAAAATAAAATAAAAATGACCGTCTAATATAAGTCCAGCTACATAATCGCTTGATCTATTCTGTAAGGTAAATGCATAATGTTTGGGTCCTGTACTCCACTGGCCTGCAGTAAAATGAATATCCAATAACCGTCTAATATACCTCCAACCACATAATCACTTGATCTTTTCTGTACGGTGAATGCATAATTTTTGGGGCCTGAAATCTAACTGCCCAAAAGTAAGATTGTTATACTGTGACCGCCTAATGTACCTCCAGCCACTTAACCCTTTCATGACCAAGGCTCATTGATGCCCCAGTGTCCAGGTCAAAATTTACAAATCTGACATGCGTCACTTTATGTGGTAATAGCTTTGGAACACTTTTACTTATCCACGCCATTCTGAGATTGTTTTCTCGTGACAAATTGTACTTTATGATAGTCATATATTTGAGTCAATATATTTCACCTTTATTTATGAAAAAATCCCAAATTTACCAAAAATGGGGAGAAATTCACAATTTTCCAAATTTCTATTTCTCTGCTTCTACCCTAAAACAGAAAGTCATACCTAATAGAGTATTTATTACTTAACATTCCCCATATGTCTACTTTATGTTGGCATCATTTTGGAAATGTCATTATATTTTTTTAGGACGTTAGAAGGCTTAGAAGTTTAGAAGCAATTCTTACAATTTTTAAGAAAATTTCCAAAACCCACTTTTTAAGGACCAGTTCAGGTCTGAAGTCACTTTGTGGGGCTTACATAGTGGAAACCCCCATAAATGACCCCATTGTAGAAACTACACCACTCAAGTTACTCAAAACTGATTTTACAAACTTTGTTAACCCTTTAGGCGTTCCACAAGAATTAAAGAAAAATGTAGATGAAATTTCAAAATTTCTTTTTTTGGGCAGATTTTCCATTTTATAATTTTTTTTTCTTTAACACATTGAGAGTTAACAGCCAAACAAAACTCAAAATTTATTACCCTGATTCCGCGGTTTACATAAACGTAAACTGCTGTACGGGCACACGGCAGGGCGCAGAAGGAAAGGAATGCCATACGGTTTTTGGAAGGCAGATTGTGCTGGATTGGTTTTCTGAACGACATATGTTTTTTTATTTTTCTGCCAATCGTCTTGTGCAGGGACTCGTTTTTTGCAGAAAGTGTTGAGGTTTTTATTGATACCATTTTTGGGTACATAGGATTTTTTGATCATTCATTATTACACTTTATGGGGCAAAGTGACCCAAAAATTGGCTGTTTTGGAACAGTTTTCATTTATTTATTTTTACAGCGTTCATCTGATGAGTTAGGTCATGTGATAGTTTTATAGAGAAGATCGTTATGGACGTGGCAATACCTAATATGTATACTTTTTCTTATTTATTTAAGTTTTACACAATAATAGCATTTCTGAAACCCAAAAAATTATGTTTTAGTGTCTCTATAGTTTGAGAGCCATAGCTTTTTTATTTTTTAGGCGATTGTCTTTTTTGCAGGACGAGGTGACGGTTTGATTGGTACTATTTTGGGGGTCATAAGCCTTTTTGATCGCTTGCTGTTGCACTTTTTGTGATGTGAGGTGACAAAAATAGCTTTTTTGGCACTGTTTATTTTATTTTATTTTTATGGTGTTTATCAGATGTGGTCTATCATGTGACATATTTATAGAGACGGTCGTTACGGACGCGGTGATACCTAATATGTGTATTTTATTTTATTTTTTCATTTTTTTATAGGAAAAGGCAATTTCTTTTTTTAATTTACATTTTTATTTATTTATTTTTACTTTTATTATTTTCACATTTTTTTTTTATCAGTTCCCTCTTGGATCTTGAAGATCCAGTGGGGCTGATAGTTGTACTATACTTTGCAATGCTCTTGCATTCCAAAGTATAATACTTCCAGATTGCACAGACTAACCAATCGGATCGATTGCCGGCAAGGGGCCACCCTGATTGGTCCCTTGCCGGCATTACTGCACTGTATGCTGTTTGTGACAGCATACAGCGCAAGGGCAGAAGCTTTAATCCAAGCGCTTTGCAGCGCTAGGATTAAAGAGCTGCCAGAACGTTTATATACGTGGTAGCTGCACAGGGTATGTGCAGCTATCGCGTATATATACAGATTGCGGTCGGGAAGGGGTTAATCACTTGATCTTTTCTGTACGGTGAATGCATAATGTTTGGGGACTGTACTTCAATAAATTGCAGTAAAATTGATATACAATAACCATCTAATATACCTCCAGCCACATAATCAATTGATCGTTTCTGTTCTATGAATGCCTAATGTTTGGGTCCTTTACTCCACCAATTACCGTCTAATATACCTCCAGCAACATAATCACTTGATTTTTTTCTGTATGCTGAATGCATCATTTTTGGGGCCTGTCATCTAACTGGCAACAGTAAGCCACATAATCCAGTAAAACAGTAAGCCACGTATGTACCTTAAGCCACATATTCACTTTTTTTCTTTTTTGTACGGTGAATTCCTAGTGTTTGGGATCTGTACTCCACTGGCCTGTAGTACAATTGTCATCCACTGACCGTCTAATATACCTCCAGCCACCATAATCACTTGATCTTTTCTGTACGATGAATGCCTAATGTTTTCGGGGCCTGTACTCCACTGGCCTGCAGTAAAATTGTTATCCACTGACCGTCTAATATACCTCCAGCCACCATAATCACTTGATCTTTTCTGTACGGTGAACGCCTAATGTTTAGGGCCTGTACTCCACTGGCCTGCATTGAAATTGTTATCCACTGACCGTCTAATATACCTCCAGCTAAATATTCACTTGATCTTTTCTATACGGCGAATGCCTAATGTTTGGGGCCTGTACTCAACTGGCATGCAGTAAAATTTTCATCAACTGACCGTCTAATATATCTCCAGCCACAAAATCACTTGATGTTATCTGTCCGATGAATGCCTAATGTTTAGGGCATGTACTTCACTGGTCTACAGTAAAATTGTTATTCAATGACTGTCTAATATACCTCCAGCCACATAATCACTTGATATTTTCTGTACGGTGATTGCATAATGTTTGGGGCCTGTACTCTACTGGACTACACAAAAATTCTCATCCACTGACCGTCTAATATACCTCCAGCCATATAATCACTTTTTCTATTCTGTCCGGTGAATGCCTAATGTTTGGGGCCTGTACTCCACTGGCCTGCAGTAAAATTGTTATCCACTGACTGTCTAATATACCTCCAGCCACATAATCACTTGATATTTTATGTCCGGTGATTGCATAATGTTTGGGGCCTGTACTCCACTGGACTACACTAAAATTCTCATCCACTGACCGTCTAATGTACCTACAGTCATATAATCACTTGTTCTATTCTGTACGGTGAATGCATAATGTTTGGGGCCTGTACTCCACTAGCCTGCAGTAAAATTGTCATCCACTGACCATCTAATAAACCTCCAGCCACCATAATAACTTGATTTTTTCTGTACCGTGAATGCCTAATGTTTGGGGCCTGTACTCCACTGGCCTGCAGTAAAATTGATATCCATTGACCGTCTAAAATATCTACTGCAACATAATCACTTGATCTTTTCTGTATGGTGAATGCCTAATATTGTAATCCACTGACCGTCTAATATACCTCCAGCCACAAAATAACTTGATGTTTTCTGTAAGGTGAATGAATAATGTTTGGGGCCTGTACTCCACTGGACTACTTTAAAATTCTCATCCACTGATTACCGTCTAATATACCTCCAGCCATATAATCACTTGTTCTATTCTGTCCGGTGAATGCCTAATGTTTGGTGCCTGTACTCCACTAGCCTGCAGTAAAATTGTCATCCACTGACTGTCTAATATATCTCCAGCCACATAATCCCTTGATCTTTCCTGTCCAGTGAATGCCTAATGTTTGGGTCCTGTACTCCGCTGGGCTGCAGTAAAATTGATATCCAATGACTGTCTAGTATACCTCAAGCCACATAATCACTTGATCTGTTCTGTACGGTGAATGCATAATTTTTGGGATTTGAAATCTAACTGGCCAACAGGAAAATTGTTAGACTGTGACCGCCGAATATACCTCCAGCCACATAATCACTTGAACTTTTCTGTACGGTGAATGCCTAATGTTTGGGGCCTGTACTCCACTGGCCTGCAGTAAAATTGCTATCAATGATCGTCTAATATACCTCCAGCCACATAATCACTTGATCTTTTCTGTATGGTGAATGCATAATTTTTGGGGCCTGTACTCTACTAGCCTGCATTGAAATTGATATCCGATGATCGTCAAATATACCTCCAGCCACATAATCACTTCACCTTTTCTGTCCGGTGAATTAATAATTTTTGGAACCTGTAGTCTAATTGCCCAACAGTAAAATTGTAAAATGGTGACCGCCTAATGTACCTCCAGCCACATAATCACTTGTTTATTTCTGTACGGTGAATGCATAATGTTTGGGGAATGTAGTCCACTGACCTGCAGTAAAATTGATTTACAATGACCATCTATAATACCTCCAGCCACATAATCACTTGATATTCTCTGTACGGTGAATGCATATTTTTGGGGGCCTGAACTCTAACTGGCCAACAGTAAAATTGTTATACTGTGTAAGCGTAATATACCTCCAGCCACACAATCACTTCATCTTTTCTGTACGGTAAAGGCATAATGTTTGGGGACTGTATTCCACTGGCCTGAAGTAAAATTGATATCAAATGACTATATAATATACCTCCAGCCACATAATCACTTGATGTTTTCTGTATAGTGAATGCCTAATTTTTTGGGCCCGTACTGTCGTGGCCTAAAATCAAAATTTTCTAGGCTCCAGCATTCCACATTTCTGAGAATTTCCCTTTAAGACGCATAAAAATGGCCCCTGATTAAAATACATATTTTTTGTGGGAATTTGTGTCATTGATCACCCTCTAGTATGCCACTGTCCATTTTGTGGGACCAGGGGCGTAACTAGAAGTGACTGGGCCCCACAGCAAATATTTGTAAGGGCCCCTCCAGCGCGCTTCGCACCTCCCTCCTCCCTTGTAAACCCCACTCCTTTGGCACAGTGTAGCGGTATACTGTATATTGTGTGGCACAGTGTAGGCTATATGTGTATAACAAACATATTTCATATGAAAACTTACAGTTACTTGGCCCTTGGGGATCTCGGACACCACTTCCACACTTTGGCCGGGGGCTCGGAGGAGCTGATGTTGTGCTTTATCCTAATGAGAAAGATTTCATAATAAGGATTTGGAGAAGGGGCAGAGGGATAGCAGAGCAGGGGAAGGCTGGTGCTACTACTAGGGGGTCATACCATGGGGGAGTAATAAAGCCCACCATAATGCCCCCCCAGTAGAAATAATTCTCCTTATAATGTGACAGTGCAAAAATACCCCCTTGTAATGCCCCCAGTTGAGCTAATGTCCCCATAGTGCCCCCATAATGTGCCAGTATAAAATACCCCTATATAGTGCCCCCAGTAAATTCCCCCATAGTGCTCCCCCCCTTCCTGCTAGTGCCCCCCATAATGTACCAGTATAAAATGCCCCATATATAGTGTCCCAGTAGATGCCCCTCAGTGTCCGGCCTCTGATAGGCTGCCGGCCTAGTGTCCCCCATAATGCCCTCCAATAATGTGCCAGTAAGTGTCCCCATCGATTCCCCCCATCATGTGCCAGTATCAAGTGCCTCTTTCCTCCCCTACATGTCCCAGTATCATAGTGCCATCTCCTCCCCCAATGTGCCAGTATCAAGTGCCTCTCTCCTTCCCACCCCCCATGTGCCAGTATCAAGTGCCTCTCTCTTACCCCCCCCAAAAAAGTGGCAGTATCAAGTGCCTCCCCCCATGTGCCAGTATTATAGTGCCAAACCCACCCATGTGCCAGTATCAAGTGCCAAACCCCCCCACATGCCAGTATCAAGTGCCTCTCTCTTCACCCCCCATGTCCCTGTATCATAGCGCCATATCCTCCGCTCAAAAAGTGCCTGTATCAAGTGCCTCTCTTCCCCCCCATGTGCCAATATCATAGTGCCAAACCCACCCATGTGCCAGTATCAGGTGCCAAACCTCCCTCACATGCCAGTATCAAGTGCCTCTCTCCTCCCCCATGTCCCAGTATCATACTCCCCCCCATGTGCCAGTATCAGGTGCCAACCCCTCCCCCCAATGTGCCAGTATCAAGTGCCTCTCTCCTTCCCACCCCCCATGTGCAAGTATCAAGTGCCTCTCTCTTCCCCCCATGTCCCAGTATCATAGTGTCATCTCCCTCCCAAAAAAGTTGCAGTATCAAGTGCCTCTCCCCCCATATGCCAGTATCATAGTGCCAAACCCACCCATGTGCCAGTATCAAGTGCCAACCCCCCCCCACATGCCAGTATCAAGTGCCTGTGTCTTCCTCCCTCATGTCCCAGTATCATAGTGCCATCTCCCCCCTCAAAAAGTGCCAGTATCAAGTGCCTCTCTTCCCCCCATGTGCCAGTATCATAGTGCCAAACCCACCCATGTGTCAGTATCAGGTGCCAAGCCTCCCCCACATGCCAGTATCAAGTGCCTCTCTCCTCCCCCCCCATGTCCCAGTATCATAGTGCCATCTCCCCCCCATGTGCCAGTATCAGGTGCCAACCCCTCTCCCACCCCTCCCCCATGTGCCAGTATCAGGTGCCTCTCCCCCCCATGTGCCAGTATCAGGTGCCAACCCCTCTCCCACCCCTCCCCCATGTGCCAGTATCAGGTGCCTCTTCCCCCCATGTGCCAGTATCATAGTGCCAAACCCACCCATGTGTCAGTATCAGGTGCCAAGCCTCCCCCACATGCCAGTATCAAGTGCCTCTCTCCTCCCCCCCCATGTCCCAGTATCATAGTGCCATCTCCCCCCCATGTGCCAGTATCAGGTGCCAACCCCTCTCCCACCCCTCCCCCATGTGCCAGTATCAGGTGCCTCTCCCCCCCATGTGCCAGTATCAGGTGCCAACCCCCCTCCCCCCATGTGCCAGTATCAAGTGCCTCCCGCTCCCCCATGGCAGTAACAGTCGGGTATAAAAAAAATAATAATAAACACTTATAATTACCTCCATGTCAGCCTCTTCCTGTGTCCCGCCCTGTATGTCCATATATGGAGTTAGTGCTTGTATTTCAGAAAAGTTTCTGCTGGGATTCAAACCCACAACCTTCTGTATCAGAGGCAAAGCACTTAACCACAAGGCCATAAGAGCTGCCTTGCTGCTGACTGAAAAATGCTGTAAATGCTTTGCCTCTGATACACTGATACATGGAGGTTGTGGGTTTGAATCCCAGACACATCAGGAGACTTTAGGAGACAGTAAGATTAGATCACATTAGCGAGGGGGCCTGGTCAGCCGCCGCTGCTGCTGTCAAGGGGGGCTGAACATTAAGACAAGAATTGATCATGTTTAACTAACTTGAAAATAAACTGTCACACACGCTGCCGGGGCGCCAGGCCCCCTTGGCGGCCCAGGCCCCGAAGCAGCCGCTTCCCCTGCTTCCCCGGTAGTTACGCCACTGTGTGGGACTATTTGTGCACTTGTAGTAAGTATTTGGTGGCTGCAAATATGACCTAAAGGTTTTCCAGGTTCATCTGCCATTAAAGTGAATGGGGCCCACTGCGAACTCGCTGTTCGTGAACCATCCCGGCCTATGTTCGTCTATCACTACTCATCATGCTGCTGCCTCCTCACCACTCTGTCACTGGGCCACTCTGTGGGCTCCTCTTGCTGTTGCCACCTCCCCACTTTGTCCCTGGGCCACTTTGTGGTCTCCTCATGCTGCTGCTCCCTCCATATTATGTCACTGGGCCACTTTGTGTTCTCCTCATGCTGCTGCCACCTCCTTACTCTGTCACTGGGCCACTCTGTTGTGTCCTCATGCTGCTGCCACCTCACCACTATGTCACTGGTCCGCTCTGTGGTCTCCTCATGCTGCTGCTACTTTACCACTCTGTTATTCGGCCACTCTATGGACTTCTCATGCTGTTCCCACTCTCCCAACTCCATGATTGGGCCACTATTTTGCCTTTTTCTGGACAGGTAGGCTCCTGAGTAGCAGACGGTCTACTTGGGTAATGTTGGGTTACAGATCTCACACTGCTGCCACACTGCTGGCTCACAGCCATGCTTGCACCCTGCTAACTCAGCCTCACGCTGCTACCCTGCTGCTGTCTCACACGCAAGCAGCCACCCTCACCTCCTGATGATGATGCCCTCTCTTCACCCGGCTCCCATGTGAAATCAGTCACATCATTATCCACAACTGTCTGCTCCTCACTTATGCCTCCCTCACCAGTCTCATGGCCGGGTCCCTGACAGCTCGCAATATCTGCTCCCACACGACTCTCATCGTTGCTACTTGCACGCCTACAGGAGGAAGCAACAGACCTCTCTTCCAAATCTGGGCTGGGCAGTAGCTGCTGACTGTCCTCAATAAGCTTATTCTCACGTGGAGCAGAGCTGGCAGCATATAATATTTCCTGAGCAGAAGAAGCAAAAAAAGAAAGAGGTAGGTTCAAGACAGGCTGTGCGTTTCTGATGTCAGTTGAGATGATGTTAAAGTCCGAGTCAACCATTAAAGGACAGATGGATTACTGGTCAAAACACGACCGATGGAGGACAGTGGCAGCTGTGCCCTGTTGCTGTGCCTGATGCTACCACCCCCTTCTTCTGCTGCTACTCCTGCCAACTCCAGCAACATTTTTGCCACTGCCCGTCATCTTGGAGGGCCCTGGCACCTGTGTGTTGGACATACTGTACAGCAACAGTATTTATATATGTAAAATAAGTTATTCAATGTCAGTGTGGAAATCACAATAACAGTAGTATTAGACAGCTTATTCACCCCAATTTGAGAGTCAAGGCCTAATAGAATACTTATCTTTAAAGCAATAACCCAAATAACAGTTAAATTACAATTCTTATTCTTCTCAAGTTGAGATTCAAGGCCTAATAGAATTGCTTATCTTTGAAACAAGGTGAGCATCCCAATAACAGTATAAATAGACAGCTTATTCACACCAATTTGAAAATCAAGGCATAAAAGATCTGATTATCTATTTAACAAGGGGGACATGGCAATTTCAGAATCAATGCCAATAGAATTGCTTATCTATTCAACAAGGGCGACACCCCAACAACAGTTAAATTACACTACTTATTCAACCCAATTTGATAATCAAGGCGTAATAAAATTGCTTATCCAAGATTCTACAATTTAAGCTTTGTTAAACACTGACCCTAGCAGTTGTCACATCTCTCCCTAAGCTCAGTTCACTGTAAAATGGCTAAGACCGGGTGGGGTTAGGGTTTTTATAGTACTGTGACATCACAGGGGGTGGCCATCTGCTGATTGGTTGGCTGCACTGAATTATGTCTGATCTCTTGTTCCCAGGCTTCTTACTTTCACTTTGTAACACATGTTGCCGACATTTTAGGAAAAAATCGATTTGTTACCACAGGGCTCCAGGAAATTCGGGTTCATTGAGAATCTAATTTTTCCTAAAATTCAGATCGAATTCCACTTCGGATGCTTCAATTCGCTCGACACTATCCAGGACACCTAAGGGTGGCAGTATTCTATATTATTATTATTAACATTATTATTATTATTATTATTATTATTTTAATTATATTGGAATGTTTTTCTAAATAGGTTTCTACACATACTGTAGATACTACTATGATAAATACAATATATGCACATAAGAAATAAATTAATCCAGCAAAGCAGTGTTTATATAAAAATGTATAACTAAAATTAAGATACTTGTGAAGGGCATTAGAGTTGGATAGTATTATGGGGCCAAACACTGGTTAAAAATTGCCCCCAGTGGGAATCTCAGTGACCCTAGAACACATGGTCAACGGTGTGGATTTTATGCAATGTCTGTAAAGTTTATTTAGATACTGAGAGGCAAAGGCATAATTTGAAGCTCCTGGACTCCAAAACAAAACGTGCATAATAATGCTTTTGGCAGAAGGGCATCATGGTCCCTGCAGGTACCAGGGTACAAGTTCATCTGCGACTTCTGTACTCTCTAAAGTTCTCTCCCTGCTTAGCATGGTGTAGGAGCAGAGAGGTGGGCAAACTTGGGCATAAGAAGTTTTCCCAATGACCTAGTCACATGTTGGTTGGTAGGGCACATGCCAGCCATAGTGGGGCCATGCCAGGAATGCTAACTCCAAGCATCTTGAAGTTTTGGAGTGTCTTGGAATTCCCTACTTTGGTTTCATGAAGCTCTACAAGTGTTTTCCAACAAAACAGCAGCTCTGAGTGTTTCTATATCTGCTGTGGAGCAATATATGATTGCCGATATGAAGACCCCAGCAACTAACAGCAGGACTGCACAAACAAGCATTCAGGTTGAACATTACAGTTGCCAGGGGGACATTCTTAGTTAAATCTCATGGCAACTTTTATAAGTTATGATAAAGTGGACAGCCTTTATACCATACTGTTGTGCTTCTACACTCAGAGATAATAAAACCAGAAGCTGGTGTGTTCCCTTTTAATCCATGCTCTTCTTTCCACATACAACTCTTTTTGAATTTTGGTATAGTAAATGGCCAATAGTTACGGAATTACAGTGGTCACTGCTTTATAAGATATATTCCTGCTTGTGACTCTAATATAATATTACTATTATTGCTGTGAATTGCCTTTCCCTTGTGTGTCATTTTATTTACTGTCCCAGTCTTCCCAGGTTTTGTTTGATTAGTTCCCAATTGTACAATTTACTGACATATGTTGCTACAGTATAAAGAAATGAGGAGGGCAGGATATTCGGTATAAAAACTGGCATGGTTATACAACACATGGGGAATATTTATGAGGATATAGGATATTGCATAGATGCAGTGTAAAATGTTGAGACAGCAACAGAAGTGGAATATCAGAAAAATATGAGAAACAAGGGGGAACATTTATTAAGACTGCCATTGTATACAACAGTCTTAATTATTTCAGCATTGGCATGACATGTGCCACCATTATTAGGAGGTGCATGTACAGTTGTGTTCAAAATTATTTAACCCCCACTGAAATTGAGTGTTTTGGCCAGTTTGACATTGATTTTGATCATTTCAGTCATCTTGTTTACAGTTAAATCAAAGAGGCACTTGTAAGTCAGACAAATATAACATAACATTTATAATGAAATAACCACAAATGTCTTTTATGTGCTCACATCATTATCAGTTTTATTCAACCTCCAAGTGACATTCAATCTTAGTACAACATCCTTTTCCAGTTATAACAGCTTTTAAACGTGAAGCATAGCTTGACACAAGTGTCTTGCAGCAATCTACGGGTATTTTCGCCCTTTCTTCATGGGCTAAAGCCTCCAGTTCAGTCACATTCTTAGGTTTGCGCGCTGCAACTGCTTTCTTTAAGTCCTACCAGAGTTTCTCAATCGGATTTAAGTCTGGTGACTGCGATGGCCACTTCAAAATGTTCCAGCCTTTTATCTGCAACCATGCTCTAGTGGACTTGGAGGTATGCTTGGGATCATTGTTCTGTTGAAAGGTCCAACATCTCCCAAGCCTCAGGTTTGTGACGGACTGCATCACATTTTCATCCAATATCTCCTGGTACTGAAGAGAATTAATGGTACCTTGCACACGCTGAAGCTTCCCTGTACCTGTAGAAGCAAAACAGCCCCAAAGCATGATTGACCCCCCCACCATGCTTCACAGTAGGCAAGGTGTTCTTTTCTTCATAGGCCTTGTTCTTCCTCCTCCAAACATAGCGTTGATCCATGGGCCCAAGCAGTTCTAATTTTGTTTCATCAGTCCACAGAACACTATCCCAAAACTTTTGTGGTTTGTCCACATGACTTTTGGCATACTGCAGTCGACTCTTCTTATTCTTTGGAGACAGCAAGGGGGTGCGCCTGGGAGTTCTGGCATGGAGGCCTTCATTACACAGTGTGCGCCTTATTGTCTGAGCTGAAACTTCAGTACCCACATCTGACAAATCTTTTTTCAGTTCCTCAGCAGTCACACGGGGACTTTTCTCCACTTTGCGCTTCAGGTAATGCACAGCAGTTGAAGTCAGCATCTTCTTTCTGCCACGACCAGGTAGCGTTTCAACAGTGCCCTTTACCTTGAATTTGCGAATGATGCTTCCTATGGTGTCTCTTGGTATGTTTAACATCTTTCAACAATCTTCTTATAGCCATTGCCCTTCCTGTGAAGAGAAATCACCTCTTCTCTTGTCTTCCTGGACCATTTTCTTGACTTCACCATGTTTGTAAACATACCAGTAAATGTCTAGAAGGAGCTGAGTATCACAGTCCTTTTAAATCTGCCTAATTGGTGCTTATTATGCTTGATTGCTGCTCCTTGACAAACACAGGTGTTTTCAATACCTGATCGAAAACACTTGAATGAACCTCTGTTCTTAAGAGTGGTAGTCTTTAAGGGGTTGAATAATTGTGTCAATGAAGAAATCACAAAAAAAAAACATTTAATACTGTATTACAAAAACAATTGATGTCATTTTAGTTGCATTTTGTCACAGTCTGGAGTCAGGCTCGGAGGCCAGTAGCTATAGCAGCGGAGCAGATATTCACACTGGTCACCCTGGCTGATGACACGGGTTCACCTGAGGTGTGGGGTCTAAGTACTAACCGGTATTCGCCAGAGCTCCTGATGGTGGAGATGGACTTTGCTGCGTGTTAGTACCAGGTTGCGGTCCTCAGGATAGCCCCAGCAGGAGGTGAGCAAGCCGAGGTCCAGTAGCAGATATAGCAGACAGGGATCAAGCAGAAGCTTGGTTGAATAACAAGCCAAAGTCGGTAACAAATAGTGCAGGTTGGGATTAAGCAGGAGCATAGTCGAGGAACAAGCCAAAAGTCAGTAACGGATGGTAGCAAAGATACGGTCGGCAGCAGTATAGACAAGAGCAAGATATTGGCTGGTAAAGGCACAATAATCTGGCAACCAGGAAGTGTAGAGACATGGCTTAAATCAGGAAGTTCATGGGAGGAGCAAGGGGTTCAAGGTTCAAGGCAGACAAGATTCAAGACAAGATCATTCAAGGAATAGTCTAAGGAGCTGTCCAGCACTTCAGGTGGCTCAGCAAGTAGAGGCACCGCCAGACACAGCAGAGGTCCCAGGTTCAAGACCAGATCCTAACAGTACTCCCGTCCTCCCAGGACATCCCCTGGATGTCTTAGAACCAGGTATGTGAAGAAACCTCTGGTGGAATTCCTTTGTTAATCTAGGGGCATGAACATTCTCATCCGGCTCCCAAGAGTTTTCTTCTGGCCCATATCCTTCCCATTGAACCAGATATTGTAATTTTTTTCCGAAAGGTCCTGGAGTCAAGAATTTTTTCCACCACAAATTCTTCTTCACCCTGTACTTCAACAGGTGGAGGAGGAGGAGGATGAATTCTTCCAGAAAAAGTATTTTCATGAAACATTTTAAGTAGCGATTAGGGATGAGCGAACTCGAACTGTATAGTTCGGGTTCGTACCGAATTTTGGGGTGTCCGTGACACGGACCCGAACCCGGACATTTTCGTAAAAGTCCGGGTTCGGGTTCGGTGTTCGTCGCTTTCTTCGCGCTTTTGTGACGCTTTCTTGGCGCTTTTTGAAAGGCTGCAAAGCAGCCAATCAACAAGCGTCATACTACTTGCCCCAAGAGGCCATCACAGCCATGCCTACTATTGGCATGGCTGTGATTGGCCAGAGCACCATGTGACCCAGCCTCTATTTAAGCTGGAGTCACATAGCGCCGCCCGTCACTCTGCTCTGATTAGCGTAGGGAGAGGTTGCGGCTGCGACAGTAGGGCGAGATTAGGCAGATTAACTCCTCCAAAGGACTTGATTAACTGATCGATCTGCAGCTGTGGATCATTGAGCTGCTGATCCTCAATTGCTCACTGTTTTTAGGCTGCACAGACCGTTTGTCAGTCTCATTTTTCTGGGGTGATCGGCGGCCATTTTGTGTCTTGTGGTGCGCCAGCACAAGCTGCGACCAAGTGCATTTAACCCTCAATGGTGTGGTTGTTTTTTGGCTAAAGCCTACATCAGGGTGAAGCTGTCACACCAAGTGCATTTATCCAGCAATAGTCTGTTCATTTTTTGGCCATATACAAAATCAGGGGCAAGCTGCGCCTGTCACCAAGTGCATTTAACCCTCAATGGTGTGGTTGTTTTTTGGCTAAAGCCTACATCAGGGTGAAGCTGTGACACCAAGTGCATTTAACCAGCAATAGTCTGTTCATTTTTTGGCCATATACAAAATCAGGGGCAAGCTGCGCCTGTCACCAAGTGCATTTAACCCTCAATGGTGTGGTTGTTTTTTGGCTAAAGCCTACATCAGGGTGAAGCTGTCACACCAAGTGCATTTAACCAGCAATAGTCTGTTCATTTTTTGGCCATATACAAAATCAGGGGCAAGCTGCGCCTGTCACCAAGTGCATTTAACCCTCAATGGTGTGGTTGTTTTTTGGCTAAAGCCTACATCAGGGTGAAGCTGTCACACCAAGTGCATTTAACCAGCAATAGTCTGTTTATTTTTTGGCCATATCCCAGTCTAATTCTGTCACTAAATCCATACCGGTCACCCAGCGCCTAAATACTAGGCCTCAAATTTATATCCAGCTAAATCTGTCCCTAGTGCTGTAGCTGGGCGAGTTATTTAGTGTCCGTTCAAGCACATTTCTTGTTCTGGGTTGAAATACAATTCCCAATTTAGCAATTTCATAATTTAGTGGTTCCTGCTATATCAGAGCTATTTGAAATCTATCCCAAAAAGGGTATATAATATTGAAGGTGCACATTGGGTCATTCAGAATAACTTCACACACACCCGCTACTGTGTATTTCCAAGTCTAATTCTGTCACTAAACCCATACCTGTCACCCAGCGCCTAAATACTAGGCCTCAAATTTAAATCCCTCTAAATCTCTCGTTACCCACCGCTGTACTGTTGTTGCTGGGCAAGATATTTAGTGTCCGTCAAAGCACATTTTTTGTTCTGGGTTGAAGTACAATTCCCAATTTAGCAATTTCATAATTTAGTGGTTTCTGCTATATCAGAGCTATTTGAAATCTATCCCTAAAAGGGTATATAATATTGAAGGTGCACATAGGGTCATTCAGAATAACTTCACACACACGCTTCTGTGCATTTCCAAGTCTAATTCTGTCACTAAATCCATACCGGTGACCCAGCGCCTAAATACTAGGCCTCAAATTTAAATCCCTCTAAATCTCTCGTTACCCACCGCTGTACTGTTGTTGCTGGGCAAGATATTTAGTGTCCGTCAAAGCACATTTTTTGTTCTGGGTTGAAGTACAATTCCCAATTTAGCAATTTCATAATTTAGTGGTTTCTGCTATATCAGAGCTATTTGAAATCTATCCCTAAAAGGGTATATAATATTGAAGGTGCACATAGGGTCATTCAGAATAACTTCACACACACGCTTCTGTGCATTTCCAAGTCTAATTCTGTCACTAAATCCATACCGGTGACCCAGCGCCTAAATACTAGGCCTCAAATTTAAATCCCTCTAAATCTCTCGTTACCCACCGCTGTACTGTTGTTGCTGGGCAAGATATTTAGTGTCCGTCAAAGCACATTTTTTGTTCTGGGTTGAAGTACAATTCCCAATTTAGCAATTTCATAATTTAGTGGTTTCTGCTATATCAGAGCTATTTGAAATCTATCCCTAAAAGGGTATATAATATTGAAGGTGCACATAGGGTCATTCAGAATAACTTCACACACACGCTTCTGTGCATTTCCAAGTCTAATTCTGTCACTAAATCCATACCGGTGACCCAGCGCCTAAATACTAGGCCTCAAATTTAAATCCCTCTAAATCTCTCGTTACCCACCGCTGTACTGTTGTTGCTGGGCAAGATATTTAGTGTCCGTCAAAGCACATTTTTTGTTCTGGGTTGAAGTACAATTCCCAATTTAGCAATTTCATAATTTAGTGGTTTCTGCTATATCAGAGCTATTTGAAATCTATCCCTAAAAGGGTATATAATATTGAAGGTGCACATAGGGTCATTCAGAATAACTTCACACACACGCTTCTGTGCATTTCCAAGTCTAATTCTGTCACTAAATCCATACCGGTGACCCAGCGCCTAAATACTAGGCCTCAAATTTAAATCCCTCTAAATCTCTCGTTACCCACCGCTGTACTGTTGTTGCTGGGCAAGATATTTAGTGTCCGTCAAAGCACATTTTTTGTTCTGGGTTGAAGTACAATTCCCAATTTAGCAATTTCATAATTTAGTGGTTTCTGCTATATCAGAGCTATTTGAAATCTATCCCTAAAAGGGTATATAATATTGAAGGTGCACATAGGGTCATTCAGAATAACTTCACACACACGCTTCTGTGCATTTCCAAGTCTAATTCTGTCACTAAATCCATACCGGTGACCCAGCGCCTAAATACTAGGCCTCAAATTTAAATCCCTCTAAATCTCTCGTTACCCACCGCTGTACTGTTGTTGCTGGGCAAGATATTTAGTGTCCGTCAAAGCACATTTTTTGTTCTGGGTTGAAGTACAATTCCCAATTTAGCAATTTCATAATTTAGTGGTTTCTGCTATATCAGAGCTATTTGAAATCTATCCCTAAAAGGGTATATAATATTGAAGGTGCACATAGGGTCATTCAGAATAACTTCACACACACGCTTCTGTGCATTTCCAAGTCTAATTCTGTCACTAAATCCATACCGGTGACCCAGCGCCTAAATACTAGGCCTCAAATTTAAATCCCTCTAAATCTCTCGTTACCCACCGCTGTACTGTTGTTGCTGGGCAAGATATTTAGTGTCCGTCAAAGCACATTTTTTGTTCTGGGTTGAAGTACAATTCCCAATTTAGCAATTTCATAATTTAGTGGTTTCTGCTATATCAGAGCTATTTGAAATCTATCCCTAAAAGGGTATATAATATTGAAGGTGCACATAGGGTCATTCAGAATAACTTCACACACACGCTTCTGTGCATTTCCAAGTCTAATTCTGTCACTAAATCCATACCGGTGACCCAGCGCCTAAATACTAGGCCTCAAATTTAAATCCCTCTAAATCTCTCGTTACCCACCGCTGTACTGTTGTTGCTGGGCAAGATATTTAGTGTCCGTCAAAGCACATTTTTTGTTCTGGGTTGAAGTACAATTCCCAATTTAGCAATTTCATAATTTAGTGGTTTCTGCTATATCAGAGCTATTTGAAATCTATCCCTAAAAGGGTATATAATATTGAAGGTGCACATAGGGTCATTCAGAATAACTTCACACACACGCTACTGTGCATTTCCAAGTCTAATTCTGTCACTAAACCCATACCTGTCACCCAGCGCCTAAATACTAGGCCTCAAATTTAAATCCCTCTAAATCTCTCGTTACCGCTGTCCTGTTGTAGCTGGGAAAGTTATTTAGTGCCCGTCAAAGCACATTTTTTGTTCTGGGTTGAAGTACAATTCCCAATTTAGCAATTTCATAATTTAGTGGTTCCTGCTATATCAGAGCTATTTGAAATCTATCCCAAAAAGGGTATATAATATTCAAGGTGCACATTGGGTCATTCAGAATAACTTCACACACACGCTTCTGTGCATTTCCAAGTCTAATTCTGTCACTAAATCCATACCGGTCACCCAGCGCCTAAATACTAGGCCTCAAATTTATATCCCGCTGAATTTGAATACAATACATTGGGCCAAATAATATATTTGTTGTTGTGGTGAACCATAACAATGAGAAAAACATCTAGTAAGGGACGCGGACGTGGACATGGTCGTGGTGGTGTTAGTGGACCCTCTGGTGCTGGGAGAGGACGTGGCCGTTCTGCCACATCCACACGTCCTAGTGTACCAACTACCTCAGGTCCCAGTAGCCGCCAGAATTTACAGCGATATATGGTGGGGCCCAATGCCGTTCTAAGGATGGTAAGGCCTGAGCAGGTACAGGCATTAGTCAATTGGGTGGCCGACAGTGGATCCAGCACGTTCACATTATCTCCCACCCAGTCTTCTGCAGAAAGCGCACAGATGGCGCCTGAAAACCAACCCCATCAGTCTGTCACATCACCCCCATGCATACCAGGGAAACTGTCTCAGCCTCAAGTTATGCAGCAGTCTCTTATGCTGTTTGAAGACTCCGCTGGCAGGGTTTCCCAAGGGCATCCACCTAGCCCTTCCCCAGCGGTGAAAGACATAGAATGCACTGACGCACAACCACTTATGTTTCCTGATGATGAGGACATGGGAATACCACCTCAGCATGTCTCTGATGATGACGAAACACAGGTGCCAACTGCTGCGTCTTTCTGCAGTGTGCAGACTGAACAGGAGGTCAGGGATCAAGACTGGGTGGAAGACGATGCAGGGGACGATGAGGTCCTAGACCCCACATGGAATGAAGGTCGTGCCACTGACTTTCACAGTTCGGAGGAAGAGGCAGTGGTGAGACCGAGCCAACAGCGTAGCAAAAGAGGGAGCAGTGGGCAAAAGCAGAACACCCGCCGCCAAGAGACTCCGCCTGCTACTGACCGCCGCCATCTGGGACCGAGCACCCCAAAGGCAGCTTCAAGGAGTTCCCTGGCATGGCACTTCTTCAAACAATGTGCTGACGACAAGACCCGAGTGGTTTGCACGCTGTGCCATCAGAGCCTGAAGCGAGGCATTAACGTTCTGAACCTGAGCACAACCTGCATGACCAGGCACCTGCATGCAAAGCATGAACTGCAGTGGAGTAAACACCTTAAAACCAAGGAAGTCACTCAGGCTCCCCCTGCTACCTCTTCTGCTGCTGCCGCCTCGGCCTATTCTGCTGCTGCCGCCTCGGCCTCTTCCTCCGCCTCTGGAGGAACGTTGGCACCTGCCGCCCAGCAAACAGGGGATGTACCACCAACACCACCACCACCACCTCCGTCACCAAGCGTCTCAACCATGTCACACGCCAGCGTTCAGCTCTCCATCTCACAAACATTTGATAGAAAGCGTAAATTCCCACCTAGCCACCCTCGATCCCTGGCCCTGAATGCCAGCATTTCTAAACTACTGGCCTATGAAATGCTGTCATTTAGGCTGGTGGACACAGACAGCTTCAAACAGCTCATGTCGCTTGCTGTCCCACAGTATGTTGTTCCCAGCCGGCACTACTTCTCCAAGAGAGCCGTGCCTTCCCTGCACAACCAAGTATCCGATAAAATCAAGTGTGCACTGCGCAACGCCATCTGTGGCAAGGTCCACCTAACCACAGATACGTGGACCAGTAAGCACGGCCAGGGACGCTATATCTCCCTAACTGCACACTGGGTAAATGTAGTGGCAGCTGGGCCCCAGGCGGAGAGCTGTTTGGCGCACGTCCTTCCGCCGCCAAGGATCGCAGGGCAACATTCTTTGCCTCCTGTTGCCACCTCCTCCTTCTCGGCTTCCTCCTCCTCTTCTTCCACCTGCTCATCCAGTCAGCCACACACCTTCACCACCAACTTCAGCACAGCCCGGGGTAAACGTCAGCAGGCCATTCTGAAACTCATATGTTTGGGGGACAGGCCCCACACCGCACAGGAGTTGTGGCGGGGTATAGAACAACAGACCGACGAGTGGTTGCTGCCGGTGAGCCTCAAGCCCGGCCTGGTGGTGTGTGATAATGGGCGAAATCTCGTTGCAGCTCTGGGACTAGCCAATTTGACGCACATCCCTTGCTTGGCGCATGTGCTGAATTTGGTGGTGCAGAAGTTCATTCACAACTACCCCGACATGTCAGAGCTGCTGCATAAAGTGCGGGCCGTCTGTTCGCGCTTCCGGCGTTCACATCCTGCCGCTGCTCGCCTGTCTGCGCTACAGCGTAACTTCGGCCTTCCCGCTCACCGCCTCATATGCGACGTGCCCACCAGGTGGAACTCCACCTTGCACATGCTGGACAGACTGTGCGAGCAGCAGCAGGCCATAGTGGAGTTTCAGCTGCAGCACGCACGGGTCAGTCGCACTACAGAACAGCACCACTTCACCACCAATGACTGGGCCTCCATGCGAGACCTGTGTGCCCTGTTGCGCTGTTTCGAGTACTCCACCAACATGGCCAGTGGCGATGACACCGTTATCAGCGTTACAATACCACTTCTATGTCTCCTTGAGAAAACACTTAGGGCGATGATGGAACAGGAGGTGGCCCAGGAGGAGGAGGAGGAGGATGAGGAAGAGGGGTCATTTTTAGCACTTTCAGGCCAGTCTCTTCGAAGTGACTCAGAGGGAGGTTTTTTGCAACAGCAGAGGCCAGGTACAAATGTGGCCAGCCAGGGCCCACTACTGGAGGACGAGGAGGACGAGGATGAGGAGGAGGTGGAGGAGGATGAGGATGAAGCATGGTCACAGCGGGGTGGCACCCAACGCAGCTCGGGTCCATCACTGGTGCGTGGCTGGGGGGAAAGGCAGGACGATGACGATACGCCTCCCACAGAGGACAGCTTGTCCTTACCCCTGGGCAGCCTGGCACACATGAGCGACTACATGCTGCAGTGCCTGCGCAACGACAGCAGAGTTGCCCACATTTTAACCTGTGCGGACTACTGGGTTGCCACCCTGCTGGATCCACGCTACAAAGACAATGTGCCCACCTTACTTCCTGCACTGGAGCGTGATAGGAAGATGCGCGAGTACAAGCGCACGTTGGTAGACGCGCTACTGAGAGCATTCCCAAATGTCACAGGGGAACAAGTGGAAGCCCAAGGCCAAGGCAGAGGAGGAGCAAGAGGTCGCCAAGGCAGCTGTGTCACGGCCAGCTCCTCTGAGGGCAGGGTTAGCATGGCAGAGATGTGGAAAACTTTTGTCAACACGCCACAGCTAACTGCACCACCACCTGATACGCAACGTGTTAGCAGGAGGCAACATTTCACTAACATGGTGGAACAGTACGTGTGCACACCCCTCCACGTACTGACTGATGGTTCGGCCCCATTCAACTTCTGGGTCTCTAAATTGTCCACGTGGCCAGAGCTAGCCTTTTATGCCTTGGAGGTGCTGGCCTGCCCAGCAGCCAGCGTTTTGTCTGAACGTGTATTCAGCACGGCAGGGGGCGTCATTACAGACAAACGCAGCCGCCTGTCTACAGCCAATGTGGACAAGCTGACGTTCATAAAAATGAACCAGGCATGGATCCCACAGGACCTGTCCGTCCCTTGTCCAGATTAGACATTAACTACCTCCCCATAACCATATATTATTGGACTCCAGGGCACTTCCTCATTCAATCCTATTTTTATTTTCATTTTACCATTATATTGCGATGCTACCCAAAGTTGAATGAACCTCTCCTCTGCCTGTGTGCTAGGCCTAAATATATGCCAATGGACTGTTGCAGTGGTGGCTGACATGAAGCCTGATTCTCTGCTATGACATGCAGACTAATTCTCTGCTGACATGAAGCCAGATTGTCTGTTACGGGACCTCTCTCCTCTGCCTGGGTGCTGGGCCTAAATTTATGACAATGGACTGTTGCAGTGGTGGCTGACGTGAAGCCTGATTCTCTGCTATGACATGCAGACTGATTCTCTGCTGACATGAAGCCAGATCCTCTGTTACGGGACCTCTCTCCTCTGCCTGGGTGCTGGGCCTAAATTTATGACAATGGACTGTTGCAGTGGTGGCTGACGTGAAGCCTGATTCTCTGCTATGACATGCAGACTGATTCTCTGCTGACATGAAGCCAGATCCTCTGTTACGGGACCTCTCTCCTCTGCCTGGGTGCTGGGCCTGAATATATGCCAATGGACTGTTGCAGTGGTGGGTGACGTGAAGCCTCATTCTCTGCTATGACATGCAGACTAATTCTCTGCTGACATGAAGCCAGATTGTCTGTTACGGGACCTCTCTCCTCTGCCTGTGTGTGTGCTGGGCCTAAATATATGCCAATGGACTGTTGCAGTGGTGGCTGACGTGAAGCCTCATTCTCTGCTATGACATGCAGACTGATTCTCTGCTGACATGAAGCCAGATCCTCTGTTACGGGACCTCTCTCCTCTGCCTGGGTGCTGGGCCTAAATTTATGACAATGGACTGTTGCAGTGGTGGCTGACGTGAAGCCTGATTCTCTGCTATGACATGCAGACTGATTCTCTGCTGTCATGAAGCCAGATTGTCTGTTACGGGACCTTTCTCCTCTACCTGGGTTCTGGGCCTAAATTTATGAAAATTGACTCTTACAGTGGTGGGTGACGTGAAGCCTGATTCTCTGCTATGATATGAAGACTGATTCTCTGCTGACATGAAGCCAGATTGTCTGTTACGGGACCTTTCTCCTCTGCCTGGGTTCTGGGCCTAAATTTATGAAAATTGACTCTTACAGTGGTGGGTGACGTGAAGCCTGATTCTCTGCTATGATATGAAGACTGATTCTCTGCTGACATGAAGCCAGATTGTCTGTTACGGGACCTTTCTCCTCTGCCTGGGTTCTGGGCCTAAATTTATGAAAATTGACTCTTACAGTGGTGGGTGACGTGAAGCCTGATTCTCTGCTATGATATGAAGACTGATTCTCTGCTGACATGAAGCCAGATTGTCTGTTACGGGACCTTTCTCCTCTGCCTGGGTTCTGGGCCTAAATTTATGAAAATTGACTCTTACAGTGGTGGGTGACGTGAAGCCTGATTCTCTGCTATGATATGAAGACTGATTCTCTGCTGACATGAAGCCAGATTGTCTGTTACGGGACCTTTCTCCTCTGCCTGGGTTCTGGGCCTAAATTTATGAAAATTGACTCTTACAGTGGTGGGTGACGCGAAGCCTGATTCTCTGCTATGATATGAAGACTGATTCTCTGCTGACATGAAGCCAGATTGTCTGTTACGGGACCTTTCTCCTCTGCCTGGGTTCTGGGCCTAAATTTATGAAAATTGACTCTTACAGTGGTGGGTGACGTGAAGCCTGATTCTCTGCTATGATATGAAGACTGATTCTCTGCTGACATGAAGACAGATTCTCTGTTACGGGACCTCTCTCCTCTGCCTGTGTGTGTGCTGGGCCTAAATATATGCCAATGGACTGTTGCAGTGGTGGCTGACGTGAAGCCTCATTCTCTGCTATGACATGCAGACTAATTCTCTGCTGACATGAAGACAGATTCTCTGTTACGGGACCTCTCTCCTCTGCCTGTGTGTGTGCTGGGCCTAAATATATGCCAATGGACTGTTGCAGTGGTGGCTGACGTGAAGCCTCATTCTCTGCTATGACATGCAGACTGATTCTCTGCTGACATGAAGCCAGATTCTCTGTTACGGGACCTCTCTCCTCTGCCTGTGTGTGTGCTGGGCCTAAATATATGCCAATGGACTGTTGCAGTGGTGGCTGACGTGAAGCCTCATTCTCTGCTATGACATGCAGACTAATTCTCTGCTGACATGAAGACAGATTCTCTGTTACGGGACCTCCCTCCTCTGCCTGGGTGCTGGGCCTAAATATATGCCAATGGACTGTTGCAGTGGTGGCTGACGTGAAGCCTCATTCTCTGCTATGACATGCAGACTAATTCTCTGCTGACATGAAGACAGATTCTCTGTTACGGGACCTCTCTCCTCTGCCTGGGTGCCGGGGCCTAAATATCTGAGAATGGACTGTTCCAGTGGTGGGTGACGGGAAGCCAGATTCTCTGCTATGGAACCTCTCTCCAATTGATTTTGGTTAATTTTTATTTATTTAATTTTTATTTTAATTCATTTCCCTATCCACATTTGTTTGCAGGGGATTTACCTACATGTTGCTGCCTTTTGCAGCCCTCTAGCTCTTTCCTGGGCTGTTTTACAGCCTTTTTAGTGCCGAAAAGTTCGGGTCCCCATTGACTTCAATGGGGTTCGGGTTCGGGACGAAGTTCGGATCGGGTTCGGATCCCGAACCCGAACATTTCCGGGATGTTCGGCCGAACTTCTCGAACCCGAACATCCAGGTGTTCGCTCAACTCTAGTAGCGATACATGAAAAAAAGGGTGAATCCTCATATTGTCGGGAAGTTTTAGGTGAAAAGTGACCGGGTTGATTTGAGCAGAAATCTCAAAAGGTCCCACAAACTTTTGACCCAACTTAGCACATGGAACCTGAACCTTCAAATTTTTGGTAGATAACCAAACTTTGTCACCTACTTGAAAGGTGGGGATTGATCTCCGATGTCTGTCAGCAGCTTTCTTGTAATATTCCTGAGCCTCCTTCAATGTATCCATCAATTTCTCCTGGATTTACTGTAATGAAGTTAATCTGTCTGTAACAGCAGGAATTGGAGTTGAAATAGGTAGACCTGGAATAAAAACTGGATGATACCCAGTGTTTAGGAAAAAGGGGCTTTGGGAAGTGGAGCTATGTTTAGAGTTATTATAAGCAAACTCTGCCATAGGAAGGTAGTCCACCCAATCATCCTGAAGATAACTCACAAAACATCGAAGGTATTGCTCCAAAGTTTGATTGGTCCTCTCGGTCTGACCATTAGACTGTGGATGAAAAGCTGAGGACAGATTAATTGTTACACCCAACGCTGAGCAAAAACTTCTCCAAAATTTAGAGGTAAACTGTACTCCTCTGTCAGACACCACATCATCAGGAATTCCATGTAGTTTAAAAACTTCCCGGACCATTACTTCTGCAGTATGTTTGGCAGAGGGTACCCCCTTAACTGGAATAAAATGAGCCATTTTAGTGAGACGGTCCACAACTACCAGGATGGTGGTCATCCCTTTAGAAAGGGGAAGGTCGACCATAAAGTCCATCGAAATTGACCCCCATGGTCTTGATGGAACAGGCAGTGGTTGAAGTAACCCCAGAGGAGAAGATCGGGGTGTCTTATTGCGAGCACAGGTTCGACACAAAGCCACATAACTCTTGACATCTTTCTTGTACCCAGGCCACCAAAAGGAACGTGATAAGAGTTCCTCTGTCTTAGAAACCCCAAAATGACCAGCAAGTTTAGAGTCGTGAACCAACCTGAGGGCTTCTACTCGAACTGATTCAGGTACATAGAGGCAATGCGCTTGAGTCCAAAAACCGCTGCTGTACTTGAGGTTAAAGTCTTTAGGAGGATGGGTCATTCTCATACCCCTTCTTGAGAAGATTAAGAAAGATCTTAGAACTCATGGCCCCTAGAAAGTTTTTTTGATGCAGGATCGTACATTCAGAGTTGCTTTCCTGGAGAGGCCCAGACAACATCCGTGACAGGGTATCAGCCTTACCATTCCTTGACCCAGGGCGGTACGAGATAACGAAATTGAACCTCGAGAAGAATAGGGTCCAACGTGCTTGTCTAGATGACAACCTCTTGGCAGAACGAATAAATTCTAAATTTTTGTGATCCGTGAGAACGGTTACAGGGTGCTTAGCCCCTTCCAGCAGATGCCTCCACTCAGAAAATGCTTGCTTAATTGCCAGCAGCTCCTTGTTTCCAATGCCATAATTCTTCTCGGCTGGAGACATCAGTCGAGAGAAATAAGCACAATAATGAAGCTGCATTTTTTCTCCAATTCGCTGAGAAAGAATAGCTCCCACAGCAGAATCTGAAGCATCAACTTCTACGATGCAAGGTAGTTCAGGATCTGGATGTACCAGTATTGGTGCAGTAGTGAAGAGAGTCTTTAGTTTACTAAAGGCAGCTTGTGACTCAGATGACCACAAAAAGGGTATTCCTTTCTTTGTCATCTGTGTAATTGGAGCTATTACCTTGGAGAAATTCCTTATAAATCTCCTGTAAAAGTTGGCAAATCCAAGAAATCGTTGTATCTCCTTAACATTCGTAGGGACAGGCCAATCCACCACTGCTTTGATCTTATCAGGATCCATGCTTACCCCTTCAGAAGAAATTATGTAACCCAAGAACTGGATCTGACTTTGTTCAAACTCGCATTTCTCTAGTTTTATGTAAAGTTGATTCTGCCTTAGTCTCTTGAGGACAATACAGACATGCTTGTGGTGTTCTTCCAAATTATCAGAAAAAATTTAAATATCATCCAAATAGGCTATTACAAACTGATCCAGCAAATCTCGGAAAACATCATTAATAAAATGCTGAAAGGTTGCGGGAGCATTACACAGTCCAAAGGGCATGACCAAAGACTCAAAATGTCCATATCTGGTTCTGAAAGCAGTTTTCTATTAATCTCCAGGACGAATGCGGACAAGGTTGTATGCCCCCCGTAAATCTAATTTGGTAAAGATAGAGAAGAAAATCTGTGGATCACTCCAATTAGACAATGCGGAACAGGTGCTCTTGGTCTAAGTGGCCCACCGAGCCACAAGGGGTTTGTAGAAAATTGTAAAGATAGACCAGGCACTCTATATATGTAGCCAACAAGTGAGATATTTATTATATAAAATCAATTCCTAAAACAACAAGATAAAAAAAGTAGCATAAAATAACAGTAGCACAATATATAACAATAAATAGCAATAATATGGCAGCAACAGACAACAATGTAGCAGCAATTGGCAATAGTAAGTGTCAGCAACTAACTGCAGCAATAGTATCGTTCAATAGCAGCAATTTAAAGCAAGGGTCATAATGAGTTAAAGTCCATTCAAATAAACCGTGAATGTAGGTCGGGAGCTCCTTTAAACTGCAGTAATGCCAATGTCTTTCTTTCAAATAAATTACCCAAGGATTGGGTCAGGGTAATGTCTTATATTAGAATTCCACTCCTGGTTGATCCACGGTATAGCGGAAGAGACTAGAGGATACAATGTACACCGCAATGTGGCGTCCCACACACAGTTGTATTTGCTTATTCGCTGTTACCTTGCTCTTGTCTCGTTCCCGTCTCTCAATACCGACTCGTTGATCTCAGCTGACTCTGTATCCAGTGTCGTCAGCGAATTTAGCGCTCGTTGAACTCGAGTGCTGCCAGGGTTTATTCGTTCCAGGAACTTCGGTTTAAATCCAGGGGAGACTTTCTACCAGCATGCCGATGTAAGGTATAGCCCATATGCGTTTCGGGGACGTGGCCCCTTCCTCAGTGGAGTTTAAAGGAGCTCTCGACCTACATTCGTGGTTTATTTGAATGGACTTTAACTCATTATGACCCTTGCTTTAAATTGCTGCTATTGAACGATACTATTGCTGCAGTTAGTTGCTGACACTTACTATTGCCAATTGCTGCTACATTGTTGTCTGTTGCTGCTATATTATTGCAATTTATTGTTATATATTGTGCAACTGTTATTTTATGCTACTTTTTTTATCTTGTTGTTTTAGGAATTGATTTTATATAATAAATATCTCACTTATTGGCTACATATATAGAGTGCCTGGTCTATCTTTACAATTTTATAATTTGGTAAAGAGCTTGGCGGAGCGGAGTCTCTCGAGCATTTCTGGAATCAGTGGAAGTGGATAGCGATTTTTAATTGTGATCCTGTTTAAATCTCTGTAGTCGATACACGGACGCAGGGTTGAGTCCTTTTTCTCCACGAAGAACAAGGCTGCCCCAGCAGGAGAGGTTGAGTGTCTGATAAAACCCTTCTCCAGCTTCTCATTAAGCCACTCCCGGAGCACCTTCAGCTCAGGTTCTGATAAAGAAAAAAGGCGACCAAAGGGTATTTCTGCCCCTGGAAGCAATTCAATGGGGCAATCATACGAGCGATGAGGAGGCAGCTGATCGGCGTTCTTTTTATCACAAACGTCACGAAACTCAAGATATTGTGGAGGTAGCTTGTCATATGACTGGGTAGTTACCATAACTGCTTGTGAATCCAGGGTTGGTGGAGGGCTTATTTGATAAGATTCCGTGCAATGTTTTTTGCAATGGTCAGAGGTAAAACTTAAAGAACGTGTTTCCCAGTTGATGGAGGGATTATGGATAGAGAACCAAGGAATGCCTAGGATGATAGGGAACTTGGGTGATGTGATCAGCTGAAAACTGATAGTCTCCTGATGGTCAGTCTCAATTAGGAGTTTAAGTGAAACAGTCTCATGGGTAACAGGTCCTGAAGATAAGGGTGAGCCATCCACAGTTTCCATATCAACAGGGGTGAGTTTATTTCTTATTTGAATGTTATGATTTTGGGCAAATTCAATGTACATGAAGTTTCCCCCGGCCCCTGAGTCCAGCATAGCAGAACAAGGTATTTCACCATCTTCAACGATAAGCTTTATAGGGATGATAAAATGAGTTGATAAAGAATTAACTTTATTTGCTTCCTGAATCAAAGGAGAGACAGACTGAGAAATTGAGTTTATTTGTTCAGATACAACATCAGTTGCCGCAATTGTTCTTCTAAATTTATTGGGACAATTAATTGCGTAGTGTCCAGCGTTTCCACAATAAAGACGTAAGTTCTCTGAACGTCGTCTTTCTTTCTCCTGAGTAGTAATAGATTTTTTAATAGCATCCACCTGCATAGGACTGTCAGAATCTGGAAGAACTCTTGGACCCTTAGGAGTAAACTGGCTAGTAGAAAAACGCATGTCACCATTACTGCCTAGGATTCCCAGTCTCTCTTTTCTCGTTTCAGTAAGCCTCTGATCAATTCGAATACATAATTTAATAAAAGCCTCAAGGTCTTCAGGACTTTCTACTCTGGCTAGCTCATCTTTTACTTGTTCAGAGAGTCCTTGACGGAACTGACTCTTTTGTGCTGCTGGATTCCAATTGGTATCTGAGATCCAACGTCGGAATTCTGTGGTGTACTCTGCAACAGAGCGTCTACCCTGCCTTAATTTGTGTAATTTTGCCTCAGCAGCAGCGCAGCGGTTAGGATCATCGAAAACTTGATTCATAGCAGCCACAAAATTATTGAAATTATCCAGGATGACATCATCTTTCTCCACATAAGGGGAGGCCCAGGCTAAGGCTTCCTCAGTCAGGAGATTAATAATAAACAGCACCCTTTTCCTGTCAGAAGTAAATGCAGCTGGTTGCATCTGAAAGTATATACGACACTGATTAAGGAAACCTCTGTAATGGTGACGGTCTCCATTAAATTTGAGTGGTAGGGGCATTCGTGCGTTAGTATCTACAGCACCAGTATCACGGGAACGAAAGTCCCGCAATTGTCTATGCAGATCAAGGATGTCCTCTTGTAGCCCTTTCACTTCAATTTGTAAATCAGCAAACTTTTCCTGGTAGTTAACACCAAATGCCTGCAACTCAGAGATTTGTACCCTGAGAGGAGCCACAGCAGCTGCTACAGCGGCCTCCATGTTTTGGGCCAGATTATTCTGTCACAGTCTGGAGTCAGGCTCGGAGGCCAGTAGCTATAGCAGCGGAGCAGATATTCACACTGTTCACCCTGGCTGATGACACGGGTTCACCTGAGGTGCGGGGTCTAAGTACTAACCGGTATTCGCCAGAGCTCCTGATGGTGGAGATGGACTTTGCTGCGTGTTAGTACCAGGTCGCGGTCCTCAGGATAGCCCCAGCAGGAGGTGAGCAAGCCGAGGTCCAGTAGCAGATATAGCAGACAGGGATCAAGCAGAAGCGTGGTTGAATAGCAAGCCAAAGTCGGTAACAAATAGTGCAGGTTGGGATTAAGCAGGAGCGTAGTCGAGGAACAAGCCAAAAGTCAGTAACGGATGGTAGCAGAGATACGGTTGGCAGCAGTATAGACAAGAGCAAGATATTGGCTGGTAAAGGCACAATAATCTGGTAACCAGGAAGTGCAGAGACATGGCTTAAATCAGGAAGTTCATGGGAGGAGCAAGGGGTTCAAGGTTCAAGGCAAACAAGTTTCTAGACAAGATTATTCAAGGAACAGTCTAAGGAACTGTCCAGCACTTCAGGTGGCTCAGCAAGTAGAGGCACCGCCAGACACAGCAGAGGTCCCAGGTTCAAGTCCAGATCCTAACACATTTGGTTCTATAAATAGTCCTTGTAAGATTTCATTCTGAACACAATTACAAATGTACACTAAATTCCCTAAAACCCTTTACAGCATTGGGGCTTGAATAATTTTGAACACAACTGTATCTCAATAATTGTGGCACATGTCAGGCAACCAATATGCCAGTATGCCAGAACTCCTCAAACCAAGTAGATTCCACGTACAATGTGCGCCAATTTAGGGTACTTTCCCATTAATGGCAGGGGAGTCGGGCAGGCTGTTCCGGCGGGTGAACAGCCTGTCGGATCCGTCCTGCCGCTAGTTCACATGTGCCACCGGGACTGCTGCTCCATCCCCATTGACATGTGCCACCGGAACTCCGCCCCCATTATAGTCCGGGGGCACACGTGAACTAGCGGCAGGATGGATCCGACAGGCTGTTCACCTGCCAGACTCCCCTGCCACTAGTATGAAACTAGCCTTACTGGTACACAGGTTGTTGGCCATGGAGATTTCAACTGTGGCCTTGATCCTTCCACCCTGTCCTGTCAACTTTTTGGAAATTATATATGGATGAGAGTGGCAAATTTCTTATTGTATAGCCAAAATAAAAAGCATATCATGTAAAATTGGGCCTATATGTCTGCCTCCATGATTTTTAAAAGTACTGCCCATCTTTAATTAATGTCAAACACACTAAAAAAGCTATCTATTTTTTTTTTAACACATGCACAAACCAAACGTATTAAAAAAGTCATATAATGCCAATGCATACTCCACCAGGCACCACTTTTCATTCCTACTTTTCTAAGCCTATGCTTTATTTCCTGTGAGATGCAGCAAGCTATGCGCTACTGTATGGCATACCACCCTTGCAACGGCAGAGGGCACCGCTCTCAATTATTCTGCAGCCAAGTCAATATACTGCTTACACCCAATAGATAACTGGGTGCCATCAACAGGACAACACAGCAGCTATTAAACTTTTAATATGATTTAGCAAGTTATAGTTACAGATGAGTAAAACAAAGAGGGGTAAAACAAAGAGGATTAGTTAAAACTAAACTCATGTCCCTGAAAAAGGTGGTTTGGGTATTCCTGCCAGTAAGAATTGCATTTAGTTCTTGTAGTCGTACACTACAGTTTAGCCATTAACTCTATGAAACACTGAGCATGAATATAAGAAACCCAAACATGTCATGTTTTTCACAAATGACATAAAAATCTGCTGTAATATTTCTCCTTTGGGTCTGTATGAGACCCATGCTGTAAGAGGAGAGGAGAGGAGAGCACAGCTCTAAAACCACACCAGAAGACATGGACATACAGTCATGTGAAAAAATTAGGACACCCTTTGAAAGCATGTGGTTTTTTGTAACATTTTTAATAAAAGGTTATTTCATCTCCGTTTCAACAATACAGAGAGATTAAAGTAATCCAACTAAACAAAGAAAACTGAAGAAAAGTCTTTTCAAGATCTTCTGTAAATGTCATTCTACAAAAATGCCTATTCTAACTGAGGAAAAAGATAGGACACCCTTGCCCCTAATAGCGAGTGTTACCTCCTTTGGCTGAAATAACTGCAGTGAGACGGTTCTTGTAGCCATCTACCAGTCTTCGACATCGGTCTGAGGAAATTTTACCCCACTCCTCAATGCAGAACTTTTTCAGCTGTGAGATGTTTGAGGGGTTTCTTGCACGTACAGCCCTTTTCAAGTCACCCCACAGCATCTCAATGGGATTCAAATCTGGACTTTGACTTGGCCATTCCAGGACTCTCCATTTCTTCTTTTTCAGCCAATCTTTGGTTGATTTACTAGTATGTTTTGGGTCATTGTCATGTTGCATGGTCCAGTTCCGCTTCAGCTTTAATTTTCTAACTGATGGTCTCACATGTTCTTCAAGCACCTTCTGATACACAGTAGAATTCATCGTGGATTCTATGATGGTGAGCTGACCAGGTCCTGCTGCAGCAAAGAAGCCCCAAACCATGACACTTCCACCTCCATGCTTCACAGTTGGTATGAGGTTCTTTTCTTGGAATGCTGTGTTTGGTTTACGCCAAACATGTCCTCTGCTGTTGTGTCCAAATAATTCAATTTTGGACTCATCTGTCCAAAGAACATTATTCCAGAAGTCCTGGTCTTTGTCAACTTTATCTCTGGCAAATGTCAGTCTGGCCTCGATGTTTCTCTTGGAAAGCAAAGGTTTCCTCCTTGCACACCTCCCATGCAAGTTAAACTTGTACAGTCTCTTTCTGATTGTAGAGGCATGTACTTCTACATCAACAGTAGCCAGAGCCTGCTGTAGTTCTCGAGATGACACTTTAGGGTTTTTGGAGACCTCTTTTAGCATCTTGCGGTCTGCTCTTGGGGTGAACTTGCTGGGGCGACCAGTCCTGGGCATGTTGGCAGTTGTTTTGAAAGCCCTCCACTTGTAGACTATCTTCCGGACAGTGGAATGGCTGATTTCAAAATCTTTTGAGATCTTTTTAAATCCCTTCCCAGACTCATAGGCTGCTACAATCTTTTTTCTGAAGTCCTCTGACAGCTCTTTTGCTCTCACCATGGTGCTCACTCTCACTTCAACAGTCAGGAGCACACCAAACTAAATGTCTGAGGTTTAAATAGGGCAAGCCTCATTCAACATGCAGAGTAACGATCTACTAATTATGTGCACCTGGTGTGATATACCTGTGTGAGATCTGAGCCAATTTAAGAGGGAATACATGTGAGGGTGTCCTATCTTTTTCCTCAGTTAGAATAGGCATTTTTGTAGAATGACATTTACAGAAGATCTTGAAAAGACTTTTCTTCAGTTTTCTTTGTTTAGTTGGATTACTTTAATCTCTCTGTATTGTTGAAACGGAGATGAAATAACCTTTTATTAAAAATGTTACAAAAAACCACATGCTTTCAAAGGGTGTCCTAATTTTTTCACATGACTGTAGATGTATGTGGGAAGGGCAACCTGGACATGTGCCCCAGGTGCTAGTTGCAATATGGGTGCCAATAAGCCACTTTGTCTGGTCCAGGTTATTTAGATAAAGGGTGAAGACAGTGTACTGAATCTTTGCCTTGGTGAAGTAAAACCTATCTGCAACTCTGCCAGGAACGGTCCACCTACTTAGCAAGGATCAGAAGAGAAACTTAACATATATAGAATTAGAAGACAGGTAACAAAAATAATAATAATAATATGTGTGTTATAAAACATTTCTGTAATGATGTTAGACAGCATGGTGGCTTAGTGATTAACACTGTTGCGTGGCAGCTCGGGGACCTGGATTTGAATGTGGTGAAGGACAACATATGCACAGATTCTGTATTTTCTTCTACACCCCAAAAACATATGGCCAACCTGTTCTGGACTATAGATAGACCATATGTGTCCAGAACAGTCCACATTTATCTCTGCAAGGATGTTCCTCAATGTCCTTGTAGGCTAATTATGTAGGTACATAAGTGTGGAGCCCATTGTGAATGTCAGCAGCTCCCCATAGAGAAGGCAGAAACTGTTTTGGATCACTGTATGCACGCTGCACAATAAAAAATATAAAAAATGCAGTTTGTGATATTTAAAAGAAAAAGAACAACAAATATGAAAACAGACTATAATTTAAATTATTATAGTGTTTTTCATTTTTAGATTTTATTCCTTGGAAAATGTAAAAAAAGAAGAAATATAGTCTGTTTTCACATTTTTTTGTTCTTTTTCTTTTAAATATCGCAAACTGCAGTTTTTATTGCACAGTGTTATTATATTAGTGTTGTTATTATTATTAAAAATAAAGGCATAAAAATAAAGCTTCCTTTTCCCTTTTTAAAATTTAATATACTATAATAAAATGTCATACAAATAAAATGACACATAACCGCCAATAAAGTAGCCACCCCACTCTACAATGACATTGCATGGCAGATGCCAATATCTAGTGTATTATGTGCACAATTCTTGAAGCCTGTATAGGGCCTTTTCAGCAGGAAGAACACTCTAATTTTCATGGTTGCTGTAGAGTTCATGGTTAGGATTCCATACAGTACATCTATACTAATGTCCGTAAACAAGACAATATCCCTTCTTTTTTTTTTCAGTACATGGAAAATTTCTCCCAGCTACTATATTTTTTTTACATTTTTCACAAAGAGAATTCTATGAAGCCCTGTCTTGAATATTAACTGTGACTTATAAAAGATATATTCTATTTGCATTTTTCATAGCCATATCAATAAAAAATAAGATGCATTTCTCTTTTGTTAGTCATAGCATGACAGATTTTATAATCCCAAGTTCCAGTATTAATACATTCTTTGTCATTTTGCAGTTAAAAGTACACAAACAAAGGATGAAAGAACTGTTTATTAACTGGAAGACTTCTGGAATATGTTTTATTATTTTCTCTTCAAGAAAGTTCTGCTACTTAACTTAATGTCTATGCCCCGGTTACCGGCAAAGTATCTACCGGTACATATAGTACTATGCATTATGGAACGTTTCTGATTTAAGGTGCAGAGGTAGCTTTGCCCTTCTTCTATAGTGGAATCCAGTTACCATTTTTCTCATGAAAGTCTGCTGTGTGTAAATATGCACCTACCACAACTTTAGCTTTCTTCATTGCGTAGACAATTTCTAAATGGCAAGTTTCAACACTAACGTGCTGACATTGTTACTAAGACAAGTATGTTTCAGTATAGTCAACAGAACTGTATGGAGCAACAGTAAACATGTTCAATCTTCACTCCATAAATGCATTAAAGCTACAGATCTGAGGGAGAACGAGGAGACTGCAAAGAACCATAGTTGTTGTCTGTGTTGGTTCCAGCAGTCTACCATTTATTACCTATTGTAAAGTCATAATTATTGTTAATGGGAAACTCATTTTAATCATTGTGCAATAAAAAAAAAAATGCAACTTTCTAATGCTTTTTCCCACCCAGTCACATACAATTACATCACAGAGTGCTGATAACAGCATGTTGTGGCAATTTTGCAGGCTCAGGAGCTGTGACCATTCCATTTGTTGAGGGTGCCAGTTGTATTATACCTGGCACCTGGTTCTCACTGTTGCTGTCAGATAAAGCTCAGATCCTGGCAGGTGAACCCTTCAGATACCACGGTTAATAGCGACTGCAGTATCTAAGTGGTTAGACAAATTGAGAAAGCTCCCTCTGTCCTTTGATCAGCACCCTGTGAATGCAATCTCAGGGTGCCAAGTAATTTTTCTGGTCCAAAAAGGTCGCAGATGTAATTTTTGTGACTTTTTGAAATTTTTTGTGACATTTAGGTCTCTACACCAATTATGCAAAAGTCCAATTTTCTAGACAAAAACTCCAGATTAGACTGGGATTATAGCATATATTATGTGCGAATTTTCTAAATGTCGCAAAAATTTTGAATCTCAAACCCGCTGTCTTTTACACAAAAAGGTGTAAACCACTTTACACTCACACAACATACAATATATTATCAAGGTACACCAGTTCATACAAGACTTAAACAAAACAAGACTTAAAAGTGTCATAAATACAAAAAGTCCAGCAATGGTACCCTGTTCAATAATTAGATAGCTAGATTTAATGAGAATAATAGACTAACCTCTACATAGTCATTCGGGAGGGCCACGACACAGTTAGATGCACTATGTGAGTGGTGGGGGAGATGTCCCTACCACTGCTACCCTAATCTGGTCCTCTGCCCAGGGACGTCCCCTAGTGGTGGGGACTCCCTGTCCTCGAGCCTAGCCTCACCTCCTGTCTAACCCTGATAAGGTGACAGGTGGAGAGAAGCTAATGTCAGGGTGGCCCCCCAACAGGTGACTAGCACAAACAAAAAAATGAGAGGAAAAGAGGTGTCCACTGTATACAACCCTCGTGACGGATCGCCAGGAGGTACAGGGTCCACCTAGTAATTAAAATACGCAGACAAACACACGCACATGGACACACTGATACGATAATTAAATTATATAAATATGATATACCACAACACCAACGCGAATCCCCACAAAGTGGGATCATCAGGGGGTAATACGAGGTAGGTATAGTACAGACACGGAGCCCATAAACATAAATAAAGCAGGCCCCGTCCGATAATGATGCGTAACTTAAAATTGCGTTAGAAAATTACGCAAAGACATCAGACCCATACTTAATATAAAGGAGAATAGATAAACATGTGCTAAATGTGTGCTTGTGCCATGCGTTCCATACGCCGGACATCCTGTCTGGCAGTAGCCCGGAAGTGTCCATTCCTGCGTGCGTTCCACGGTGAAACGCACGCCTAACGCTAGCCACGCAGCACCTGGATAGCTGCGTCTCACATGCCGGATATCCACCCGGCGGCAGTCTGGAGGGGTGCATCTCGGCGTGCGTTCCACTGTGGAACGCACGCACAACGGCATCAGCACTGTGGTTGTCTCTCCACCTGGGGCCTGCTGCCCCTTACTAATTGGAGGGCGGGGTATTTAAAGGGAGGGGGAACTTGCTACTATTGCCTCAGACCCTTTTCCATACCGACGGTGGCGCTATGCGAGTACATACTTCGCTATCCTTGTATCATATAGGTAGTCAGTCTACAGGTTTAACAAATTAGTTTTTATTACATTGCAGGCACTATATGGTTGATAGCTCTTTATTATAGGAGCTATACCCTGCGGGGCTGCTTTGCATTGGCAGTTACTTTCAGGTATTTGAGTTGTTTTTACTTCCATTTCTTATATCTGAGGGGTTACAAACAGTATCAGCATGGTGATCATTCTTTTTCTTACAGCTATACCTGTTTAGGTTCGGGGCTATTACCTTTGATGCCCTCTGATGAGCACTCTTACAATTTATCATTTTGTGACTTGGTGCCCTCTGTGACTTGAGGTATTTATTAAGTATTGGATGTGTATTCCCATGGATAGTTTCTACATATATATATGTCCCCATCTCTGTTTTTATCCTTTGCAGAGATTTGCATTTTGTATGCGTCCGTCATACTCCATCGTCAATTTCACTGCCAAGTGCCATTTGGCACATGCTTATCTATTCTCCTTTATATTAAGTATGAGTCTGATGTCTTTACGTAATTTTCTAATGCAATTTTAAATTACGCATCATTATCGGACGGGGCCTGCTTTATTTATGTTTATGGGCGCCGTGTCTGTACTATACCTACCTCGTATTACCCCCTGATGATCCCACTTTGTGGGTGAAACGCGTCGGGGTTGTGGTATATCATATTTATATCATTTAATTATCGTATCAGTGTGTCCATGTGCGTGTGTTTGTCTGCGTATTTTAATTACTAGGTAGACCCTGTACCTCCTGGCGATCCGTCACGAGGGCTGTATACAGTGGACACCTCTTTTCCTCTCTTTTTTTTTGTCTGTGCTATTCACCTGTTGGGGGGCCACCCTGACATTAGCTTCTCTCCACCTGTCACCTTATCAGGGTTAGACAGGAGGTGAGGCTAGGCTCGAGGACAGGGAGTCCCCACCACTAGGGGACGTCCCTGGGCAGAGGACCAGATTAGGGTAGCAGTGGTAGGGACATCTCCCCCAACACTCACATAGTGCATCTAACTGTGTCGTGGCCCTCATGAATGATTATGTAGAAGTTAGTCTATTATTTTCATTAAATCTAGCTATCTAATTATTGAACAGGGTACCATTGCTGGACTTTTTGATTTCATTATTATTACCCTTACTCTGTATAAGTTGGTATCTTTACTGCTGGACTTTTATTTTGGCATAAATACAACATTAACCTTCTGTCACATTAAAATTGGAAAAAACCCTCCCAAAAACATTTTTAATATGTGCCTGCAGAAGATTTTGTTGACGCACAACTCAGGGGACATAATTGCATTTTTAACCCCTTAGTGACATAATTCGTTTTAGCTTTAAGGACCAGCAATATTTTCCCCCTTTGTGTTCCAGCAGTCGTAACTTTTGAATTTTTTCTTCTAAATTTTTATTTTTATTTTGCGAGATTAGTTGTAGGTTTTTTAGGAGCCATTTTGGGGTAAGTATAGTATGGTAAATGGTAAATAAAAAGATATCACTGTTCGAAATTCGGATGCAGTGAATGCACCTGAAAGTGAAAGTAAAAGCAGTTTTTACAGCATTTATTTCCAACTCAATTTCTAACAGTAATATCTCCTGTTTACGATGGGCTAGTGCTGTTGTATGATAGCCTGGAATGCCAGCTGCCTGCTCCTAGCTTCTACCAATCCGTAGTTATCAGCAGCTAAACAATCATTGGGCAAAACAGTTAGGTTTTCCTAACAGGGGTTTTCCAAGATTGTAAAACTGATGACCTCATCTGGACTGTGGCCAATTAGCTGTTCGAGAAGGCAGCATACTCACAGTAGTACCGCGGCCTTCTCACAGCTCTCCCTAGGCCAGTGAACATCACGTTCATCGGTTACATGGCCTAGAAGCAGCTCAGCCCAATAGAAGTGCACTTGTTACCAGGCACAGCCCATATGCAATGTATGCCGCAATGCTTGGTAAGCTGCAAGAAGGCCCCGACAGTCACAGAAGCGACAATGCCTTCTCAAACAGATGACCCCCACTGACCAGATACTGGTGAACTATCGATTTGTCATCAGTATTAAAATCTCTGAAAACACTTTTAAATAAGCCACACAATTCCATGTTATCCATGCTGTGTATTTGGTCATTTGAGCTATTTGTGTTCATTACTAATGTATTAAGATTTGAGCAGAATTAATATTATCTTTTTTTGTGTATAGATTGGTATTGAATTTGTGTTGTACATGAAAAACATCCATAATGAATCTGTTCCAGAGAGTCAGTATGTCATGGCTGCTCTGTAATTTGACTTGACCGTTCTGCTTCAATTGGAATCACATTCACAGCCACAGCAGTATAATTTAATGAGTCATAGGGAAGGTCTGTTCTTTTAGCATTCCTCCCTGTAGACAACAGAGTTAGAGAAAGAATCTCATTTAACTTGACTGATTCATTAAGGACATTGTAGTACATAGCACTTTCACAAATTCTTTCCTAGGGAAGTTTTTGTACTGTGCACTGTAATCATGTCAGGCTAAGTTTTAAAGGGTTTCTGTCACCAGAATAACCTAATTAAACTAGTGGACATTAGCGATGTGCTAATGTCAGCTGAACCTTACTAGTCTATTCTTACTTTTATCTACTTTTACTCCAGAAATATAACTTTTATAATATGCTATTTAGCCTCTAGGAGCAGGGGGGGAAGGGCATTACCCCTGTTCCTAGAGGCTCTGTTCTCCCACCTCTGGCCACGCCCTGCTACACTAGTTTGACAGGGTCAGGCAGCGTTCGCCTCCAACTGCCGACCCTGTGTGCAGGGGAAATCTCACGCAGTTCAGTATTCGGTGCAGGTGGAGTGAGGAAGCTGGCAGCCAGCAAGCACCCTCCACTCACTGCGCCTGCGCCGAATACTGAATTGGACAGTGCATGCGCGAGATTTTAGATTTACACGGCAGACAGGGCCAGCCGTAGGAGACCAACGCTGCCTGGCCCTGTCAATCTAGTGTAGCAGGGCATGGCCAGAGGTGGGAGAAAGGAGCCTCTAGAGCAGGGGTTAATTAGCATATTATAAAAGTTATATTTCTGGAGTAACGGGGGCAGAGATAAAAATAGGAATAGACTAGTTAGGTTCAGCTGACATTAGCACATCGCTAATGTCAGCTAGCTTAATAGGGTTAATTCTGGTCACAGAAACCCTTTAAAAAGGAGCAGAAAGACACAACTCCTAATAAAAGTAGAAGTAAATTTTATTGAAGAACTTGGCAGAATTAACCTTTCTTATCATTCTGGTGCTTTGCTTAATGTGTCAGAATCTAGAAGATTTGGTGTATCAAACTGAAGACATGCACATCTTAGATGCCCAGATCTGAAATAGTTTAAAGAATAGGACAAATGAGCACAGACAAGTACCCTCTTATTTAGAATCAGTGATTACTGCTATTAATCAACTTTCATGACTAGAGATGAGCGAATTGGAGCTGACAAATTGGAATTTGATCCGAATTTCAGGAAAACTTCGATTTGCAACGAATGCGAATTTCCTTGCGCTTTGTAGTAATGAATCACAATTTTCCTAAAATGGTGGCTACACGTGTGAGGACTGAGGACATGGGGCAAGGAACTCTGGAAAGGTGGGATCACCCAGATTGACATGCCTGCATGCAGCCAACCGGCAGCCAGACAGCCCTGTGATGTCACAGCCCTATAAATATGGCAGCCATTTTAGATTCTGCCATTTTCCATCATTCAGAGTGCAGGGACAGATGTGTGAAGGCACTAGGGACAGCTTTTGGAAAAACCTCTATGTTAAAAAAAATATATATTAAAAGCGCAGTGAAAGGATAGGGAGGAATAATTTTACAGCAAGAAAGAGACATAAGAAGGCGCTAGGGACATTAATAGGAAAGTGATTTACAAGTGCAGGGAACGATTATGTGGGAATCCAAATTAGACAGCTCTGTCATTCCAGCTTTTTGTTATTGGGCTGCAAGTGTTATGTTGGAAAACCTTTTGTGGCCTATATCTTAGCATCTTATTCAGTACGACAAGAAAAATATATGCGCATTTCACTTCTGCAGTTATTTCTTTTCTCAGTGCATTTCTGCAGTTAATTATGGTGAAAAATATGTACACACTGCACTATTTAATTGTTTTCTGGTTAAAGCGCATAGTGGCCTATTTTATTCCAACAAGAAATATATATTCTCAGGTCATTTCTGCAGTTATTTCTGGTAAAAGCATATAGGGGCATATTTCATAAAAAAAAAAAAAAAAGAAAGAAATACGCACTGCACTGTTGCTGTAATTTCTGTTGAAAGTGTATAGGGGTGTATTTCAGAAAAATATATACACACTGCATTGTTGCAGTTATTTCTGGTGAAAGTGTATAGGGGCGTATTACAGTAGAAAAAGAAAACTATATTCTCAGTGCATTTCTGCAGTTAATTCTGGTGAAAAATATATACACACTGCACTATTTAATTGTTTTCTGGTTAAAGCGTATAGTGGCCTATTTCATTCCAACAACAAATATATATTCTCAGGTCGCTTCTGCAGTTATTTCTGGTGAAAGCATATAGGGGCATATTTAATTAAAAAAAGAAAAATATATACGCACTGCACTGTTGCAGTTATTTCTGTTAAAAGCATATAGGGGAGTAGTACAGTAAAAAAAAAGAAAAATATATACGCACTGCACTGTTGCAGTTATTTCTGGTGAAAGTGTATAGCGGCGTATTTCAGTAAAATACAGAAAAATATATATGCACTGCACTATTTAATTGTTTTCTTGTAAAAGCATATAGTGGCCAATTTCATTCCAACAAGAAATAAATATTCTCAGGTCAATTCTGCAGTTATTTATGGTGAAAATGTATAGGGAAGTATTTCATTAAAAAAACTTAAATATATACGCACTGCACTGTTGCAGTTATTTCTGGTAAAAGCGTATAGGGGGGTATTTCAGTAAAATAAGAAAAATATATACTCACTGCACTATTTAATTGTTTTCTGGTTGAAGCATCAGTTCATGTCGGCGGTTATATGTGTTGAAAGCATGGCTGGGAGTCAGCAGGGTGGCAGCATTGGGAGGTCAGGAACCAAATGTGCCCGGGGTAGAGCACCTGATCCGCAGCAGCCCACCAGCTCGGAAAGTAGTGGTGCAGGTATTCAAGGAAGTAGCGGCTATAGCAGTCAGTTATGTGTTATTTTGTATTTCAGTGCAAAAATAAAAATACATTCTCAGTTTACGTCGGAGGCAGTTAGATGTGTTGAAAGCGTTTAGTGCCCTATTTCAGTACAAACAGAAAAATGCATTCTCAGTTCACGTCAGCAGCAGTTAGATGTGTTGAAAGCGTTTAGTGGCCTATTTCAGTACAAACAGAAAGATATATTCTCAGTTCACATTGGCGGTTATATGTGTTGAAAGCATGGCTGTGATTCAGCAGGGTGGCAGCAGTGGGAGGTCGGGAGCCAAACGTGCCCAGGGTACAGCACCTTTTTCGGAGCAGCCTACCTACCCGGTAAGTAGCAGGGGTTCATTAGTTCAAGTAGTGGCTGTAGCAGTCAGTCAGTGCGACAGTTATATGTGGTAAAATCTTTATTGTATTTCGGTCGAAAAACAAAATGTATTCAGTGGTCAGCGCTGCAATTATATGTGGTGAAATCTCCATGATGCCTCCATGATAAATCTGCAGCCCTGTGTGGCTTCTACACAATTTCAAAATAATCCTTTAGCAAAGCTAAATGCCAGATGACCAGGATGCTCCATGACCTTCCCAGGAGCTGCTGTCGGGAGCAGTGGTTCATTTTGTGACTTATTTCAGTGGGAAAAAAAATGAGATCGGTTTTGTCAACGGAGTTGATCTATCTATTGAGCTTTCAAACCAGGTGATAGGTCTAAGGAGAGCTTGTTTTGGGATATGTTTGGATATGAATGCTTGAAGAAAGGATACCAGAGGCAGATGTTTCCTCAGAACTGGGAAAACTGACACAAGGGTTTCTCCGTCCAGCACTGAGCCATTCTCATCGTAGAGGGAAATTATTGGTATTTCCAACTGTCGGATATCAATTGGAAGGGTTTGTCTCAGTTCTAATGCCACATCAACAATTTGACAAAAGAGACCGATTTCTTCTGGCTACCTGCCTCAGCTACTATTCTGATGCTGTTACCCGCCTGATGCCACCGATCTGATGCCAAGTGCTCCTTCTTTCACCCACCATCTTCACTGGGTACTGGTATTGCTACCCACCTCCACAGTCACCTTGCCTCCTGATGCTGATGCCACCTCCAGACTGTCATTGTGCCGCTCTGTGGACTCCTTCTAATGCTGCTGCTGCCGCCTCCTCCAGACTGTCATTGTGCTGCTCTGTGGTCTCCTCATGCTGCTGCCACCTCCAGACCCTGTCATTGGACCACTCTGTGGTCTCCCCATGCTGCTTTTACCTCACCACTATGTCATAGGTCCACTCTGTGGACTTCTCATGCTGTTCCCACCCTCCCCACTTCATGACTGGTCCACTATTTTGGCTTTTGGCTTGGCTGACATCATCATTTATTTGACACTTCTTCTGTCAGAAGGAAGGAAGGAAAAACGAGACGCACAACGGATCCTGTCTGTGTAGCAGCTTCAAGGCCTGTATGGTCCCATCAGAATTGGCTTATGATTTAGTAGCCAAAAGCAGGAGTGGGTACAAAACACAAAAGACATGCAACTATTCCGTTTACGTGTCATCTCTGTTTTGGATCCACTCCTGTTTTTTTTGGCATTAGCAATATTGATGGATTACTGACCAAATGCTGACCGAGTGAAGGTGGATTCTCCACAGACAGGATCCGTTTTTTGTGGGTTATTGTTCTGACGGATCAGAGGAAGGGCAAAATAATAGTGACTTCAACACAAACTTACTGCTGACACCCTCTCCACTCTGTCGGGGGGCTCTACTTGTATATGTGTTTATTAGAACAGGTTCTATAGACATCCATGTGGCTTCAGCTGATGAGGGTGTAAAAGGAGTGCGCTTCTTCTTGACGCTAACATCTACCTTTAAGGTTGAGGTGATACTAAAGTTATTTGGTCAGTTTTGGCCAGCCCAAATAAGTGAAGTATGCTGTGATTCTAAGAGCGATGCCTGTCATCTGCATGGCATACGGACTCACAGTATTATTTCACCACCAAAGCAGACTCCCTATGTGTTTTACTACAAGGCACAGTGTTCTACACCACTATAAAGGCTCCCAGCAGCAAGGAAATAGCAGTTTTTAACGTAATTCACCGCAAATTTTCGGATCCGGGAACCGGAGAATCAATTTTTTTTTAAATCTGCTCGTCTCTAGTCAGGACTATTGCAAAAGGAGCACTCATTACATCAGTGTTGAGCAATGAACAGGTAAAATACCCAAAAACTATTTGTCCAGTGCTATAACATGATAATAATGAGTATCCTAGGATTCAATGGAATAATGTTATTATGGAATTAAAATAACAGTTGGAATAATAGAAAACTATGACATTTTTATCTGATTTTAGTCTAAGGACTAATCTCCTTAGACCCTATACAGCAAGGTTATGTCATGATTTTCATCCTCTAAAATGCTTAAAATTTGTTTGGAGATCCAGAGACATATCTGTCCTTATCCTTAGGCCTTCTGCACATGAACATATCATTTTTTGTGGTCCGCAAATCATGGATCCGCAAAACACGGATACCAGCCGCACGCGTTTCTCATTTTGTGGGTCGATACATCCTGCCCTATGCTAGAAATGCCTATTCTTGTCCACAACATGGACAAGAATAAGACATGTTCTATTTTTATAGCGGGTCAGCGGAATGGACATACTGATGCGGACAGTACGTGGTGGGCTGTCCGCATCTTTTGCGATCCCTTTGAAATAAATAGGTCCTTATTCCAGTTGAAAAAAATGCAGACCAAAACTATGGTTGTGTGCATGGGCCCTTAGTCTTACTGATGACCAGAGGGTGTGGACAGCTGACCATTAGTGTTGAGTAGGGATGAGCGAACCCGAACTGTATAGTTCGGGTTCATACCGAATTTTGGGGTGTCCGTGACACGGACCCGAACCCGGACATTTTCGTAAAAGTCCGGGTTCGGGTTCGGTGTTCGTCGCTTTCTTGGCGCTTTTTGAAAGGCTGCAAAGCAGCCAATCGACAAGCGTCATACTACTTGCCCCAAGAGGCCGTCACAGCCATGCCTACTATTGGCATGGCTGTGATTGGCCAGTGCAGCATGTGACCCAGCCTCTATTTAAGCTGGAGTCACATAGCGCCGCCCGTCACTCTGCTCTGATCAGTATAGGGAGAGGTTGCAGCTGAGGCGTTAGGGCGAGATTAGGCAGTGATTAACTCCTCCAAAAGACTTCATTCAGAGATCGATCTGCAGCTGTGGATGATTGAACTGCTGCTATTGAATTGCTCACTGTTTTTAGGCGTTTTTCAGTCACTTTTTTCTGGGGTGATCGGCGGCCATTTTGTGACTTGTGGTGCGCCAGCACAAGCTGCCTACAAGTGCATTTAACCCTCAGTAGTGTGGTTGTTTTTTGGCTAAATCCTACATCAGGGTCAAGCTGTCACACCAAGTGCATTTAACCATCAATAGTCTGGTTATTTTTTGGCCATATACGACATGAGGGGCAAGCTGAGCCTGTCACCAAGTGCATTTAACCCTCAATAGTGTGGTTGGTCAAGCTGTCACACCAAGTGCATTTAACCATCAATAGTGTGGTTATTTTTTAGCCATATCCCAGTCTAATTCTGTCCGTAAACGTATACCTGTCACCCAGCGCCTAAATAATAGGCCTCAAATTTGTAGTCTGCTAAATCTGTGGTTATTGCTGTGGCTGGGCGAGTTATTTAGTGTCCGTCAAAGCACAGTTTTTGTTCTGGGTTGAAATACAATTCCCAATTTAGCAATTCTCTAAATTAATGGTTTCTGCTGTATCAGACCTCCTTTAAATCTATCCCTAAAAGGGTATATAAGATTCAAGGTGCACATAGGGTCATTCTCAATAACTTCACACACACGCTACTGTGCATATCCCAGTCTAATTCTGTCTGTAAACGTATACCTGTCACCCAGCGCCTAAATAATAGGCCTCAAATTTATAGTCATCCAAATCTGTCGTTATTGCTGTAGCTGGTCAAGTTATTTAGTGTCCGTCAAAGCACAGTTTTTGTTCTGGGTTGAAATACAATTCCCAATTTAGCAATTCTCTAATTTAGTGGTTTCTGCTGTATCAGGCCTACTTTAAATGTATCCCTAAAAGGGTATATTAGATTCAAGGTGCAGATAGGGTCATTCTCAATAACTTCACACACACGCTACTGTGCATATCCCAGTCTAAATCTGTCTGTAAACGTATACCTGTCACCCGGCGCCTAAATAATAGGCCTCAAATTTATAGTCATCCAAATCTGTCGTTATTGCTGTAGCTGGTCAAGTTATTTAGTGTCCGTCAAAGCACAGTTTTTGTTCTGGGTTGAAATACAATTCCCAATTTAGCAATTCTCTAAATTAGTGGTTTCTGCTGTATCAGACCTCCTTTAAATCTATCCCTAAAAGGGTATATAAGATTCAAGGTGCACATAGGGTCATTCTCAATAACTTCACACACACGCTACTGTGCATATCCCAGTCTAATTCTGTCTGTAAACGTATACCTGTCACCCAGCGCCTAAATAATAGGCCTCAAATTTATAGTCATCCAAATCTGTCGTTATTGCTGTGGCTGGGTGAGTTATTTAGTGTCCGTCAAAGCACAGTTTTTGTTCTGGGTTGAAATACAATTCCCAATTTAGCAATTCTCTAAATTAGTGGTTTCTGCTGTATCAGACCTCCTTTAAATCTATCCCTAAAAGGGTATATAAGATTCAAGGTGCACATAGGGTCATTCTCAATAACTTCACACACACGCTACTGTGCATATCCCAGTCTAATTCTGTCTGTAAACGTATACCTGTCACCCAGCGCCTAAATAATAGGCCTCAAATTTATAGTCATCCAAATCTGTCGTTATTGCTGTAGCTGGTCAAGTTATTTAGTGTCCGTCAAAGCACAGTTTTTGTTCTGGGTTGAAATACAATTCCCAATTTAGCAATTCTCTAAATTAATGGTTTCTGCTGTATCAGACCTCCTTTAAATCTATCCCTAAAAGGGTATATAAGATTCAAGGTGCACATAGGGTCATTCTCAATAACTTCACACACACGCTACTGTGCATATCCCAGTCTAATTCTGTCTGTAAACGTATACCTGTCACCCAGCGCCTAAATAATAGGCCTCAAATTTATAGTCATCCAAATCTGTCGTTATTGCTGTAGCTGGTCAAGTTATTTAGTGTCCGTCAAAGCACAGTTTTTGTTCTGGGTTGAAATACAATTCCCAATTTAGCAATTCTCTAATTTAGTGGTTTCTGCTGTATCAGGCCTACTTTAAATGTATCCCTAAAAGGGTATATTAAATTCAAGGTGCAGATAGGGTCATTCTCAATAACTTCACACACACGCTACTGTGCATATCCCAGTCTAATTCTGTCTGTAAACGTATACCTGTCACCCGGCGCCTAAATAATAGGCCTCAAATTTATAGTCATCCAAATCTGTCGTTATTGCTGTAGCTGGTCAAGTTATTTAGTGTCCGTCAAAGCACAGTTTTTGTTCTGGGTTGAAATACAATTCCCAATTTAGCAATTCTCTAAATTAGTGGTTTCTGCTGTATCAGGCCTACTTTAAATGTATCCCTAAAAGGGTATATTAGATTCAAGGTGCAGATAGGGTCATTCTCAATAACTTCACACACACGCTACTGTGCATATCCCAGTCTAAATCTGTCTGTAAACGTATACCTGCCACCCGGCGCCTAAATAATAGGCCTCAAATTTATAGTCATCCAAATCTGTCGTTATTGCTGTAGCTGGTCAAGTTATTTAGTGTCCGTCAAAGCACAGTTTTTGTTCTGGGTTGAAATACAATTCCCAATTTAGCAATTCTCTAAATTAGTGGTTTCTGCTGTATCAGACCTCCTGTAAATCTATCCCTAAAAGGGTATATAAGATTCAAGGTGCACAAAGGGTCATTCTCAATAACTTCACACACACGCTACTGTGCATATCCCAGTCTAATTCTGTCTGTAAACGTATACCTGTCACCCAGCGCCTAAATAATAGGCCTCAAATTTATAGTCATCCAAATCTGTCGTTATTGCTGTAGCTGGTCAAGTTATTTAGTGTCCGTCAAAGCACAGTTTTTGTTCTGGGTTGAAATACAATTCCCAATTTAGCAATTCTCTAAATTAGTGGTTTCTGCTGTATCAGACCTCCTTTAAATCTATCCCTAAAAGGGTACATAAGATTCAAGGTGCACATAGGGTCATTCTCAATAACTTCACACACACGCTACTGTGCATATCCCAGTCTAATTCTGTCTGTAAACGTATACCTGTCACCCAGCGCCTAAATAATAGGCCTCAAATTTATAGTCATCCAAATCTGTCGTTATTGCTGTAGCTGGTCAAGTTATTTAGTGTCCGTCAAAGCACAGTTTTTGTTCTGGGTTGAAATACAATTCCCAATTTAGCAATTCTCTAAATTAGTGGTTTCTGCTGTATCAGACCTCCTTTAAATCTATCCCTAAAAGGGTATATAAGATTCAAGGTGCACATAGGGTCATTCTCAATAACTTCACACACACGCTACTGTGCATATCCCAGTCTAATTCTGTCTGTAAACTTATACCTGTCACCCAGCGCCTAAATAATAGGCCTCAAATTTATAGTCAGCTAAATCTGTGGTTACTGCTGTGCCTGTATTAGTGTAATACGGTACCTAAATAGTTAGCCAGATAGTGTTAAGTGTCTTTAAAAAAAGGCCTGAATTTGAATTCTATACATTGGGCCAAATAATATTTTTGTTGTTGTGGTGAACGATAACAATGAGGAAAACATCTAGTAAAGGACGCGGACGCGGACATGGTCGTGGTGGTGTTAGTGGACCCTCTGGTGCTGGGAGAGGACATGGCCGTTCTGCCACAGCCACACGTCCTAGTGTACCAACTACCTCAGGTCCCAGTAGCCGCTATAATTTACAGCGATATTTGGTGGGGCCCAATGCCGTTCTAAGGATGGTAAGGCCTGAGCAGGTACTGGCATTAGTCAATTGGGTGGCCGACAGTGGATCCAGCACGTTCACATTATCTCCCACCCAGTCTTCTGCAGAAAGCGCACAGATGGCGCCTGAAAACCAAGCCCATCAGTCTGTCACCACATCACCCCCATGCATACCAGGGAAACTGTCTGAGCCTCAAGTTATGCAGCAGTCTCTTATGCTGTTTGAAGACTCTGCTGGCAGGGTTTCCCAAGGGCATCCACCTAGCCCTTCCCCAGCGGTGGAAGACATAGAATGAACTGACGCACAACCACTTATGTTTCCTCATGATGAGGACATGGGAATACCACCTCAGCACGTCTCTGATGATGACGAAACACAGGTGCCAACTGCTGCGTCTTTCTGCAGTGTGCAGACTGAACAGGAGGTCAGGGATCAAGACTGGGTGGAAGACGATGCAGGGGACGATGAGGTCCTAGACCCCACATGGAATGAAGGTCGTGCCACTGACTTTCACAGTTCGGAGGAAGAGACAGTGGTGAGACCGAGCCAACAGCGTAGCAAAAGAGGGAGCAGTGGGCAAAAGCAGAACACCCGCCGCCAAGAGACTCCGCCTGCTACTGACCGCCGCCATCTGGGACCGAGCACCCCAAAGGCAGCTTCAAGGAGTTCCCTGGCATGGCACTTCTTCAAACAATGTGCTGACGACAAGACCCGAGTGGTTTGCACGCTGTGCCATCAGAGCCTGAAGCGAGTCATTAACGTTCTGAACCTTAGCACAACCTGCATGACCAGGCACCTGCATGCAAAGCATGAACTGCAGTGGAGTAAACACCTTAAAACCAAGTCACTCAGGCTCCCCCTGCTACCTCTTCTGCTGCTGCCGCCTCGGCCTCTTCCTCCGCCTCTGGAGGAACATTGGCACCTGCCGCCCAGCAAACAGGGGATGTACCACCAACACCACCACCACCTCCGTCACCAAGCGTCTCAACCATGTCACACGGCAGCGTTCAGCTCTCCATATCACAAACATTTGAGAGAAAGCGTAAATTCCCACCTAGCCACCTTCGATCCCTGGCCCTGAATGCCAGCATTTCTAAACTACTGGCCTATGAAATGCTGTCATTTAGGCTGGTGGACACAGACAGCTTCAAACAGCTCATGTCGCTTGCTGTCCCACAGTATGTTGTTCCCAGCCGCCACTACTTCTCCAAGAGAGCCGTGCCTTCCCTGCACAACCAAATATCCGATAAAATCAAGTGTGCACTGCGCAACGCCATCTGTGGCAAGGTCCACCTAACCACAGATACGTGGACCAGTAAGCACGGCCAGGGACGCTATATCTCCCTAACTGCACACTGGGTAAATGTAGTGGCAGCTGGGCCCCAGGCGGAGAGCTATTTGGCGCACGTCCTTCCGGACTGTTGCATTGGTGGCTGACGTGAAGCCTGATTCTCTGCTATGATATGAAGACTGATTCTCTGCTGACATGAAGCCAGATTGTCTGTTACGGGACCTCTCTCCTCTGCCTGGGTGCTTGGCCTAAATTTATGAAAATGGACTGTTGCAGTGGTGGCTGACGTGAAGCCTGATTCTCTGCTATGACATGAAGACTGATTCTCTGCTGACATGAAGCCAGATTGTCTGTTATGGGACCTCTCTCCTCTGCCTGGGTGCTGGGCCTAAATTATGAAAATGGACTGTTACAGTGGTGGGTGACGTGAAGCCTGATTCTCTGCTATGACATGAAGACTGATTCTCTGCTGACATGAAGCCAGATTGTCTGTTATGGGACCTCTCTCCTCTGCCTGGGTGCTGGGCCTAAATTTATGAAAATGGACTGATGCAGTGGTGGGTGACGTGAAGCCTGATTCTCTGCTATGATATGAAGACTGATTCTCTGCTGACATGAAGCCAGATTCTGTGTTACGGAATCTCTCTCCTCTGCCTGGGTGCTTGGCCTAAATTTATGAAAATGGACTGTTACAGTGGTGGGTGACGTGAAGCCTGATTCTCTGCTATGACATGAAGACTGATTCTCTGCTGACATGAAGCCAGATTGTCTGTTATGGGACCTCTCTCCTCTGCCTGGGTGCTGGGCCTAAATTTATGAAAATGGACTGATGCAGTGGTGGGTGACGTGAAGCCTGATTCTCTGCTATGACATGCAGACTGATTCTCTGCTGACATGAAGACAGATTCTCTGTTACGGGACCTCTCTCCTCTGCTTGGGTGCCGGGGCCTAAATATCTGACAATGGACTGTTGCATTGGTGGCTGACGTGAAGCCTGATTCTCTGCTATGACATGAAGACTGATTCTCTGCTGACATGAAGCCAGATTGTCTGTTATGGGACCTCTCTCCTCTGCCTGGGTGCTGGGCCTAAATTTATGAAAATGGACTGTTACAGTGGTGGGTGACGTGAAGCCTGATTCTCTGCTATAACATGAAGACTGATTCTCTGCTGACATGAAGCCAGATTGTCTGTTACGGGACCTCTCTCCTCTGCCTGGGTGCTGGGCCTAAATATCTGACAATGGACTGTTGCATTGGTGGCTGACGTGAAGCCTGATTCTCTGCTATGATATGAAGACTGATTCTCTGCTGACATGAAGCCAGATTGTCTGTTACGGGACCTCTCTCCTCTGCCTGGGTGCTGGGCCTAAATTTATGAAAATGGACTGATGCAGTGGTGGGTGACGTAAAGCCTGATTCTCTGCTATGATATGAAGACTGATTCTCTGCTGACATGAAGCCAGATTCTGTGTTACGGAACCTCTCTCCTCTGCCTGGGTGCTTGGCCTAAATTTATGAAAATGGACTGTTGCAGTGGTGGCTGACGTGAAGCCTGATTCTCTGCTATGACATGCAGACTGATTCTCTGCTGACATGAAGCCAGAATCTCTGTTAAGGGACCTCTCTCCTCTGCCTGGGTGCCTGGGACTAAATATCTGAGAATGGACTGTTCCAGTGGTGGGTGACGTGAAGCCAGATTCTCTGCTATGGGACCTCTCTCCAATTGATTTTGGTTAATTTTTATTTATTTAATTTTTATTTTAATTCATTTCCCTATCCACTTTTGTTTGCAGGGGATTTACCTACATGTTGCTGCCTTTTGCATCCCTCTAGCCCTTTCCTGGGCTGTTTTACAGCCTTTTTAGTGCCGAAAAGTTCGGGTCCCCATTGACTTCAATGGGCTTCGGGTTCGCGACGAAGTTTGGATCGGGTTCGGATCCCGAACCCGAACATTTTCGGGAAGTTTGGCCGAACTTCTCGAACCCGAACATCCAGGTGTCCGCTCAACTCTAGTCACTACGTTTTATTGAACACACCATGTAAACATTCACAGAGCAGTTGGAAAAAGTATGTGAACCCTTGGATTTAATAACTGGTTGAACCTCCTATGGCAGCAATAACTTCAACCAAACGTTTCCTGTAGTGCAGATCAGACGAGCACAACGATCAGGAGTAATTCTCGACCATTTCTCTTTACAGAACTGTTTCAGTTCAGCTATATTCTTGGGATGTCTCGTGTGAATCGCTTTCTTGAGGTCATGCCACAGCATCTCAATCCGGTTGAGGTCAGGACTCTAACTGGGCCACTCCAGAAGGCGTATTTTCTTCTGTTTAAGCCATTCTGTTATTGATTTACTTCTATGCTTTGGGTCGTTGTCCTGTTGCATCACCCATCTTCTGTTGAGCATCAGCTGGTGGACAGATGGCCTTAAGTTCTCCTACAAAATGTCTTGATACACTTGGGAATTCATTTTTCATTCGATGATAGCAATCCATCCAGGCCCTGACACAGCAAAGCAGCCCCAAACCATGGTGCCCCCACCACCATACTTCACATTTGGGATAAGATTTTGATGTTGGTGTGCTGTGCCTCTTTTTCTCAACACATTGTGTTGTGTGTTTCTTCCAAACAACTCAACTTTGGTTTAATCTGTCCACAGAATATTTTGCTAGTACTGCTGTGGAACATCTAGGTGCTCTTGTGCAAACTGTTTTTTTGGACAGCAGTGGCTTCCTCTGTGGTATCCTTCCATGAAATCCATTCTTGTTTAGTGTTTTACGTATCGTAGATTCACTAACAGGGATGTTAGCATATGCCAGAGACTTTTGTAAGTCTTTAGCTGACACTCGAGGATTCTTCTTCACCTCATTGAGCAGTCTGCGCTGTGCTCTTGCAGTCATCTTTACAGGACGGCCACTCCTAGGGAGAGTAGCAGCAGTGCTAAACTTTCTCCATTTATAGACAATTTGTCTTACCGTGGACTGATCAACAGCAAGGCTTTGGAGATAATTTCATAACCCTTTCCAGCTTTATGATAGTCAACAATTCTTAATCGTAGGTCTTCTGAGAGCTCAGGCAATGCTTCTTGTGAAAAGCAAACCCAGAACTGGTGTGTGTTTTTTATAAGGCAGGGCAGCTGTAACCAACACCTCCAATCTAATCTCATTGATTGGACTTCAGTTGGCTGACACCTCACTCCAAATTGCTCTTGGTGATGTCATTAGTTTAGGGGTTCATATATTTTTTCCACCTGCACTGTGAATGTTTACATGGTGTGTTCAATAAAAACATGGTAACATTTAATTAGTTTTGTGTTATTAGTTTAAGCAGACTGTGATTGTCTATTGTTGTGACTTAGATGAAGATCAGATCACATTGTATGACTAATTTGTGCAGAAATCCATATCATTCCAAAGGGTTCACATACTTTTTCTTGCAACTGTATTTATACATATTAATTAGATCTCCCCTCACTGTTACTGCCACTGCTACTGCTTCCCCTCCCCTTTCTGTCATGGGGGCCACTATTGTCAGTGTTTGGCCATGTTAAAATAACCGTTTATTTTTCCATTCTTCTGATCTGTCAGAAGAACAAGACAAAACATCCTGTATTTTGAGAATCCATAATGCCTCTTTCACATGGTGAGTATTTGGTCAGTATTTTGCATCAGTATTTGATAAGTATTTGGCTACATGCACATGAACGTTGTTTGTTTCCGTGTCCGTTCCGTTTTTTTTTTGCGGATAAGGTGCAGACCGATTTATTTCAATGGGTCCGCAAAAAATGCGGACAGCACACAGTGTGTTGTCCGCATCAGTATGTCCATTCCATAGCCCTGCAAAAAAAAAATAGAACATGTCCTTTTCTTGTCCGTTTTAGGCATTGTTACAATGGATCCGCAAAAAAACAAAACGGATGGCATACGGATGTCATCCATTTTTTTTGCGGACCGCAAAACACATACGGTCGTGTGCTTGTAGCCTTTGGAAGGCGAGCTGGAGTCGGTCGAAAACACAGAAGAGACATATAATGGAATTCCACTCCTTGTTTTAGTATACAAATACTGATGCAAAATACTGGCCAAATAATGACCGTGTGAAAGAGGCCTTATAGATGCTCAAAATATTAGATCTTTTTTTTTTCATTTTTTTTTTGCTCTTCTTATAGATTAGAAGAATGGAAAAATAAATGATGACGTGAACACAGTTTTCAAAATTTCACTCATCTCTTCTAACCATATAAAACATGGTTGTGTTGAGTCCTCCATGACAGAAGATGCTGTTTGCAGATTCTCTTCACTTCGAATTAGATTTTAGCGAATTTCATATTTTGGTGGTAAAAGCAGAATTGCGTTATGGACTCCGAGGAGAGTCCTCTCCTGCATAACGGAAACAGGACGGATCCGTTATGCAGGCCATAGACTTCTATTATGACGGAATGGATAACGAAATGCCTCTAAAGGCATTCCGTTATGGATTCCGTCATAGAATTGCGTCCATGGTAACAGAATCCTTAATGCAATTCTGCTTTTACCACCAAACGAAGCGCAAACTAATTTCATAACATGACATTTGCTCATTCCTACTTCTAATGTTGTTTGGATTAACCCTTTCCTGACATGGCGATTTTTCCATTTTCGTTTTCTTCTTCCTGCCACCCCCGAGACATAAGTTTCTGATTTTTACATTCACATAGCCATATGAGGATTATTTTTTTTGTACTTTCTAATGGTACCATTTAATATTGCATACCATGTAGTGAGAAGTTGGGAAAAAAATGCATTTCTGCCAGAGTTCCATTCAGCCATTCATCGTATAAGATACTTTTTTTATACTTTCAGAGAATGGACGCTTTCTGGAACAGTGATGCGGACAAGGACTACAAGTAGCAGACTGCTTCATGCACAAAGACACATGCACACATTAAAATCAAGAATAAATGTAAACTGAATTACTGCTATACTTACTATATGAAAATTAGAAGCTCTTTTTGTATATTTTGAATATATGAATATGTCAGGCAAAACTACCAGAAACAAGGTGGCTTCTATCAGACAGGATCAACACTAAGGCTAGGTCTACACGATGACATATGATGCGCAACAATAAGTCGCGTGACAGATAGGGCACAACTACACTGCAACGTTTGTCTTTGGTGTCACAATGCGACATGCTGCGGCTGCGACACAACAGTTGCAGAAAAATCCATCTCGAATGGATTTTTTGCGACTGCCGCGTCGCAGTATGTCGCATGTCGCCGTGTGACACCATAGACTACCATTCTAAAACTTGTGAGTTTAAATATGTAATTTTTATGGAGATGGAATGTATGGTTTTAAAGTTACAGTGTATGTTTAAAAACTGTATTTTTACTGTCTGTGATGATTATGTTAATCCCTAATTATATCACAGAGAGAAGGGAGGATTTTGTGTGTTTGAATGGTGATGTCTGTCCTGTTGTCTCCACATGTGTATTGGCGATTTCCCTTTGTCCTGAGAGATAATTGGATTACTTCTCGGTTGTCTCTAGGGCAGAGAGGAGGAAACCGTGATGCATTGTGGGGATGTATTGTATCTGTCCTGTGTCGCAGTCTCCCTTCTGGGCCCCTAGGGGCGTGAACGATTGGTTGCTGTGTATGTGTTGTAAAATACTGATTGGTTGTATTTCAAAACCCTGTGGGCAGTACTATGTTTTCTTGTTTGTGAATAAAAGAGGCTGTACGTAAAGTACAGTCAGTTCTTCTTGATCCCTCAAAACGTAGCCTTGTCTCGTTATTGGAGGGAATTGCTGTATCACGCTGGGGATTGCTATGCTCTGCATATTCCCTGGAGCTTTAATCTCTTTCTTCGTGTCCCGGATACCCTCTCCTGGAGGAGAGATCTTTCCCACACAGTCCTGAATGCTGGAGGTTCATTCAGGGTGGAAGAAAGACGGCGCGGCTCCAGTTAAGCTACGGTGGTTGTGGAGTCTGCGGTGGTTGTGGTGTCCAGTGCGGTGCTTGTAGTCCTCGGCGCAAGCTAGGAAGCGTCCATTAACGGAAAGGGATCTGTTACAACTCTTTTTAAAAACACCAGGCAGATGGGTGGCCATGTCTGATAGAAGCCACCTTGTCGCTGCTTGATGGGCCTATAGGCAAAGAGATTTTAACTTTTATATAGTATGTATAGCTGTAATGCAGTTTACATACAGTATATTCATTTTCAATGTTTTCATGTGTCTTTGTACATGAAGCAGTGTGCTGTTACTTGTAGTCCTTGTTTCCTTTTGTATTGTAGCCATGGTAACGTGCACCTGAACTATTTTTGTATATAGTTTGGAGGTACTGGCTTAACTCCCTTTTGCATCCTATACAGAGATCGCTATATTACAATTCAGTGGCGTCACCTGTGGGGCTGGATTGTAATATACACGTAATAAGTCTAGAGGCCTAGTACAGGCTCTGGCTTATTACTTCTATGGAATGCCTTCCCCAATCTCTACCCAAGAGAAATGTTTCTGCCCAGCATGCACGCACTTCCGGGTTTTTGGGCCCTCAGATGCCTTGGTCACATGTCCATGATTGGCATTACCACTGATAACGAACATTAGCCCCGGGTGTCTGCTATGTAAAACACCACGCACCTGATTGCTATGGTGTTCAGGAGCTGGTGCCATCTTTAAATACCCGACATCCACGTACATGTACAGCAGGTGTCGGGAAGGGGTTAATTAACCTATCTTCCGCATCCCATACCATTCTATTCCTTTCCTGTCTCCATTATCATACCCTCTTCTGTATTTAGCTTGGATGGTTATCTTCTAGCCTTTTTCTTTCTTTTTAAAATCTTTTTATTGATTTTGTGTAGAATGAAATCCCTAGTTTCCTCTTTCAGCAGAGGTCTGTTTATACAAAGTTTATTATTTGGTTTGACGTTCTTTCTTTTATATTGTAGTCCCTTTCCACCCCCTCACAAAGGCAATCCCTTGATATCGATGACACTAACTACCTCTTCTAGCCTTTTTCTTAACCTCTTAGTGGGTAGCCTGTTTTGGGCCTTAGTGAGCAAGCAATCTTTTTTAATCTTTTCATTGTCACATTCTTACAGCTATTTCATTTTTATTTTTCTGTCTTACTTTTCATTAGTATCATTAGTATCATTTTTAGTAACATACAGTTTTTGATCACTTTATATAGTTTTTATTTGTGTGGAGAATTACATGATAGTTATGTAGTGCTGGTCGATATGGAAGCAATGATAGCAAATATGCGGAGGGTATTGAAAAGCTTTTTTTTTCAATGGAAAAAAGGTGGATTTTTTTACTTGAATTCTTTTTTATTTAATACATTTAGTTTTTTAGCAATTTACTAGTCTCACAGGGGTACTTGTATAGGTTATATTCTGTTTGCTTCTGTTATAAACTTTGTGTATTATACTGTCGAATTGAAAATATTGGCACTTCGAGAATTTGCGAATATTTAGACTAAACCGGTAGTGAGATATATTCGTATTTTCGAATATTCTAAACCCATGATCCCTCCCTGCTTCTTGCTTGTGGGCCAATGAGAAGTCTGCAATGTCTTTGTCTGAGCTTAACAACATCCATAGCAACCAATAGGAAAGTTGCCTACCCCTTACTATACAAGAACCTCTCAAGCAGCCATTTTCTGTAGTTTTATGGAGTTCTGAGAGAGACAGCAGTGTCATTGCTGTGCTCTGTCCTTTACTGTTTAATTACATTAGATAGCTAGTTAGCATATATATATATATATATATATATATATATATATATACATATACATACAGTACAGACCAAAAGTTTGGACACACCTTCTCATTAAAAGTTTTCTTTATTTTCATGACTATGAAAATTGTAGATTCACACTGAAGGCATCAAAACTATGAATTAACACATGTGGAATTATATACATAACAACAAAGTGTGAAACAACTGAAAATATGTCATATTCTAGGTTCTTCAAAGTAGCCACCTTTTGCTTTGATTACTGCTTTGCACACTCTTGGCATTCTCTTGATGAGTCAAGAGGTAGTCACCTGAAATGGTCTTCCAACAGTCTTGAAGGAGTTCCCAGAGATGCTTAGCACTTGTTGGCCCTTTTGCCTTCACTCTGCGGTCCAGCTCACCCCAAACCATCTCGATTGGGTTCAGGTCCAGTGACTGTGGAGGCCAGGTCATCTGGCGCAGCACCCCATCACTCTCCTTCATGGTCAAATAGCCCTTACACAGCCTGGAGGTGTGTTTGAGGTCATTGTCCTGTTGAAAAATAAATGATGGTCCAACTAAACGCAAACCGGATGGAATAGCATGCCGCTGCAAGATGCTGTGGTAGCCATGCTGGTTCAGTATGCCTTCAATTTTGAATAAATCCCCAACAGTGTCACCAGCAAAGCACCCCCACACCATCACACCTCCTCCTCCATGCTTCACGGTGGGAACCAGGCATGTAGAGTCCATTCGTTCACCTTTTCTGCGTCGCACAAAGACACGGTGGTTGGAACCAAAGATCTCAAATTTGGACTCATCAGACCAAAGCACGGATTTTCACTGGTCTAATGTCCATTCCTTGTGTTCTTTAGCCCAAACAAGTCTCTTCTGCTTGTTGCCTGTCCTTAGCAGTGGTTTCCTAGCAGATATTCTACCATGAAGGCCTGATTCACACAGTCTCCTCTTAACAGTTGTTCTAGAGATGTGTCTGCTGCTAGAACTCTGTGTGGCATTGACTTGGTCTCTAATCTGAGCTGCTGTTAACCTGCGATTTCTGAGGCTGGTGACTCGGATGAACTTATCCTCCGCAGCAGAGGTGACTCTTGGTCTTCCTTTCCTGGGGTGGTCCGCATGTGAGCTAGTTTCTTTGTAGCGCTTGATGGTTTTTGTGACTGCACTTGGTGACACTTTTAAAGTTTTCCCAATTGACCTTCATTTCTTGAAGTAATGATGGCCACTAGTTTTTCTTTACTTAGCTGCTTTTTTCTTGCCATAATACAAATTCTAACAGTCTATTCAGTAGGACTATCAGCTGTGTATCCACCTGACTTCTCCACAACGCAACTGATGGTCCCAACCCCATTTATAAGGCAAGAAATCCCACTTATTAAACCTGACAGGGCACACCTGTGAAGTGAAAACCATTTCCGGTGACTACCTCTTGACTCATCAAGAGAATGCCAAGAGTGTGCAAAGCAGTAATCAAAGCAAAAGGTGCCTACTTTGAAGAACCTAGAATATGACATATTTTCAGTTGTTTCACACTTTTTTGTTATGTATATAATTCCACATGTGTTAATTCATAGTTTTGATGCCTTCAGTGTGAATCTACAATTTTCATAGTCATGAAAATAAAGAAAACTCTTTGAATGAGAAGAATGTCCAAACTTTCGGTCTGTACTACATATATATATATATATATATATATTACAGATAAAAATAAAAGCTTCTGGGCACCACCAGACCAAAGTACGAACGGAGTGCCAGCGGTTGGGACAGTGATCCTACCACCCATGCATCAATAAGAATAAGAATACCGCGGCACGTCCATTAAAGTGACATGTGCTTTATTCACCAAAAAAGTGACGATTCAGTTCACTCCATGGAACCTTTTTCAAGCAGTGATCACAAACAATGGTGCCAAACCAGTATATAAACAGGTGTTACAATTAATTAATTAATACATATAATTAGTGCAAAAAACAATTAATAAATTACAAAAGTGTGTATACATCCATAATCACATTGTAACAGGGCGCCGAAGGCGCACTTGGTCTCCCATCAGCCGCAGACCTGTTGCTTAGCTTCTGTGTTCTGCCTCATTCCCAGGGTGGCTTTGCTAGCTGGGAGGCTCCCTGCTCCCAGGTCTGCCTTGAGCGTCGAGCTGATCACTCGGTGCTCGACTTGTCTGTCTGTCGGTCATGTGATGCTGGCCACGTCACATGATCCTCACTCCCCACTATAAATACAGGCAACGTGCTGGCTACAGGTTGCCTGTGATACTGGTCCATTGGTGCTTCCTTGTTCCTTGGTTCTAGTCTGCGGCTGCTTGTTCTGATTGACCTCCTGACCTTGTGACCTTGGCTCGTTCTTTGACCTCGACTTCGTGTCATCCTTTGTATGTATTTGCTCTCCTGGATTGACCTCGGCTCTGACTATTGACCTTACATTTGCCCGCTCCATTTTTACTACCGCTTCTCCTGGTTCTGACCCTTGGCTTGTTGACCTTCCGTATCTTTCCTCTGTGTACTTACGTAAGTAATGGACCGTCGCCCAGTTACGCCCCGTTGCCTAGGGTGGGTAGTGTAAGTAGGCATTGACAGGGGTTGAGGGTGGAGTCAGAGTGCACCCTCTTTCCTTCCTCTCTGATCCCTGACACACATTACTTATACATGAGTCACAATAGCTGTGATCACCAAAGTGCAAAATTCATATGTAAATGTAAACATTATTTACGTGCTAAAAATCCATGTGACAGGTTTAAGATTAAAAACATAATTACTAAATGAAAAAGATGAGAACCACGAACCAGCATGGGAGGAGGAGCGGCGTCTCACTCACAAGAGTACGCATGTCCATGACGTAACTCAGGCACCCGTGGCGCCTGACAAGACGCAGAACACTGACGTGAGAGCTGTAAGCCGAGAAAGAGAGGCAGGCCGCCGCAGATCACATGACCAACCCGATCACATGATCACAGTGCGTCCGCACTCACAATCCAAGCCGCCCGCCCACATCACAAATCCGGCATAACATGTGATCCAACATACAGGTCAAAGGGCATAGCATCTCAGGCGCTACAATAGTATTCATTATAACATAGTAATGATGTTATAATGCCTTGTTGTTGCATGTAATCCCACTATTAAGACTAAATCAGTATAAAATATTACATAGGAGGACTTAAAACATGAGAGCTCATCATCACTTAAGGATACCAAGAGGGACAACATGTTCGTCATCACAATGTACCCCATAGTGACAGGGATACACATGCCCATCCACCTAGTCGGCGGTCGATAGACATAATGGTACCCCCAATATCTAGATAACTCTTGTGTGTTCGTAGATATGAAACTGAATCCACAGTCTCACGCCCTGCGAGACATGCGACAGTTTAGTCAGTATTCATGCAATCGCACTAGTCCCCGTTTCCATGAGGACACTATTGCGTTCGTATAACCCACCTATAAAAATGATGAGCTTGCAGTTCCCTCATCCCCATAATTGGAAAGGTACCATGTCATCTGAAAAATTAAAATATTAGGGGAACATACAACACACTACAATAATCACTTAAAAAATCTATAACTTGTAATTTGTAGCGCTGGATGATTTCCGAGATTTACACGTCATAGGACATAATATATAATTCCATGCTGGTTCTGTTGATTCCATCAGATTCATAACTGCACTGCGAGTAAAAAAAGAAATAAAAATTAGTCACAAGAAAAGCACCAAACATCAAGACAAATGTTAGACACTATCTCCATGCTAAAGTGATGCGGATCAGATTAAGATAAAATCCAAGGTTTATAATCCACATTTAACCCCACTGGTTTAAGAGTATTGAGTCTAGAGATCCAATGGATTTCACATTTTTTGAGAGACAGGACCGTATTACCTCCCCTCCGGGAGATCGGTATGTGATCAATGACCATGCACCTGAGATCCCTCTCATTGTGTCCACACTCCGTAAAATGTTTGGACACCGGCAGGCCCATACGCTTCTTACGTGTTGTGTATCGGTGTTGAATATACAGATAGTTAGAGGGAGATTGTCAGTGTAGGTTAGATTGTGATGGAGTGTAGCTGTTGCAGTGCAGGATGTTAGGTAGTGTGATAGGTTCTGCTGTCCACACATACTTGCTACACACATAGGGCCAGATTTATCATTAGCTCAAGTCAAAATAATGGAGTGCAAAAGCTGCAAATTTTTGCGTAATTGCAAATCGCTAAAAATGTGCGACTTTTATTGGCTCTGCGCTATGCTCGCCAGTTTTATGAAAGTGGGCGTGTTTTCTTATATAAATAACTCTCTAGACAGATTTACTATTGCGACAATTTGAAAAGTCGCAAGAAATTGCACAAAAAAATTAGCATTTTCACTCCAGGACCATGCTCATCTTATGTGACTTTTTAATATAACATGCGACTTTTTCGTAAAGATGTGCGACTTTTGTAAAGCCGCTTACTGAAGGATAAACTGCTACAGTCAAACCACACTTACCACAGTATTAAAGGACCATTAATAAATCTGACTTTTGTAACTGAAGTGAGATGTAAGTGTAATGATAAATCTGGCCTATAGTGCTGTGATGTTACAACAATACATAGTGCACCAATCAGTAATATGTAGTCAGACCTGCTAAAATGTGACGTTTCACGTATTGCGCCAAAATATTCACATCATTGGTGTTGATTAGTGCAATCGCGAATATATTGGAGCACTATCTGCATATAAAGCCATTTTTCATGTTCTACCCTGCTAACCATTTTCTACAGTCTCAGGAAACTTGAAAAAATGTAGCAAAAGTGACCCACACCTGTATTGCATGCTCATTACGCGAATATTACATTGACAATTTTCTCAATCAAGAAGATAATCACTAATTCTCAAATTTGCGAATATATGATGAATAGTCTACAAAATATTTGCGAAAAATCGCAAATTTGAATATTGCCCCTGCCGCTCATCACTACTGACAGACAGACACTAGCAGGCTGCTCCGGAGAGGTGCAGCCTGCTATTCATAGACTGTAGGCAGGCCTGGGGCTTTCAGTAGGCCACAGGCTGCAATAGAAAGCCATTGGCACCCTGCAATGTCATCTAAACCACTTAGAAGCTGTGGTTGCTATTGACTGCAGACTTTGAGAAGTTAAAAGGCCAGGACTGGTGCTTCTGCCGCTGTGGGCCATTAGACCAGGAGCCCAGCTCTCATATGTGCCTTTTGCTGCATCGAGGACTGGTGCATAGCTTGGACTAGGCTGCCATAACAAAGCAGCAGACTAGCCTAGAGCCTCTTAGTGACCACAGTTAAAAAAAAGTGGTCACTAAGGAGTTAAAGGAGTCTTACATTGATGTTTTTCAAATGGTTATTGATTTCATTAACTTCTTAGTTATAGCCTATAAACTAAGCTTAATTACGTAACCCTTAGGTAATTTTGCTATGTTATAGTAGCTAAATGAAGTGAACTTTAATTGTACTTGCTCTTACTGGGTGATTTAACTTAACCTGATTATTAACCAGTCTTATTGTTTTCTCTGTATGAATAAAAAGATGGAGATAATCTAAAATAAGGCCCTATTTCGCCATGGTCAAATTGCATGACTTTAGCTCTTGTCCACTGGATTTATGAATATAATCTTAATCTTAATTTTTAGACCTTGGATAGTGAACTGATCAAACTTTATGCTATATTTAACTTTTCATTTAAATTAAATATTCATATTCAGTGCTTGTATAATAATTAGGTCAAAAACATGTATTCCAGTAATATATTATTTAATCAGCAAACCAGATCAACCTACATATTCACTGGGTCGAAACATTTTCATGCAATGTAATCTCTTCACAATAAAGTGAGAATGACCTTCTATTCAGTAGTACATAGCTATTTGGCAGAATTGGCAAAAAGATAGCTGAAAATAAAACAGCACATCATGAAAATATTAGCAGTTAACTAGTAAGGTGTTATTACCATGTAAACAAAATGTCTAAGGCCTCATTCACACATACATGGACCGCGGTCCGTGAAAATCCATCCTGCCATCCTGCTGAGTGCACGAGCACACGGCGTCATTGGTTTCCATGATGCCGTGTGCTTTTTGCCGCCGCCGTACAGTAATACACTCGTATGATCTACACGAGTGTATTACTGTACAGCGGCAGCATAAAGCGCACGCCGTTATAGCAACCAATGACGCCATGCGCTCGTGCACTCGGCAGGACGGGTTTTCACAGACTGCGGTCCAGGTATGTGTGAATGAGGCCTTACAGATGTGTCCACCATTACTTTAGCTCAAAATTTATTAAATTTCTCCAGTTTCCCATGAAACAAATCCAATATCACAACATGCTAACAAAAAGCTTGAAAGGCTGCAAATCCCAACCCTTAAAAATCAATTGAATCCTGCACTCTGCTTGCTACTATGTGAGATGATGACTTCTCCAGCATATGTGTGATCTCTAACCTGCTCCCTGTGTTTACATCCTGGTGCAATGCTCATGAGTGGTGTTTGTAGTTTCAGGTCTCTGCTTCTCCTTCTCCTCCCAACTTGAACGTCATGGATTCAAGCCAGTCTGAAGCCCTTCTGGAAAAACCCCACCCTAAGACACAGCATCATTACTGACATCATGTCTACAGGGCAGGGAACCAAAACAGCGGAAAATGTGACAACAGTGATGGAGTGCAGTAAAAAGTGTAGTAAGTCATAATATGTGTTGTTTCCTGTCAACTGATGTTGAAAATTGTGAAACCGGATTACCCTGCTAATGTATTTTATTGTACTTTTTTAATTGTCTTTTAATGTATTTAGTTTTCAGGCTCAGACTATAAGTATGAATACAGGCCTAAAAGTAAACCAGATGTTTCAGTCATATAGACCTTCCTAAGCACTTTGATGCATGGCCCACGAGGTGTAGCCTGTAAATAGACAGGAATTGTTTACAAAGCCGTTACTTCTATTGCCACCATTTTCAAAAAATGCTCCCTTTACAGAATCTCCAGTGAAAGTTGTAAAAGTACATGATGTTTAGTGTTTAAAGGCATTTCTGTGGAAGACTAAAATATTTGTAAAAATACTAAAAAAATGAATATAGCACTGAAGCATCAGGATTGAGCCAACAGAAACCCTAAAGAGGTAAGCCCATTTGGAACATTTATGGCATATTGATGGGATATGTCATAAATGCTTGATAGGTTCAGGTCCCACCTCTGGGTTCCTTTTGTATAACTGGGCCCTGCCATGAATGAAGAGCACAATGGGGGAGATTAATCATAGACTGGCATTTAATGTTGGTCTATATCATCTTCTGCACCTAATTTAGGCATTAGATGTATCCTCCTGCAGCCTGTGCGCCAGACTGAAATCTACAGCAGCTCTGTGGTTCTTTGAACATTGCTATAAGTAGAAGATCACAGCGTCATTATTTCCATTGATTTTTCTGTGCATTGCAGTATTTTCCTGTATGGCACTATGACTGTTCAGAAAATATCCAGAAAATGACGGATTCATGACTTCTGAGAGTGCGCAGAACTGCTCTAGTCAAAAGGCCTTCTCGCAAGAGGCATCCAAATTTTTTAACTGCTTCAAACAAAGAGGTTATCCTAAGTCATGTCTCCATGAAGCATGGAATGCTGCCAGTTCTGTAGATCGATCCTCTCTACTCCAGTCAAAAAAGAAGCTTGATACACAAGAAGTGATTAGGATTATTGGAACCTATGATACTGACTCTCAACAGATTCGGGAGATTTTGGGACTGTACTGGTCAGTGATCAAACCTGACACAGATCTGGAGAAATTTCTCCCTGATTACTCAGCAATCACTTTTAGACGAAGAAGGAGTATAGGTGACACGTTAGTACGCAGCCATTTTGAGACCTTGAAGAAAAACACTTGGTTGAGTAATAGGAACTTGGCCACTTTTAAATGCGGCAAATGTAAATCGTGCCACTTTATTGCAGTGGGTAATATGTTCTCTAATAGTATGGGCAACAAAACATATAAGGCTCGCAGTTTTGCAAATTGCAACACTGCTGGATTGGAATATCTTGCGCAATGTCTATGTGGACTGAGGTATGTGGTGAAGACCTGTAGGATGTTCAAGAAAATAATTTTGGAACATGTTGGTGACATCCGTAACAAACGGGACAAAACATTAGCTAGACATGCATGGAGATAGCATGCTGGTGATACAAAAATAATACGCTTTTCAATGATTGAAACTATCAAGTGCTCGATCAGAGGTGGAGATGTGGATAGAATTTTAAAACAGAAATAATTTTGATGGATTTATATCCTCAACACCGTAATATCCTTGCGACTCAATGAATGCAATGATTTTGCATGTTTTTTATAATCTACCAGCCATAGTTTTATCTAGTGAGGGACTTTAATTATATATAAAAAAAAATCTTTATATCTCCTTATCACTATGGATTTACCAAAATAGGGAACTTGTAGCCACCCTTCAAATAAGTAAAATAATGTGTGTTAACTGGTCCTCACTGTTTCTTTAAATGAGTCTTTAAGTTTATTGTTTATAATTTAATATTTTCCACCCTCAATGCTGACTTTGAGGTTAAATATGGTGGTTTCACAAGGTCAGTGCAATATTGTGAGCCATTTTCTTCCTCGCGTTATCTCCTCCCATGTTTACCCTCTCATTTGAATATGGAAGGACTTGCTCTGTCGGCACCAGGATCATGTGATCCGGGCTTTACTCACGTGACCACTTATGAGCGCATCACGTGACCGCAGGACAGTTCATGTGAGCGCAATGGTCATGTGACATGCCATCTTCAGAGCGGGCGCTATAAATTAAGTGCCCCGCTCATCAAAAGGCGCCATACCATCTGGAGCATCAGGTCTATCCAAACCTCCTTCTAGCCATGAAGCAGGCTCTCATCAACTAACATCTTGTGGATATAGCGCCCACCATTGAATTTACTAACATGGGGCACTCAAGTATGTTATGGACATACTGATCAATGCTTGAACAGTTTAATTATCTAAATGCTGATCCCCTGCTAATATATAGGTGTTTTTTACTGCTCAACAAACATATGTTATTTATACATGGATAGGGAGGGTGGGGGGTTTGATCCATAAACCCAAACTGTAAGCTGATATCTAGCACAGTTGATTGAAAAACACTGCAGTTGTTGTCATTACTACTTTTTTGGGGGTTATATTTCAACTCCAAGTATTTTTCTCTATAGTGAAGACTTGGTTATCTATATAAATTCAAATATTCCGATTTTGATGTCCCCTGATGAGCCCTATGATTGAAGGGGCGAAACGTGTTGGAACACAGTCATCAGGAGTTTGGAGCCATTGTGGGGCACCAAGAGTTTCTCTTTATTTGTCGTTTGAAATAAGGAGTTGGCAATCATACAGTGGCTGATGTTTTATCCATGTTGGTATCATATATTGTATATTATTTTTGTGCTTATGGTAGTTAGTTAGCGTGTGTGTGTATATGTATATATATATATATATATATATATCACTTGGCCCTCCATTCCCTTATCAGGACCATCCTAGGGTTATATAGAAGGTTCCTGATACGGGATCGCCCCTATCGGAGCGCTCACTCCCCTTTTTAGGGTGAGAGTTAGGGACAGAGTCAAAGTTTACAATCGGTCTACACCTATACGAATATCATTTAGGTTAGACATAATAGACTGAGTCCAAAACGAAAAATCGGTCTACATCCAGGTAAATACCACTTACCATTAGGGTTATTTTTTGATTATTTTGACTTCTTTTCATTAGATTTTTGTATTGGGTGGGGTTATTTTAATTTTAACGTAACTATAATAAGGGCTACGTTATAATGGTGGTAATCTATGAAATAGGATTCATAATTTGTTTTTTTTCATTCATCATTTTTTAAGTTGAAATCTTGCAGCCCATTTTCCGAGTGTCACATTTACAGAAACACAGTAAGGGTCCATTCACACATCCGTGTGTTTGCAGATCCGCAAAACACGGACAGCGGCAATGTGTGTTCCGCATTTTGCAGACCGCACATTGCTGGCACTAAGAGAATATGCCTATTCTTGTCCACTATTGCGGACAAGAATAGGACATGTTCTATTTTTTTCAGGATCGGAATCCGCAATCCGGGTCCGTAATTCCGATCAGGGCCGCACGTCATGCTGCCCCATAGAAATGTATGGGTCCGCAATTCCATTCCGCAAAATGCGGAACGGAATTGCGGATGTGTGAATGGAGCCTAATGAAGATTGTAAGCTTCAATTAACAAAAATGCAAGTTCAACTTTTTTTTTATGCAACCTTTTTTTATTTAAACTTATGTTAGTGTTTTGATCTAGAAGAAGAAAAAGAAAACACTATGGAATGCTTTTCACTATGGAATGCTATATCTTATACTAGAAGTAAAAAATTATTCTTGATTCCCATCTGTGGTAGTCAATATAAATCCCAATTCCAGTAATCTATTACTAAGTTGGAATGTGGTATTTTCAGACCTCAACTAAGCTATTTTAGCAAACTAACCAACACATCATCTTGTTGCAGAAAGCTTCAGAGTCTCATTGCTCTGAAAGTAAAGAAATTGACAAGACTACCCAGCTTTGTATATTATCATCTGTGAAGGCTGCTAAAAGTTGTCAAGAAATTTACTGAATCTTTGACTCCAATTTATTGGGAAAAAAAGGTGAATATACTGTAACATAATAATAATAATGGAATAAAACATCAGATTAGGATAAAGAGTTAGATACTGTCACTACTCTGCCCTCAGACAATGTGTAACTGTATTGTGGAGAAGTATTTGGTTGCAAACCATGCACTTGTGCATCAAATTGTTCATGTTCTTCTGTGCACTCATTTAGAAAACATCTGGTTGACATTGATCACTAGTGATGGTGAATGTTGACCAAGTAAGACCACAGGAGAAGCACGCTGTAAATTTGAGGTATATGAGTTTTAGTGATGCGCTGCAGACGCTATATTTCACGAATATTTGGGCAAATATTTGTCATAAATTCGCAAATTCGAGATTTTTTTCTTGATTGTGAAAAATCGGCAATTTTTATATTCGCATAATGCGTGCGAAATACAGACGTGGGTCACTTTTGCTACATTTTCAAAGCTGCTAGAAGTTTCCTGAGACTGAAGAAAATTTTGGCATGGAAGAATATAAAAAATGGCTTTATATGCAGTTAGAGTGCTCCAATATATTCGCAATTGCGCTAATCGTCAATAATGATGCGAATATTTTGGCACAATACGTGGCCCCACATTTTAGCAGGTCTGCATGAATGCATTAATTGAACATCAGAACTTATCACACTACGTAACCCACTGCACTGCAACATCTACACTATATCAGGATATAACCTACATTGACTATCTCCCACTAACTATCTGTATTATATATATAGAGTACAGACCAAAAGTTTGGACACACCTTCTCATTCAAAGAGTTTTCTTTATTTTCATGACTATGAAAATTGTAGATTCACACTGAAGGCATCACAACTATGAATTAACACATATGGAATTATATATATATAACAAAAAAGTGTGAAACAACTGAAAATATGTCATATTCTAAGTTCTTCAAAGTAGCCACCTTTTGCTTTGATTACTGCTTTGCACACTCTTGGCATTCTCTTGATGAGCTTCAAGAGGTAGTCACCTGAAATGGTTTTCACTTCACAGGTGTGCCCTGTCAGGTTTAATAAGTGGGATTTCTTGCCTTATAAATGGGGTTGGGACCATCAGTTGCGTTGTGGAGAAGTCAGGTGGATACACAGCTGATAGTCCTACTGAATAGACTGTTAGAATTTGTATTATGGCAAGAAAAAAGCAGCTAAGTAAAGAAAAACGAGTGGACATCATTACTTTAAAAATGAAGGTCAGTCAGTCCGAAAAATTGGGAAAACTTTAAAAGTGTCACCAAGTGCAGTCACAAAAACCATAAAGCGCTACAAAGAAACTGGCTCACATGCAGACCGCCCCAGGAAAAGAAGGCCAAGAGTCACCTCTGCTGCGGAGGATAAGTTCATACGAGTCACCAGCCTCAGAAATCGCAGGTTAACAGCAGCTCAGATTAGAGACCTGGTCAATGCCATACAGAGTTCTAGCAGCAGACACATCTCTAGAACAAATGTTAAGAGGAGACTGTGTGAATCAAGCCTTCATGGTAGAATATCTGCTAAGAAACCACTGCTAAGGACAGGCAACAAGCAGAAGAGACTTGTTTGGGCTAAAGAACACAAGGAATGGACATTGGACCAGTAGAAATCTGTGCTTTGGTCTGATGAGTCCAAATTTGAGATCTTTGGTTCCAACCACCGTGTCTCTGTGTGACGCAGAAAAGGTGAACGGATGGACTCTACATGCCTGGTTCCCACCGTGAAGCATGGAGGAGGAGGTGTGATGGAGTGGGGGTGCTTTGCTGGTGACACTTTTGGGGATTCATTCAAAATTGAAGGCATACTGGACCAGCATGGCTACCACAGCATCTTGCAGCGGCATGCTATTCCATCCGGTTTGCGTTTAGTTGGACCATCATTTATTTTTCAACAGGACAATGACCCCAAACACACCTCCAGGCTGTGTAAGGGCTATTTGACCATGAAGGAGAGTGATGGGGTGCTGCGCCAGATGACCTGGCCTCCACAGTCACCGGACCTGAATCCAATCGAGATGGTTTGGGGTGAGCTGGACCGCAGAGTGAAGGCAAAAGGGCCAACAAGTGCTAAGCATCTCTGGGAACTCCTTCAAGACTGTTGGAAGACCATTTCAGGTGAATACCTCTTGAAGCTCATCAAGAGAATGCCAAGAGTGTGCAAAGCAGTAATCAAAGCAAAAAGGTGGCTACTTTGAAGAACCTAGAATATGACATATTTTTAGTTGTTTCATACTTTTTTGATAAGTATATAATTCCACATGTTTTAGTTCATAGTTTTGATGCCTTCAGTGTGAATCTACAATTTTCATAGTCATTAAAATAAAGAAAACTCTTTGAATGAGAAGGTGTGTCCAAACTTTTGGTCTGTACTGTATTTATAAGCTATCTAACTATCTAATGTAGTGTGGAAAGCACAGAGCACAGCAATGACACTGCTGTCTCTTTCAGAACTTTAAATGGAAAATGGCTGCTGGGGAGGTTCTTGCATAGTAATGGATAGGCAACTTTCCTATTGGTTGCTAGGAATGTTGCTAAGCTCAGACAAAGACATTTCAGCCTACTCATTGGCCCACAAGCAAGAAGGGAGGTTACTGATGCAAAAAAATCTAGAATATTCAAATATATATTCTCAGTGCCGATATTTGCGATTAATATTCGCAATTCGATTATTCGCACCCAACACTAATGAGTTTGAATACACCTGACCATACACTATAAAACTGAATCAATGTTTATTACAGCAAACCAATTATGAAGAATAATTACAATTCCCACACATTTTTTAATTCTCGTCTTCTAATGATATATTACTTTAACACTTTTCATGTCCTGAATATTTCAAATGATATAATTTTAGACATATTCTAGAAAAAGAATAGAACATCCTGGTTTCTTGTGGCAGCATTACAGGAAGAGAAGATATTCACAGACATCAAAATTTAGATATGCCTGCAAAGGAATATTTAATTATTGCAGCCACTCATGCCCTATATTTTTGAACTTACATTAAAATATATAAAGTTGTCACCTTGGCTTCTTTGACAATTTGGGCAATAAAATAACTTAGAAACTAAATGCCTGGGTTTGAAATGAGTATTCATGTCTTTTACAACTGTATCCCAGCTCTTTAGTGCAAAAACAGCATCAAAGTCAAATCAAAGTGACATATATGCCTACAGGTAAATGTAGAGTAGCTAGTGGTAACTAACAACCTTTTTACCAACACACTGCACTGTCTGATTTTTATTTTTTTTATTAAAACATGCTCCACAATTTTTTTCTTTTTGATGGCAGATGCCTTCATCCATTTCTTTCGATCCATATAATAATAGTCACCACTTTGAAAGATTCATCCAAATTGAATTACAAAAGATTTGGATTTGTCTGGAATCCAAATTTTTGTGAAACTTGAATTAGATTTATTTCAAATTAATTAGTTCATTTCTAGTGTAGAGTTAGAGAATCACGGGTTGCTATTATTCCACGTTTAGGATAGTGGTAACTTCTAAATCCATGCAGAGGCCAAATCTAGACAAAATGGTCCTTAGGAATAGCTCTTGAGTATTTTTTTAAGATTCCAAGTTATAATTTGGCACCGCAGCGTGTTAGAAACGTAGGCCCTTCAAGATGCATACAAACAAACTAGTATGTTTTCTACTTAGACCAAAACACAAATACTGAATGGTGTTCTACAAAATCTTGACCATTAATTTCTGGAAGATAAACAGAAGATAACTTAATAGCATAAACATAAACTAACAGGCATAGAACGGCTATGGGTCCCGGAAACTCAGGGACTTCAAGGGTTCCAGAAACTCATCTCTTCTAAGTGGTGAAATTTAGAGAAGGAAAGAAAATGAATGGAAAATACACAGGATTTAGAGTGGAGACCAAAATAATTATAATCCCAGATTTGGCATGTGGGACCACTGTAATTTTTTAACTATAACCCCCAGCCTGCTCGTAGCCAAAAGGAGATGGGGGTGTGGTGATAAGTATAACCCCCAGCATGCTTGTTGCCTAAGAGGGATTGTTTTCTAGGGGTATGATTTACTTATCTACACAATCCTGCTTCCTGCCTCTTCCTCTTCCAGAGGTGGGACCTACACCTATCAGACAATGGAGGCATATCCTAGCAATATACTCCTATTATCTGTGATGGGAATGCTCCTTTAATGAATACCTAAGCCAGTGTGCAGTGGAGCTCAGACAGGACTGAAGGTTCAACTTTTAAGACACTGACTCTAAACACACAGCAAAGACAATACATGAGTGTTATAGAGACAACTCTTTGAATATTCTTGAGTGGCCAAGCCGGAGTCCTGTAGAGACCAGAAAATGGTTGTCCACTGACAGTCTCCATACAACTTAAAAGATCTTATGAGGATTTTCAGAATTGCAGAAAATCCCTAAACCCAGATGTGCAATCCTTGTGGCATGGAGGCTGTAATGGCTGCCTAAGGTACTTCAACAATGGGTTATGTCAATGCAATATTATTTTTTTTCCCTTTTCAATAAATATGCCAATATTTCAAACATTCTGTTTCATTTTCTCATTATAGTGTATTGCAGGAATCAGCAACCTCTGGCACTCCAGGTGTTCTGAAACAACAACTCTTAGAGTGATTCATTCACTTCCACTAGAGTTATAAGTACATCCGAGCATATTTGGTTGCTGATCCTTGGTGTATTGAGAGCAGAATGTTGGAAAAACAGGAGGAGAAGGAGCATTGGGACCAGTAGATGATGGGAATGACAAACAGCTCCCTTTGGCTGAGATGGTGGAGCCTTGACTGCCTGAAACCGGTTGTGTGCCACTGGGTGATGCAGCGGTTTCTGCATCAGGCTGGACCACCACAGCGGAGCCACGGTTCTCCCGGGTCATGTATGACGATGCTGCATATGTTAATGCAGGGCTGTAGTGCCAACATTGGCACCCTGGCCACGCTTCACCTTCTGCCCACAGATTCTACATATGGCCACGTTCACCACCTCCGCCGGCTAAAGAACAAATACCGGTTAGTACTTAGACCCCGCACCTCAGGTGAACCCGTGTCATCAGCCAGGGTGACCAGTGTAAATATCTGCTCTGCTGCTATAGCTACTGGCCTCCGAGCCTGACTCCAGACCGTGACAGACGCACTGTTATGGGGTGATCAGTGGATGACACACTGTTACAGGGGAGATCTGTGGATGACGCACTGTTACAGGGGAGATCTGTGGATGACGCACTGTTACAGGGGAGATCTGTGGATGACGCACTGTTACAGGGGAGATCTGTGGATGACGCACTGTTACAGGGGAGATCTGTGGATGACGCACTGTTACAGGGGAGATCTGTGGATGACGCACTGTTACAGGGCAGATCTGTGGATGACGCACTGTTACAGGGGGGATCTGTGGCTGGCACTGTTACAGGGGGGATCTGTGGATGACGCACTGTTACAGGGGAGATCTGTGGATGACGCACTGTTACAGGGGAGATCTGTGGATGACGCACTGTTACAGGGGAGATCTGTGGATGACGCACTGTTACAGGGGAGATCTGTGGATGACGCACTGTTACAGGGCAGATCTGTGGATGACGCACTGTTACAGGGCAGATCTGTGGATGACGCACTGTTACAGGGGGGATCTGTGGCTGGCACTGTTACAGGGGGGATCTGTGGATGACGCACTGTTACAGGGCGGATCTGTGGATGACGCACTGTTACAGGGGGGATCTGTGGATGACGCACTGTTACAGGGGGGATCTGTGGATGACGCACTGTTACAGGGGGGATCTGTGGCTGGCACTGTTACAGGGGGATCTGTGGCTGGCACTGTTACAGGGGGATCTGTGGCTGGCACTGTTACAGGGGGGATCTGTGGCTGGCACTGTTACAGGGGGGATCTGTGGCTGGCACTGTTACAGGGGGGATCTGTGGCTGGCACTGTTACAGGGGGGATCTGTGGCCGGCACTGTTACAGGGGGGATCTGTGGCCGGCACTGTTACAGGGGGGATCTGTGGCTGGCACTGTTACAGGGGGGATCTGTGGCTGGCACTGTTACAGGGGGGATCTGTGGCTGGCACTGTTACAGGGGGGATCTGTGGCTGGCCCTGTTATATATTTGCCATCCACAGACCCCCACCCCGTAACAGTGCCATCCACAGATGTTCCTCATAAAACTGTCATCCACAGACCCCCCCCCCCCCGCTGCTCTAGTGCTGCAGTATACAAATATAACATTTCTCATTCAATTAAAAGTGATTACACATGCCCCCTCACTCCTAATATTACCGTACATCCTAACAGCTTCTGTAGAATGCAGGCAGGCCGGGCGGCGCGTCACTCACCGACGTCACTTGCCTGCGCCGCCTGCTTCATTCATAAAGTAGGCGGCGCAGGCACGTGACATCAGGGAGTTACGCTGCCGCCCGCCCGGCCTGCCTTCTACAGAAGCTGTTAGGATGTACAGTAATATTAGGAGTGGGGGAGCATGTGTAATCACTTTTAATTGAATGAGACATTTTATATTTGTATAGTGCAGCACTGGAACGGCGGGGCCGGACTACAGTGACTGCACTGCCCCACCGCAATTGCCGGCCCCCCGCTCCTCCTCCCAGTCCCTCCCCGCTCTCGCATACATCGCAGCCAGCGATGTAAAAATGTCAGCATTTGGGAAAGTGCGTCTTATGGGGCGAAAAATACGGTATATAACTGCCTGACCAGCTGTGGGCTCTTCGGCTGAGGTCCCAACCAGATGTGCTCCTATGTATTGCTCTTCAGTTGCAAGTTCATTATGCAGCTGAACAGAAAGACACATCCGGTTGGGATCACATTGTAAGAGCCTGCAGCCAGTCTAGAGGCCACATGATCACAGCAGAGATCTTGAAATTGATGGTGTATCACAAGGGTAAGTACTGCTGAAACTCTCTTCCTTTCACTGGTTATCAGAAAAGAGTGAATTAAAGTAAAGCTTTGGAGAACTACTGTAATGGCATGTTAGAAGATGTTTAAAGTTACATATACCTATAAGTAATTTTTTTGTAGAATCTCAAGCACATAAGGAGCTCTATGAGATAAATATAGACATTCTTTGAGCATTTTACTAAGTCATAATTTCCACAGTATCATAAAATATTCTTATTTCGTATAAATTATTATGTGATGTATGCATCTTATAAATGTTATATATTGTGTTATCTTTAAAATGCCTTCACATTTTGGTATGTTTTGCCTGGGGAACAGTAATTGGGAAGCAGCTGTCATTAGTCGCAAACATTCTCACAGCATCTATAAAGATACACTTTTTCTTATGTAGGAGTCCAGATTTATTATTTTATAATATGTCAAAAGACATTTTAGAAAACATACAGTATCTAAGTACTGTCTGGAGAATCTGTGTTCCTGAGCACTGTGCATTTCAGGGAACCAAGCAATGCATGTTTCCATTGACCTTTCTTGACTAGAGCACAGAGCAACAGCACTCAGCTCTTTATGAAGTGATTGGTCTCACTGGTGGTTGATCACAGACGAGACTGCAGTAAGTGACTCAAACTACTTCCTGACTTTCTCAATTTCTTTGAGAGATACTTAAGATTCTACTCTTGTCAAATTCAGATATAAAGATTATACGAGAATAAAGGCTCTTCAAATCTCAGCATGAAATACTGTAAATTACATAACAGATGCATATTTCATAGTGAGAGACTGCTGTAGAACGTACAATACCATTGTCACAATGTTTCTCTCTCTTTCTTGGATAAATAGGGTCATTTGCACATCTAATAAAAGATAACTGAATTGAGATGGAAATATCTAGACAAAAAGTTGTACATTCTATGTCAGCTTTTCTCCGGTACTGCATCAAATGTGTAATTGATGTGCTGGTGGGTCATGTCACAGTGCATCACGTTTTAACAATGTGTGATCTGTGTTTAATGTACAGTATTTAGAACTTCGCTTTTGTTTGCTGTATCTATTGTAGTCTTGTGTATTTCCACTGTATGTATTGTTATTATCCATTTTGCTTCCTTTGCTGGCTTGAATAATTTCTTGATCACATTATACACTGCTCATTTCCATGGTTACAACCACCCTGCAATCCATCAGTGGTGGACTGTACTTGCACACTGTAGGAAAAAGCCCTGGCCTCACTGGTGGCTGAGACCGTGGGATCGTACATGGACTAATGCTTTTTCCTATATTGCCCAAGCACGACCACCAAGGCTGGATTGCAGGGTGGTTGTTACTAGAGATGAGCGAATTGAAGCTGACGAAGTGGAATTCAATCCGAATTTCAGAAATTATTTCGATTCACACCGAATCCGAATTTCCTCACGCTTTGTGGTAACGAATCACATTTTTTCCTAAAATGGCTGCTGCACGTGTGAGGACATAGAGCAAGGAACTCTGGGAAGGCTGTGATGTCACAGCCCTATAAATACCCTCAGCCATCTTGGATTCTGCCATTTTTCAGTGTACTTAGTGCAGGGAGAGACAGCAGCAGGCGCTAGGGACAGAGCTATTAAAAACTTCATGGTGCTAAAAAAAAAACGATTTACAAGTGCAGGGAAAGATTATTCAAGGTGTAGGGAAAGGATAGGGAGGAATCATTCCGCAGCATTTATGTTGAACAGGGTTTTGCGGGCCAGAACCAGGTAGCTTTGCCAGAAAGAAATATAAACACTACGAGGGAGCATTACTAAAATACATAATAAATAGGCCTTTAAATCTGAATTAAAGGCAGTGTTTGGAGCCTCTGTTGCAGATTCTGTCAAAAGACCAGACAAAAAAGCCATGTATGCAGCACTTTTCTGTCCGTTAAAAAGACAGGATCCCAAATGGAAACTGAACGGATCTCATCATAGTTGGTGGAGTGTGTTCAGCTTCTTCCCTGTGGGGTGACAGGAGGAGGGGGGAGCAGGGTCACTAGTGGGATGACAGGAGGAGAGGGGAGCAGGGTCACTAGTGGGGTGACAGGAGGAGGGGGGACCAGGGTCACTAGTTGGGTGACAGGAGGAGGGGGGGCAGGGTCACTAGTAGGGTGATAGAAGGAGGGGGGAGCAGGGTCACCAGGGACCAGTCACGGCTCCTTACCTCTACAGCAGCCCTGTCATGTTTCCCAAGGTCCTCGGGCAGCGCACCCTGCTCTCCTTACAACAGTCGCCCCTGGAGCCAGCCCCTCCTCCTTCCAGCTCCTGCCGGCTTCCCCTGCTGCAGGACCTGTTTCTCTCTGGCGCATGCCTATACCAACAAATAAGAAAGTTCCTTGCTGTAAGGTTTGCTATTGGTTATTTCAGGCACAGGCAGCATCGCTGCACTGCCTGTGCCATTCAGTGCTCACTGCGCTGATGAATGTGGGGGAAAAGTTTATGGCGTATTTGTACACCTTAGACTTTTTCCAGGGAGTCGCATGGGCCGCGTGACACAGCTTTGTGGGCCGGATTTGGCCTGCGGGCCATAGGTTAGGCATTACTGCTCTAAAGCCTTTTGTGTCGTGTAATAGTGGAAAAATATAAATAAATTTGTCGTTCAGTGGTGTAGTTATTACTGTTGGTTGAGCACCAAAGTAGAACACCTGGGGATGCTCAGGTGCTATACTGAGCACCCGAGCACAATGGAAGGCAATGGGAGAACCCGAGCATTAAACCAGGCACCCCCTGCTCTGAGGAGGAGAGGGTGTCTGGTTCACATGAAAAGGTCAGAAATTGATGGAAACACCACTGAAATGGGAACAGCATGGGGAGGATGTCTGGATGCATCTTGGACTTCCAGGTCACAGCTGGGAACCATGTTGTCCGAGTAGTACGACACCTTTACAGACTGACAATAATACGCACAAAACCAAAGATAAAATAAATTTTAGAGGAAATTTTTTTTTCCTGTATATTTACTCACTTTACTGTATATAAAGTGCAAGTGCTGCCAAAAATTAAAAGAAAGAGGCACTCCGATACAACCTGTATATCACATAAAGGAGGACCTCATTCACATTGTGGTACAATTGTTCAGGTAGTGGGACTCCTACACTCATAAAGCCTATGCACTAAGTGAAAGGGCTGCCAAAAATTTCAAGGAACCGGTACTACAATATACCCTTTATTACACATAAAGGAGGGCATCATACACACCCTTATAATTGATGGCCTGCTGGTGACCCTCAAAAAAGATTGGAGCAAGGGCCGGATGATCTGAGCATCTAAAACATTAGGGGTGAGGGCCTGCTTCCGTGCTAACCCTCTAAAACATTAGGGGCAAGGGACTTCTGCTGATCTGACCTTCAAAAACATTAGGGGCCAGGGCCTGCTGCTGAGCTGACCCTCAAACAATAGAGGCGAGTGCCTGCTGCTGATCTGACCATCTAAAACATTACGAGTGAGGGCATGTTTATATGATGGAGGAGGAGGAGGACGAGAAAAGGGAGATTGAACCATACTTTTTAGTGGTGGAAGAGATGCATGGGAACACAGTCTATGCAATACACAATAAAAGCCACATTTAGAGTGCCTTTATGTTCAGCTGCTTTCCTATGGTGGAGTATAGAAGTCAGGGGCAATCTAGGCAATGTTCATTTTTATAGGAGTCAACCTGTCAGCCTTTACAGTTGACAGTCGGATACGCTTATCAGTTATTATGCCCCCAGCAGCACTAAATACACGCTCTGACAAAACGCTGGCAGCGGGGCAGGCCAGCATCTCCAAGGCGTAGAGCGCCAGTTTGGACACCCAATAATTGTAAGGCACACAGGGATCACTGAGGACGCTGACATGGTCTGCTACGTTCTCCTTCACCATCTTCCAAAATATTTCCCTCCTTGTGACAGTAGGCTGCGCATCAGGTTGAGGGTGCTGGCAGGGTGTCATAAAACTGTCCTAGGCCTTGAAGAGTGTTGTCTTGCCTCTGTTGGAGTTGCTGTGTGTTCCCCTCATCTCCCCTCCTCGGTTGGCAAGGAACTACGTACTCTGCAGACAGCGTTGTCAGCTGGAAATTTTTGGAGCAGTTTTTCCACAAGGGCCTTCTGGTATTGCACCATTTTGCTAGTCCTCTCCACCACAGGAATGTGAGATGAGAAGTTCTCTTTGTAGCGGGGGTTGAGAAGGGTGAAAAACCAGTAATCAGTGTTGGCCAAAATGCGCACAATGCGAGGGTCATGAGAGAGGCAGCATAACATAAAGTCAACCATGTGTGCCAGAGTCCCAACAGACAAGACTTCGCTGTCCTCATCAGCAGGATGACTCTCAAACTCATCATCCTCTTCCTCCTCTTCTACCCATCCATGCTGAACAGATGGAATAAAACTTCCATTGGTACTACCCTGTGTAGCGGAGGCAATCATCTCCTGCTTCTCCTCCTCCTCCTCCTCCTCCTCCTCTTCATCCATTTTGCGTTGAGAAGACAAACTGAGGGTGGTCTGGCTATCACCCTGTGTCGTCCCCCATTTTCACCTCTTTCACATGCAAAGCATCCACCTTAATTGTAAGCAGTGAGCGTTTGAATAGACACAGAAGTGGGATGGTTACCCTGATAATAGCTTTATCTCCTGCGCCGGCCTACAAACTGGGACTTGAAGCTAGGTATCGTGGATGAGTGTGTTTCCTGTGCTCTGGCAGTGGGCACAGTTCCACGGCCAGCAGCAGCACGGCCACTTCCCCGCCCCTTATTGCTCACCTTGCGCATATTAAATGGTATATATGCTTGCGAGATGTCACACGTACAGTCTCTGACAAAAGTCTTGTCGCTTCTCTATTTTGTAGAAACTCCTGCTATTAACCTGACTTTTAATTAATCAATTGGTGTTAGAAATATCTCATATGAAAAGCTAAAGCCCTCCCAAATGATGCTTAATGCACTGAAATTAATTAGTTTCACTGAAAAAAGATTTATCATTTAATCAAGACAGAAAGGTCAAATTTTGGCAAGACACAAGTTTTGTCGCCTATACAGAAATTGAACAACTTTACTGCAAATCCCAAAATATGTCAGCAAATGAAGTAGTGGTGCTGTGAGATCCAAATTTAATATCTTGTATGACTTCCATGAGCTTGTAGGACAGCATCCATGCGGTTTGGCAAGGATTCAAGCAATTTATTGATGAAGTCATCAGGAATAGCAAAGAAAACAGTCTTGCATGCCTCCCAGAGTTCATCAATATTCTTTGGTTTCGTCTTCCATGCTTCCTCTTTCATCCTACACCACATATGCTCAATGATGTTTATGTCTGGTGACTGGGCTGGCCAATCCTGGAGCATCTTGATCTTTTTCGCCTCAAGGAACTTTGATGTGGAGATGGAAGTATGCGATGGAGCACCATCCTGCTGCAGAATTTGGCCTTTTTTATGGTTGGGAATATAAGAGGTAGCTAAGATTTCTTGGTATTTTAGACTATTGATGTTGCCTTCCACCCTGCAGATCCCTCGCACACCCCCATACTGGATGTAACCCCAGACCATAATTTTGCCTCCACCAAACTTCACTGTTTTCTGGGTAAATCTTGGCTCCATGCAGGTTCCAGTAGGTCTCCTGCAATATTTGCGGTGACTGTGGTGTAATTCAACAGAAGATTCATCTGAAAAATCCACCTTCTGCCACTTTTCCAGCGTCCATCCTTTTAGCAGGCTGTGGTCCTTGGCAAATGCCACACGGTTTTTACCACCGGCTAATAAAAAATGACACAATCAATGTCACTGCTATTTATTATATGATGCACAAACGTTCTACAGGAGATGTAGCACAGATAATGTTGCTGTGCGCAGCGTCTATGAAAAAAGTACTCTGTCACAGATAATTTTAGGTTGCACAAACCTTATACAAGAGGTATAGAGCAAGTAATGTCGCTGTCACCACCACCCAATAAAAAATTGCACTGAATTAATGTCACTGATAATTAGGATACGCAAACGTTGTTACAAAAATGTAACTGTCCACAGCAGACACCGTCTACAGAAAAAGTACACTGGATGTCACAGATATTTTTAGGCTGCGCACACGTTACACAGGAGATATAGCTCAGATAATGTCGCTGTCACCAGCGGCGAAAAAAATTACACTGAATGTCACTGATATTTCAGATGCGCTAACGTTATACTGGATATTTAGCGCAGGTAATGTCGCTGCCACCAGCAGCAAAAAAAGTGACTAAATGTAACTGATATTTTTGATACGCAAATGGTATACAGGAGATGTAGCGCAGGTAATGTAACTGTCCGCAGCGGACATTGTCTACGGAAAAAGTACAATGGATATTTTTAGGCTGCGCACATGTTAGACAGGAGATGTAGCACAGATAATGTCGCTGTCTGCAGTGGCCAAATAATTGCAAGCTATTAAGCGCAGGTTGCGCTAAAAATATATATTGCTGCCAGATACAACTATAGTCCTTAAAAGGACTTTTGAGTATCTCTAACAATGCAACGCAATTTAGCGCAGGTTATGCTAATAATTATATTGCTGCCAGATACAATAGTCCTTAAAAGGACTTTTTGGTTTCTAACAAGTTTTTTCAATAAAAATATTAGTATTTCACTCCCTAAACTATCTGTCCCTTCTTCAGCACAGCTCTCCCTGACTAAGACTGAGCTGAACACGTGTCATTAGGTGTTATATAGCCCCCGATGACCCGTTCCGGCTAGCCAATCACTGTAATGCCAGTAGCCAACATGGCTACGGCATTACAGTGAATGGCAGTACATACCTGCGCGTTTATTGGCTGCCAACAGCAGCCAACAAACCTGCGGGGAGGAGACTCGAGCATCGTGCTCAAGCACACGCGGTGTAAAATTAGTGTTTGGCCAAGCATGCTCGCCCAACACTATGTCACGATCAGTGTGGGGGAAAAACTCCACACTAAACACAGGAGGGAAGGGGAAGAGTAACTGGGCCTGGAAACTAGTGTTGAGCGTGAATATTCGAATAATGAATATTTATTGCAAAATATTAGCAAATATTTCAAATATAGTGCTATATATTAGTCTTCTTTTTTTTTTTTACCCTTGTTTCCAGTAGTGATGAGCGGCAGGGGTCATATTCGAATTTGTAATATTTTGCGTATATTTTGTAGAATATTCGTTGACTATTTGCAAATTCGAATATTCGTTATATTCTATGTGATCAATACAGGCATGGTTCAAAAAGGAATATATAGCACTATATTGAATATAGTGCTATATATTCGTTATCTAGAATATTCGTCATATTTTTTTCCATCTGAAGTTATGTTTACTCCCTGCTTAAGTTGCTTGTCAAGCAATTTAAGCAGGGAGGAATCATGACTTCAGATGGAAAAGAATGACTATATAGCGCTATATTGAATATAGTGCTATATATTCCTTTTTGACCCAGGCCTGTATTGATTGCGTAATATTCGCATATTATGCAATCATTACATTGCCGATTTTTCAACTAAAATAAAAATGACAAATATTCTAAAAAACGAATATATAGCACTATATTCGATATAGTGCTATATATTCGTTTCCTAATATATTCGTCATTTTTCTCCATCTGAAGTCATGATTCCATCTTGCTTAAGTTGCTTGAAAAGCAATTTAAGCAGGGAGGAATCATAACTTCAGAATGAAAGAAATGACTAATATTCGAAAAAAATAATATATATACTATATTTAATATAGTGCTATATATTCCCTTTTGACCCATGTCTGTATTGATCGCGTAATATTCGCATATTAAACGATCATCACATATCACATTCGAGTATAAAAAAGTTTCATATAATGAATATTCGATTTCACTACTGGAAACTAGGGAAGGAACAGGTGACCTTCTACACAACCCTAATCCGGGCCCTAACTACCTATCAATATGAATAGACCTTGAAGGTAGGAAAATTCATATGCTGGATACCTAGGCCCTTATATCCCTATAATGCCCTAGAATAAGGTTAGGACCAGAGACAACCCATTCCTCCCCAGATGGAAAAATTGAAGTCTCTGGCTCAGGCCCAGATACAAGCAACAGGGAATATAACAAACACAAAACAATAAGAAAAGACAAGACTTATCTGGAAGTAGAAAACTGGCAACTCCAGAAGCACCACAGAGAACAACAGACCAGCTAGTTAGAAGGCAGGAAGAAAATCTATAAACCGCACCTCCAAGAGGTCCGTGACAGTATCCCCCTTCTACGGGTAACCTCCGGGCACCCAGGACCGACCTTATCCGGGTGAGATCTATGAAAGGCATTCACTAAACAATTGGCAATAACGTTGGATGCCGGAACCTTCATCCTCTCCTCCGGTCCATAACCTCTCCAGTGGACAAGATATTGAAGGGATCCATGGAGAACTCGAGAGTCAACTATTTTCGCGATCTCGAATTCCAAATTACTGTCCACCATGACTAGAGCAGGTGGCAAGGAAGATGGATGTAAAGGTTCCACATATTTTTTTCAATAAAGACCTATGGAACACTTTATGAATTTTCAGGGCCTGAGGAAGCTCAAGACGAAAAGCTACAGGATTAATAATGGCCGTGATCTTATATGGGTCGATAATCCTTGGACCCAACTTCCAGGAAGGTACCTTCAACTTAATGTTTCTTGTGGACAGCCACACAGACTCACCCACACTTAGGTCTGGACCATTCATATGTTTCCTCTCAGCTACACGTTTATATTTTTCAAGTTATTTTGAATTTTTCGCCACATCGATGACAATGATGACGAAAAACATTCTTCCTCAGGGATACCAGAAGTATTAGAACCAGAAAATGTGCGGGTGAAATCCATAGGCCCTAAAAAACGGTGAATCTCTTGACTATGATTGTTTATGGCAAACTCTACCAAAGACAAAAAGGAAGGCCACTCCTCCTGGTTTTTAGATACAAAACATCTCAAGTAAGTCTCCAGACACTGATTAGTGCGCTCCGTCTGTCCTTTCGATTGAGGATGAAAAGCCGAATAAAAGGACAGTACAGAACGCCTTCCAGAATACGGATAGCAACAAATGAAGAAGCCGCGGTACTCAGATGGATCAATCCCAATTTCTTTTATTTCACCTCTTGTGGCAACATTTCGACCAAACGGTCTTTATCAAGCACAATACAAATATGGTATAGTGAACATATAAATGCCTCCCCTTGGCCTCACATTGGCCACAATTTAGACATACCCTTTTAACCCTCTATGTACATTCTATACCGTTTCAGGCATACATTACAAAACACAAATCCTAATTTGTGGTCTGGGCTGAGGTGTGCAAGAATGTGGAGTTGGGAGGGATGCCTACCAGCCCTCCATGATCTATCTGGCTGAACTGTACCCGGAGCCAGTGCGGGGTAGGCCTGAATATGTGGGCCACCCAGAAGAGTGAAATGAAAGAAAGAAGGGTCGGGAGGGTGGGGCACGAAGAGACCGCCCCCAGGGTGAGGCCGCTCGGGATTGTATAGAGGGCAGCCCCACCCACAAATCCAGGCTGTAACCAGCCTTACTAGGTCTATGCCTACCGTGCCTCCATGCTGTTCGAGCCCCGCCCGGACTTACATCGCTCCGGTGTATTAACACCCTGCGTATTACCTCGCCTGGCGTCCCTCAGTTCCAGCAGCGCTTGAGACCAAAAAATCCTAGGGACAGCCTAGTGACGACTGATGTGAAAATTAAAAAGAAAGAGGATGGAAAGAGGGGATGTTACCCTTGCTTGGGCTGCTGCAATTGCGGCAGCCTAATCAAGGGCGACTCCTTTTTCCACCCGAGAACAGGGAAAAAAATATGACATCAGGGCACATTACACGTGTAATACAGAGTTTGTTATTTATAGTTTGCAGTGCCTGTGTGGCCTTCTTTACATTGGTGAGACAACACAACCATGTAAAAATAGAATAAATGAACACAGGTACACAATACGCAAGCTATTTGCTAAAAAAGAAAGTCAGCAAAATCAGGATTGTGAGGATGAGGTCGAGCTACCGGTACCAGAGCATTTTTGGAAATATAGGCATAATGTTTCCCAATTAAGATATAGGATAATAGATAGTATTCCCAAGTTGAGGAGAGGTGGTGATAGGGAGAAGCTATTAAAAAAAAAAAAGAAAGAGCTACAGTGGATCTATAAATTAGAGACCATGGAGCCAACAGGCTTGAATAGGGAATTTAAGGTTGGCTCACTCTTCTGAACCCTAAATCAGGATGTGTAATTTACACACCTGGCCAAAAGCCATATGTGTGTTTTCCTTTTATATAATTTGACCCCTTTGTTTATGTACCATATCATTTCACTTTTATGTATCCTCATTTTTATGTATATTTTTCTATTTTTATCTTGACTTTTAGATTCAGCCGTGCACATGCTGTGTGAGAACCGTACCTGGAATCTATAAAAGATTTATTAGTGGAGTGAATAAGTCCATCAGGGGAGTTTCTGGAAGGTAGTGTGATGCTATCCAGATGTATACCGGAGAAATTAGATTTAATGACTGGTAACTTTGAACGGGGAATTTGCTGCTGTCATTATAGGGATAAATAGTAATGAAAATGGAGTGAGATGGTGACTGAGCTGGTTAATGAAACAGCAGTTTATCCATAAAAATAAAAAGGAGAAGGGGTAAGGGAGAGGGCTTATCCAATTTTAGGAGTATAGCCCCCCACTCCCCAGATCCTGTAAGAATGAATGTGACTTTAGGGCTGGATGACCACGAGGGCTGGGGGTTGACCCCCCTGAAGCTTATGGTCTATATACCAGCTGTGGATTGAATGGTGGATAAGCTAAAACAGCGATTTTAGCACCATGTGGTTCACCCAGAAATGATATGCAATATAATATAAAAATGGACCCTGAATGACATCAGTAGTTCCCGCGCTACAGTGCTCCAAGTATAGTATGGTAAAATAAATGCTGGAACGAATGGCTATGCTCTGGTGTGCTCTGGATCGCCCGCATTATGTCTCAGAAAGACCCTCTTCAGAAGCTTTGTGTATATTGTTAGAGCTTGGCCTCTGATAGCATAGCAACCTATGATCAGGTGATAATACGTCAGCATAGACTTCCAGTCATGTGATCGGGAACTCCGTCAGAAGGACTGGTGCAAGTGAATCAGAAGGGCGGAAATGATGTTACCGGCGCAAGCGCAGCTGGAACTGAGGGACGCCAGGCGAAGGTAATACGCAGGGTGTTAATACACCGAAGCGATGTAGGTCCGGGCGGGGCTCGAACAGCATGGAGGCACGGTAGGCATAGACCTAAATAACTGAACTAATGAGGATTTGTGTTTTGTAATGTATGCCTGAAACGGTATAGAATGTACATAGAGGGTTAAAAGGGTATGTCTAAATTGTGGCCAATGTGAGGCCAAGGGGAGGTATTTATATGTTCACTATACCATGGTTGTATTGTGCTTGATAAAGACCGTTTGGTCGAAACATTGCCACAAGAGGTGAAATAAAAGAAATTGGGATTGATCCATCTGAGTGCCGCAGCTTCTTCATTTGCTGCTATCTATTACGGTAACCCCCAGACCGGGATCCAACGCTGCAGGCACCACCACGAATCGGAATACTGGGACCCCAGTGAGTAGTGCTGACCTAACAATTTTTTGTGCTTCCAGAATCCGGAAACAAACTGAGTCCCACGATCTGAGACCACGTCAGAGGGAATGCCTTGAAGTTTCACAATGTTGTCAACAAATACCTATGCAAGGGTTTTAGCATTAGGTAGGCCTGGTAATGCAATAAAATGTGCCATTTTACTAAAGCGTTCAACTACCACCAGAATAACTGTTTTTCCTGAAGAATTAGGTAGATTAGTGATAAAGTCCATGGATAAATGAGTCCATGGTCTGGACGGAATGGGTAGCAGAAGTAAAGATTCAGAAGGTCGAGTATGTGTCACTTTGGCACGTGCACAGGTAGTACAGGCTGACACACATCCTTCACACAGTTACACCACCCCGGCCACCAGAATCTACGAGATATGAGGTTGGCAGTGGACCTTCTTTCAGGATGTCCTGTAAAAACCGTACAATGATGTTCCTCCAACACCTTGTGATGCCATTCCAGTGGCACAAATAGTTTCCCAGAAGGACACGAGTCCGGTACGTCTCCCTGCGCCTCTAACACCTTCACCTCAAGGTCAGGGTAGAGGGCGGATACACCACCCCTTTATCCAGTATGGGACTCGGGTTTTTAAAATCACTAGCTACAGGGAAACTACGTGACAAGGCGTCCGCCTTGACATTCTTAATCTCAGGATGATAGGCGACAGTGAAATTGAATCTGGTGAAAAACAGTGCCCATCTGGCTTGTCTTGGGTTCAGTCGTTTCGCCGACTCCAGATAAGCCAGATTTTTGTGATCAGAGAATACTGTGATCAGATGAATCGCCCTTTCCAACAAATGACGCCATTCATCGAAAGCCAATTTAATGGCCAGCAACTCTCTGTTACCCACATCATAATTTTTCTCAGCGGGGGATGGATTTTTCGAGAAAATGCACATGGTCTCTATTTACCAGGTGATGGGCCCTGTGACAAAACTGCTCCTACCCCCATCTCAGATGCGTCCACTTCCACAATAAACGGTTGTGACACATCTGGCTGCACCAATATGGGAGCAGAACAGAAGCATTCCTTAATCGCAGAAAAGGCTTGCAACGCCGAATCAGACCATACAGAGACATCCGTCCCTTTCTTGGTCATGTCCGTTAAGGGTTTTACTATTTTCAAATAATTCTTAAAACATTTTCAGTAAAAGCTGGTGAATCCTAAAAATCACATAAGAACCTTCAGATTTTTGGGTAGGTCCCAGTCTAATACAGCACAGACTTTCTCAGGATCCATTTAAAAACCCAAAGATGACAGCAGGTAGTCCAAGAACTGTGCCTCGTGTACCGCAAAAACACACTTCTCTAATTTTGCAAACTATTTATTATCCCTTAGAATCTGTAACACCTGTCTCACATGATTCTGATGTGTTTCCATGTCAGGAGAATAAATAAGAATTTCAACCAAATACATGATCACAAATCTCCCCAGCAGGTGATGAAAGATGTAATTTACAAAACGTTGGAAGAGCGCTGGGGCATTGGTCAACCCGAAAGGCATGACCAGGTTCTCAAAGTACCCCTCAGGAGTATTAAAAGCCGTTTTCCATTCATCCCCTTCCTTGATCCCAACCAGATTATATGCCCCCCTTAAATGCAACTTGGAGAACACCTTCAAGAAATCAAAAGAAGATGGTAAGGATCACGGATAGTAATCTGAGTTCACAAAAATCCAGACATGGCCGAAGACCTCCATCTTTTTTTTTTTTTACAAAGAAAAAAGAAACTGCAGCCACTGGAGACTTGGAAGGTCTTATGTGCCCTTTCTTCAAACTCTCGGCAATATATTCTCTCATGGCCTGCCTTTCAGGTTCAGAAATATTATACAACCTAGATTTAGGCAATTTAGCCCCGGTAATAAGATTGACAGGGCAATCATATTACCGATGGGAAGGTAAATCCTGACATCCACTCTCAGAAAACACATCAGCAAACTCAGATATAAAAGAGGGTACAACCTTAGTAGTAACCACAGAAAAGGATGTATTGAGACAAATATCAATGCAATAGCCCCCCCAATCCACAATCTGCCTAGCTTGCCAATCGATAGTTGGATTATGCTTGGTAAGCCATAGTAAGCCCATTCTTGATGAAAGTCACCCACTCCTAATCTGATATCATGCAAAACTTGTGACAAGCACCTCTGAATAAGAGGGGCAGAATCGATAGCAAATACAGGAATGTCTTTTTTTAATGTACTTGGTGATAACCCGTGCATGCGGACAAACTGAGCATCAATCAGGTTCACCCCCTGCCCTGCTGTCAACAAATACCTCAATTTCCACAGTTTTTTACTCTAGCGCCACCTCGGCAGTCAGGAGAAATCGGGTTCTACCAGCAAAGGACAAATGCACATTCTTTGACTCCCCACTCACACCTCCGATAGTCAGATGGGATTTAGACGCCCCTTTTTGTTTCTCTTTTTGCCGCTGAATGCTTGGACATATATTGAGAAAATGTCCCTTTGACTGCAGAAAAAACATACTCCCTGCTTGCGACTCCTACTTTTGCAAGCAGATCTCGGAGTGGCTCCCCTTTATTGCATGGGTTTATCTCCAGGTATAAGGTCAGGAGTCTCTTCACCCAAAGAGTTAAAGGAATGCGGTACGTTATGTAATAGAACGTCCTGAGAGAGTGGGCACTTAGATCTCTCACTCAGGCATCTATCAATACGTACAGCTAAAGACATAGCGGCTTCCAAAGACTCAGGATTCTCATGAAAAGCCAAAGCGTCCTTCAGCCTCTCAGATAATCCCTGACAAAACTGGCTATGGAGAGCTGGATCGTTCCACTCAGTATCCATAGCCCACCTCCTAAATTCGGAACAATAGATCTTCACCGACTGCACTCCCTGACGCAGGCCGTGTAATTTAGTCTTGGCCAGGAAATCTTGGAAGTGAAAAAATTACAGACTTTTTGGTGGTGTTTTAATTTATTTATTTGATCTAACAGTATGTCAGACAGAGAAGTGCCAGGCCCTGCACAGGGGAATGTCAGAGGTCTAAATGTTTCTGGTGCAGGCAGAGGTGGCAGTAGAGTAAGGGGACGTGGCAGCAGGGGTCACTTCGAGAGGCCTTAGCGCCCAATGTCAGCTCGCGGTCGTATCTTAACCAGCAAACCAACTGTTCTTGCATGGTTAACGCGATCTTCGACTTTGTTGCAAGTGACATCAGACACCTCCAGCCAAGAGTCAGTGGGTTTGTCAGACACAACCCTCAGTTTGCATGGCCCGAGAGCAGGCCCTGTGCCTTCACCTGTCCTCCACCTGCCTCTGTCCTTTTCTGTTCCCTCAGCCAGAGAAGTATTGTATGCTGTGGGCTCAGCTCCACTATAGTGAGTATGAGCTACTAAAAGACAGTTAGCAGCTACTGGCAAGGCAAGATATGGAAGAGACATCCCCCACTTTCTCCACTAGGTGGGCAAGTAGTGATGAGGAGAGTGGGGTGGGAGCTCGTGTTGTGAGCATCGAGGCTCCTGACCAGAGACCATTTAGGAGGACAACAGTGATGTGCAGACAGTACTCGATGATGATGATGATGTAGCTGATCAAACATAGGATTCATCATCATCAGGAGAAGAGGGTGGCAGCTACCTAATCAGCGGTGTGGCAGTTTTTTGTTAAGCCGCCAGAGAAGGTGAACATGGCCATAGGTAGAATCTGAGGGTAGAAGGTGAAGCGTGGCCAGGGTGCTAATGTTACCAGTAGCTCCGATGTGGTGGTCCAGCCTGCCGCAGCAACCGCTGCATCACCCAGTGGCGTGCAGCTAATTTCAGGCAGTCAAGGCTCCACCACCTCAGCCGAAGGGAGCTTCCTGTCCTTCCCATCATCTGCTGGTCCTGATGCTCCTGCTCCTTGCCCTCCTACTCCTCATCACTCATTCCGCCAGGAATCGATCACAAAGCAATTTCCAAGATACAACAGTATGCATGCACTCCAACGCCGCAGAAGCTGAACGTGCTCATGTCCAAGTTGCTGGTCCTGCAGTCCCTCCCTTTCCAAGTGGTGGACTTTGCACCTTTCAGAGAACTGATGGCTTGTGCTGAGCCGAGGTGGAGAGTCTCAAGCCATTATTTATTTGCCAAAAAGGCAGTGCTAGCCCTGCACACACATGTAGAACAGAAGGTGGTCCAGTCCTTGAGCCTTTCGGTGTCTGCCAAAGTGCACGGCAGCGCCAATGCATGGAGCTGTAAATATGGTCAGGGACAAACCATGTCCTTTACGACCCACTGGGTGAATGTGGTTCCTGCACAGCCACACCAGCAACTTGGCCAGGTGACGCCACTCCCACCTCCACGTTCTCACGCCATTGGTCCTTCGACAATGTCCGCCTCTGCCTCCTCATCCTGCACCGTATCCTCAGCCTCCACTTCAGCGACAATTCACAGTGCCCCTCCAGCATACCACATGTGCAGGGCATGGCGGTCTCATGCTGATCTTCACCTCGGGGAGAGGAACTGCTCCATGTCCTTCATCAAGAAATCGAATCCTGGCTTTCTCCACGACAACTCAAAATCGGAATTATGGTGACCAACAACGGGAAGAACATGGTGTTGGTGCTGTCTCAATCTGGTCCACGTGTTCAATCTGGTTGTCAGGTGGTTCCTGAAGTCTTCCACCCATCTGCAAGACATCCTAAAAATGGGCAAGAAACTTTGCATGCACTTCGTACATCGCAAAGAGCATACCCTCCTTGAGCTGCAGCGGCAGAACGGCATCCCCCAGCATAGGCTGATATGCAACATTCCACCCTCCATATGTTGGACCGACTATACATACAGAGAACGGTCATAAATGATTTCCTGATGATCCAAGCAGACAGGAGTACTCCCCTGTGTAACCTTAATGTCAGCCAGTGGCAAATCATGCATGACACCTGCCGTTTGCTCAGGCCCTTTAAAGAGCCCACGTTATTTGTCAGTCGCCAAGACTACAGGATGAACAATGTCATTCCACTTCTTCATGTCCTGGAACAGATTCTGGTAAATCTGGCTGGTCAGAGGACTGGAGAAGTGGCGTCTAGATCTCACGGCCACATGAGCCCTATGGGGCTGAACTGGAGCAGGACATTGGCGCACAAGCAATGTGTAGCGAAATGGGTAGTTTTTCTACACAGGTGACATGCGAGGAGGAGCAGAAACAGCCAAAGGAGCTACAGGGCGATGAGGAAGAGGAGGCAGATTACCCAGACACACCATGGCAGTATGCAGTGGAAATGGAGGTGGGGAGTCCCTCCGAGTCACTTGCACAAATGGTCCGCTGCATGCTCACTTATTTTTATATTGACAGCCGAATTGTCACCATTCGGCATTAGGATGACTTCTGGCTTTCCACCTTATAGGACCATCACTACTGGTCCAAAATGCGGGCTTTTATTACACCAGCTGAGAGAGAGGGAGGACAAACTGAACTACTATTGAGACATCCTATGTAGTCAGTTGGCCGCTGCCTATCTGCACCATCGTCCATCCTCTTGCAGGGCCCTCTGTGCTCACGTTCCTCTGCCATGGCTGCTGGGGAGGGGTGGGGTGGAAGGAGGAGTACTAGCTCCATCAGTAGCAGCCGAGTCTAGAGTCGCTTATGAGCAGCTTTCTTCACCCGCATAGTGAATAAACTACTCACCAGAAGCTAGACATAGAGCAGAACCTGAACCAGCAGGTGGTGGCATACTTGGAGTGTACCCTGCCAGACATCATTGAAGGTCCACTGGTTTACTGGGCAGCCAAACTGGATTTGTGGCCGCAACTGGCCCAGTTTGCCCTGGAAAATCTGTCCTTACCGGCCAGTAGTGTGGCAACAGAGCGGGTGTGTAGTGCTGCAGGGGCCATAGTTACCCCAAGAAGAACTCTCCTGTCCACCCAAAATGTGGAGTGACCGACCTTTGGCAAGATGAATCAGGTGTGGAGCAGCCAGGATTTCCACCCACCAATACCTGATGCATCAGACTAGATCATCCATGGTGCCACACCAACATTTTGACAAAAGAGACCAATTTCTTCTGGCTACCTGCCTCAGCTACTATTCTGATGCTGTCACCTGCTTGATGCTACACATCTGATGCCAAGTGCTCCTTCTTTTACATACCATCTTCAGCTGGTACTGGTATTGCCACCTACCTCCACACTATGTCGCCTTGCCACTCTGTGGCCTCCTGATGCTGCTGCAAACGAAAATAAAGTACAATAATGCCATAATTATAGAAAACATTCTGGTGCTAATGCTACGCTTATTTTGCAAATTTGAGATTCTTGGCAAATACATTTTGAACAAAATTATTTGGGTCCGTCTGCCAAACATCAAGGCGATCTATATCAGGTGGAAACCATATAACCAATGGCCACCATAAAATTCAGGGAATGCAAGTTCCACATGCATGCTGGGTCCACTCTGCTTTTTACCATTTTTGGTGCAATAACGGCCTCCATCAAATCCAGGGATGCAGGTACCAATATGCATGCTGAGCCCACTCTATACTTCTCCTGGTGCCAAATGGCTTCCAATAAATACAATGAGAGCAGGCTACAGCTTTATAGTTACTCTATTGCCCTTTTTTCCTGTATGTTTCTAGCCATGGCAGCGTGCACATGCACATTGGGATGTGCTGACTAACCCCCTTTTTTTGTAGCTGTATTGGAGCTGGAGATGTGGCTGACTCAATTTGGTCTTGCACTCCTGACTAGCCTGTCTGCCCCATAGGCTGATTTTAATTAGAGTAAGTATAAAGCTGTAGCCTGCTCTCATTGTATTTATTGGAAGCCATTTGGCATCAGGAGAGGTATAGAGTGGGCTCAGCATGCATGTTGGTACCTGCATCCCTGGATTTAATGGAGGCCATTAGGGCACATAGCAGGTAGGATTTAGTGTTAGGTTTTCATCTGATAGAGATCGCCTTGACATTTGGCAGACTGGCCCAAATAATTTTGTACAAAATGTATTTTCCCAAAATCTCAAAGTTGCAAAATAAGCGTAGCATTAGCACCAGCATGTTTACTATAATTATGGCATTATTGTACTTTATTTGTGTTTGCAGAGTGCTGCTGCATTGTCCTTTTTTCCTGTATGTTTCTAGCCATGGCAGCGTGCACCTACACATTGGGATGTGCTGACTGACCCCCATTTTTTTTTAGTTCTCCTGATGCTGCTGCCACCTCTACACTATGTCACCTTGCCACTCTGTGGTCTCTTGATGCCGCTGCCACCTCCACACTATGTCACCTTGACACTCTGTGGCTTCCTGATGCTGCTGCCACCTCCACACTGTCATTATGCCACTCTGTGTTCCACCTCACCACTATGTCATAGGGCCACTCTGTGGACTTCTCCTGCTGTTCACACCCTCCCTACTTCATGACTAGGCCACTATTTTGCCTTTCGTCCTGGCTGACATCATCATTTATTTGACTCTTATTCTGATCTGTCAGAAGGAAGGGAAAATGAGATGCACAATGGATCCTGTCTGTGTTGCAGCTGTAAGGCCTTTATGGTCCTATCAGAATTGGCTTGTGATTTGGTAATGAAAAGTATGAGTGGGTACAAAACACAGAAGAAATGCAAATATTCCATTCACGTGTCATCTCTGTTTTGGATCCACTCCTGTTTTTCTTTGCCATTAGCAATATTGATGGATTACTGACCAAATGCTGACCAAGTGAAGGTGGACGCTCAACAGACAGGATCCGTTTTTTTGGGATTATTAGCAGACACCAGGAGGGGAACATTGGGCTGGGTAAAGTTAAAAAACATATTCCCATCAAAACATTTATAGGATAAACCATAAATGTCTGATAGATCAGGGTCCCACCACTGAAACCCACTTTTACTTTGAGACTGAGGTCCCCATCTTACTCCACTTGCGCATACATTGATCTCTCCAATAGAGATGGCCTTGCAGTTCGCCCGGCGGTCGTTTCGCAGATAACTTTGCGCTTTCACTATTCACCAAACATGTTTACATATGGCAATGTCTGCCGGTGCCATATTCTTTTGCATTGCGCCAAACTTTGACCCATGACACATCCATCAGGTCTGACAGGACAGCCAATTGAGACGTTTCAGCACATGGACACACCCCATCCCTATAAAAGAACCTAATCTGGCAGCCATTTAACATTCTGTGTTTTGCCAGTGTAGGGATATGTTGCTTTGTGGAACAAAGACAGGCTGTTAGGGTTACCAAACGCTAGCTAATAGGGCCAAAAAAGTCCTTTTAAGGACTGGTATAGGTGTGCTATTGATAGTTGTGATATACTGAGGGGTGTGATATACTTTCTAACATAGAAAGTATATTATAGTGCATTTGTATTGAGCAGCAGTTGTGTGCCGTTCTGCTGCGATACCGCAGCTATATAGAGGGACAAGCGCTATTGGAACAACTATTTGTGATATACCTGCTGCCCCCCCAAAAAAATATTAAGGGGTGTGATATACCTTCTTCCACAAAATACTGATTGAGGGCTGTGATATACTTGTTGCCCTAAATAAACAGGGTGGTGCCATATAAATGTTGTGGCAAAAAAATAATTATTGAGGGGTGTGATATACCGTAATTTTCGCTGTATAAGACGAGGGGGGGGGGGAGTGGGGGGAAAATAGCACTGCGTCTTATACGGCGAATGTAGCTTATTTTGCCCAGTTTTCAATGATACACCCGCCGCGATGCCGTGCGGCGGGTGTATCAGCTGTGAGGGAGGAGGGGCTGGGGGCGGCATCTGCATTTATAATGACAGCGGGGCCCGTGCAGTGACTGTATTCTACTACACGGGCCCCGCTTACTGTATAATCATATCCCTAATAGTTAATCGTTGTATGCATGTAAAAGCATAATGAGCGTTAATGAGCACTGTGTATTACTTACAATTAGAAGCGCTCGCCGTTCGGAGCAGAGAGGAGGGAGGAGGCAGGCCGGGAGGATGGGCGCTGGCAACGTGAGTCATACGTCACGTGCCTGCGCCGCCCACTTTATGAATTAAGCAGGCGGCGTGGGCGCATGACGTATGACTCACACTGCCAGCGCCCGTCCTCCCGGCCTGCCTCCTCCCTCCTCTCTGCTCCGAACGGCGAGCGCTTCTAATTGTAAGTAATACACAGCGCTCATTAACGCTCATTATGCTTTCACTGCACGGGCCCCACTGTCATTATTAAAGCAGATGCGACCCCCACCCCCATTATAAAAGCAGATGCGACCCCCACACTTATGGAGGGGATCTGTGGATGACACATAGCATAAGATGCTATATATATGTCATCCACAGATCCCCCCATAACTGTCATACACAGATCCTCATCCTCATAACAGTGCCATCCAGAGAGGATCCCCCATAAGTGTCACCCACAGATCCCCCTTAACAGTGCGTCACCCACAGATCCCCCATAACAGTGCGTCATCCACAGATCCCCATAACAGTGCGTCACTCACAGATCCCCCATAACAGTGCGTCATCCACAGATCCCCATAACAGTCCGTCACTCACAGATCCCCCATAACAGTGCTTCACCCACAGATCCCCCATAACAGTGCGTCACTCACAGATCCCCATAACAGTGCGTCATCCACAGATCCCCCATAACAGTCCGTCACTCACAGATCCCCCATAACAGTCCGTCACTCACAGATCCCCCATAACAGTGCGTCACCCACAGATCCCCCATAACAGTGCGTCATCCACAGATCCCCATAACAGTGCGTCACTCACAGATCCCCCATAACAGTGCGTCATCCACAGATCCCCCATAACAGTTCGTCACTCACAGATCCCCCATAACAGTGTGTCATCCACAGATCCTCCATAACAGTGCATCACCCACAGACCACAATTAGTTCAAAAACATCCAAAAGCACACCTTTTGGTTCAAATTTTTTTTTTTATTATTTTCCTCCCCAAAAACCTAGGTGCGTCTTATGGGCCGGTGCGAAAAATACGGTACCTGCTTCCACAAAATACTGGTTCGATATACCCATTTCCACCAAATATTGATTGAGGCCTGCGATATACCTTCTTCCACAAAATACTGATTAAAGCCTCATGCAGACGTCCATGGAACATGGTCCGTAAGATACCGGACTGGCATTGCAGGAGCGCACCCGTCATTGGTTGCTAAGACACCGTGCACTCCTGCAATGTCAGTCTGGTATCTCACGGATCGTGTTCCACGAAAGTCTACATGAGGCTTAAGGGGTTTGATAACCTGCTTCCACAAAATACTGATTGAGGGCTGTGATATACCTTCTTCTGCAAAATCGGATTAAGGGGTTCGATATACCTGCTTCCACCAAATATTGATTGAGGCCTGCGATATACCTGCTTCAACAAAATACTGATTAAGGGGTTCGATATGCCTATTTCCACCAGATATTGATTGAAGCCTGCGATATACCTGGTTCCACAAAATACTGATTAAGGGGTTTGATATACCTATTTCTACCAAATATTGATTGAGGCCTGCGATATACCTGCTTCGACAAAATACTGATTAAAGGGTTTGATATACCTGCTTCCACCAAATATTAATTGAGGCCTGCGATATACCTGCTTCCACAAAATACTGATTAAGGGCTATGATATACGAGGGCATTATATGCGATGAATAAGCATGTTGATATGATGGAGGAGGAGGAGGAGAAGATTTAACCATATATCCTTTTTTGTGGTGGAAGGGGTGCATGGGAATAGAGTGTATTGAGTACATTAAACAACACATTTAAAGTGCCTTTGTTCATCCACTTTCCTCAGGTGCAATTGATAAGACTGGGGCAATTCAGGCTTTGTTCATTTTTATAAGAATCAACCTGTCAGCATTTTCAGTTGACAGGTGGATACGCTTACGGATGGAGTAGAGTTAACACTCCTGTTTACTGAGATTTCTGAGTTGTGTTATCTAATCTAAGCAAACACCTTCAATTGCTTTTCAATGGCTTTTGTCTCAAGATAACGTGATGAGTTAAGAAATTTGAGTTAAGAGCTGGAGTGCTAACCCTGCTACATCTGTATCTATTATAATGCCACCAGCAGCACTAAATACCTACTCAGACAAAACAAGAGCGCTAGTTAGTGCCACGTGTCCAGCTTGGACACCCAGTAGTTGTAAGGCATTGAGGGATCACTAAGGATGCTAACATAGTCTGCTACGTGCTGCTGATCTGTGCGTGCGGTGAACTGCCTCTCCCCCACTGCCTGATGTTTTTGTGGATTACAATAAAGCTGCAATATTTGACCACACTGGTGAGTGCCGCTATTTTTTCATCTTTCTATATTACCTTCAGCTTGAGTCTTGCTTTCATAGCTGAGCACCGCCGCCTGTGTGTGTCCTCTACAGCCGTATCCAGCATTGGATTCTGACACGCTTGCACGCCGAGCCGCCGTGAGTGGTGCCGCCCCTATCTCGTTTTTGCTACATAGTCTGCTACGTACTCCTTCGCCAAAACTTTCCCCTCCTTGTGACAGTAGGCAGTGCATCAGGGTGAGGGTGCTGGCGGGGTTTCATGAAACTGTCCCAGGCCTTGGAGAGTGTTTCCCTGCCTCTGTTGGAACTACTGTGTGTTCCACTTGTCTCCCCTCCTCGGTTGCCCAAATAAGTACGGACTCTGCCGCTAGCGTTGTCAGATGGAAATTTTTCAACAAGAACGTTTTGCTCATCCTCTCCACCTGTGGAATGAGAGATGAGAAGTTCTCTTTGTAGCGGGGGTCGAGAATCCGTGTTGTCTATAATGAGTATAATGCGCGGGTCGCGGGAAAGGTAGCCTAACATGAAGTCAGCCATGTGTGCCAGAGTACCAACAGGCAAGACTTCGCTGTCATCATCAGGAGGATCACTCTCAATCTCCTCATCCTCTTACTCCTCTTCTGTCCACCGACGCTGAACAGATGGAATTAAACTTCCATGGGCACTACCCTCTCTAGCGGTGGCAACCATCTCCTGCTCCTCCTCCTCCTCCTCTTCATTGTCCAATTCATGCTGAGAAGACGAACGGAGGATGGTCTGGCTATCACCCTGTGTAATGTCTTCTTCCCCGATTTCGACCTCTTCCACATGCAAAGCGTCATCCTTAATTGTGAGCAGAGAGCGTTTGAGTAGACACAGAAGTGGGATGGTTACGCTGATAATAGCGTTATCGCCGCTCACCATCTGTGTTGATTCTTCAAAGTTTCTTAAAACGTCACAGAGGTCAGACATCCATTCCCATTCCCACTCCTCTCTTCTGATTAGCGGAAGCCAACTTGAAAGGCGATGACCATTTGCAGCTGGTATTCCACTATTGCCCTCTGCTGCTCAAAAAGCCTGGCCAACATGTGGAACATGGAGATCCAGTGCATGCTCTCGTTGCACAACAGCCAGTGAGCTGGCAAGTTAAAGCACTGCTGCAGCGTTGACTGACCGGCTGAAGCTTTCGATGACTTGCAGAAATGTGCACACACGTGGTGCACCTTCACCAGTAGCTCAGGCAAATTGGGGTAGGTTTTGAGTAACCGCTGAACCACTAAGTTTAAGACGTGGACTAGGCATGGAATGTGTGTGTGAGCTTGCCGAGTTCCAAAGCCGCCACTAAGTTACGGATGCCTGGTTGTAGGTTGAGTGGCGAAAGCCACAGCTTAGTCTAGTCTGTTATCCCCTACCACAGCTCTGCAGCTTTGTGCTGTTAGTCCCCTAAGCATATCAGCTTCAGCACGGCCTGTTGCTGCTTCCCTACTGAAGTGCTATACTGCTTCCAGCTACCGACTGATGACTGGTGCTGGAAGCAGATAATTCGAAGGTGGAAGTGGAGGAGGATGCGGAGGTTGGAGCCACTAATGTAGGTGCTGGCAGAAACCCTGACTGACGTAGGGCCCGCAATCCTTGGTGTCGGTAGCACCTGTGCCATCCCAGGGTATGACTCGCACACGGCCTCCACAACATTCACCCAGTGTGCCGTCAGGGAAATGTAGCATCCCTGGTCGAATGCACTTGTCCATGTGTCTATGGTTAAGTGGATCTTCCCAGTAAATGCGTTGGTCAGGGCACGTGTGACGTTTTGAGACACATTTTGGTGTAAGGCGGGCACGGCACACCTTGAAAAATAGTGGCTGCTGGGGACAGAGTACCGTGGGACGGCCGCCGACATCAGGCTGTGGAAGGCCTCAGTGTTCACAAGCCTAAATGGCAACATTTCGAGGGCCACTAATTTTGAAAGGCGCATTAGTGCTATGGCCTGTGGGTGGCTGGGTATTTGCACTTGCGTTCAAATGCCTGGGGTAATGACATTTGGATGCTGCACTGGGACAGGGAAGTGGATGTGGTTGCTGATGGTGCTGCGAAGGTCCAGGTGCAGGGAGGGAGGCATCCTTGCCTGCGCCTTCGACAGGCGATTAGCCAGCATCTACCATAGGGGAATAGGAGGCAGTGGTGTGACTCGCAGACACAGATTGTGGACCCAGGCGTTCGTCCCACTTATTACCGTGCTTGGATGCCATGTAGCGGATCATGCTGGTGGTGGTGAGGTTGCTAGTGTTCATGCCCTGGCTCATTTTGGTGTGGCACAGGTTGCAAACTACTATTCTTTTGTTGTCCGCACTTTCCTTAAAAAAGCGCCAGACTGCGGAAGACCTACCCCTTGGCAAGGGAGATTTCCGCAAGGGGGTGCTCCATGAAACAGTTGCGGGCCTGTTTGGTGTGGCCCGCCTTCTCCTTTTTGCCACCCCACTGCCTCTTCCAGCCTGTTGCGGTGCTGCAGATCCTTCCCCCTCTTTACTGCTGTCCTTGCTTTCCACATTCACAGGTTGGGCCAGTGACCTCATCGTCCACCACCTCCTCTTCCACTTCCTCACTCTGATCATCCTCTTGACTTTTTGACCTAACCACAACCTCAGTAATTGACAACTGTGTCTCATCCTCTTCATCAACCTCTTGAGACAGTAATTGCAGTTGGCTCATTGGCAACTGTGTCTCATTATCATCCACCTCATTAAACACTAATTGCCATTCCCCACCGTCATGTTCTTGTGACTGTGGATGCTCAAGAGTTTGGGAATCAGGGCACAAGATCTCATGTCCATCTTCAAGCATGCTTGGCTAGAGGGCCAAATCAAGTAATGGCAATGAAAAGAGCTCCTCTGAATTTCCGAGTGTGGGAGGAAGGCGGAACAGTAAGAGGATTCTGTTGACCAAACTCTTGGCTACTGAGACTGGACTTGGTGGGAGACAGGGTGGCGCTTAACCAACTGGAAGCATAATCTGCTGCAATCCAACTGACTACCTGGTCGCACTGGTCTGACTTCAAGAGTTTTGTTCTGCTATGCCCTGCAAACTGGGACATGAAGCTAGGTATCATGGATGATTGTTTTTATTGTGCTCTGGCAACAGGCACAGTTTCAACGCGCCCAGGGCCATGGCCTCTGCGTGAACCATCAGCATCACCGCCACTTCCCCATTCCTTACTGCTCGCCTTCTTCATATTAAATGTTATATGCACGCTTGACACAACAAGATGTGGCACGGATGTTACAGTTCACAGCAAGCACAGTATATTGAAAAAGTATGTAAAAGTATGGAAAAAGGAACATAGATTTCACTTATGTTTCTCTAATCTCTGGCCCTGACACACAGAAGGTATTAGACAGATGTCACAAGTCACTGTAGACACCCTCTACAATGTAACTACTAGCATTACAGTGAGGGCAGTACTTACCTTCACGTTTATTTTCTGCATAGCAGATGCAAAACGTGCAGGGAGGAGACTCGAGCATGGCACTCGAGCACATGCGGCACTCTGCTGATTACCTCCTTGTGCCGAGCATGACGATGCTCGAGCCGAACAGCAGTTCGGCCGAGCATGCTCGCTCAACACTAGTTAGAACAGAAAAAAAAAAAATTATTAACAAAAATGGCTCTAAGGCAACTGTTTAAGAAGGTCGTGCAGGTCCAACATCTCATTCATCCATTTGCGATGCAACTCCTCCAACTTCCGCACCTGCTCCCGGATCTCCTTTATGGCTGCATCATACTCCCACTGCAGCTGCCTCATTTATTGTTTTAATTTAATGAGCACTGTTAGGATTAAAAAAACATATATAAAAATTACATTGGTGTGTGCACATATTTACCCTCCTGGTGGGGGCTGGAGCTGGGGGAGGGAATCCGGCTGCCGGGAGGGTCCGGCTTCCTCCACCTCCACCTATTCCCCCACATGAGGTGGGGGTGGTGCATCCTGCTGTGGCTGGGAGGGCCCGGCCTGCTCTCCCTCCTTCTCCTCCTCGGCGGACACCTCCACCACCTCCATCTCGTCCATCGACGATCAGTGGCGGAAGGAGGGAACGGGAACACTTGTAATCACACAATGCTCGGAATTTAGACAAACAACTCAGAACTCCTAACAAATGCAAATTAAGTGGGGGATGAATCTAATTTAATGATAGACGGGGGGTTTTACTGTAATACAGAATGATGATTGCAGTTTATGTACGGTATATACACACACACACGTATATATTTTTATGTGTGTGTGAAACGTATGAAATCAGCTGGTTACATCATACATCTGTATCACGCTGAGTGAAAAGGTTCAATATTTTAGGTTTAAAGTGTCACACTCTAGTCAGCTAATTAATCCGTACCCCCTGAGCCAGGGGAATTTCTAGGGTCTGAAAAGATCCAGGGCCCAAGCCCCAATGCATATGGCTCAATTCTCTAAGGCCTCTTTCACACGGGCGTCATGTTTTTGGCCTGGATAAGATGCGGGTGCATTGCAGGGAAATGCACGATTTTTTCGCGCGAGTGCAAAACATTGTAATGCGTTTTGCACACACGTGAAAAAAATCAGCATATTTGGTACCCAGACCCGGGTTTGGGATCGGTGTTGTGTAGATTTTATTATTTTCCCTTATAACATGGTTATAAGGGAAAATAATAGCATTCTTAATACAGAATGCATATAATACAATAGGGCTGGAGGGGTTAAAAAAATAAAATAAAAATGTAACTCACCTTAATCCACTTGTTCGCGCAGCCCGGCTTCTCTTCTGTCTTCATCTTTGCTGTGCACAGTAAAAGGACCTTAGATGACGTCACTGCGCTCATCACATGGTCCAACACATGATCCATCACATGATCCATCACCATGGTAAAAAATGTGACGGACGGACGATGTAATGAGCGCAGTGACGTCACCACAGGTCCTTTTCCTGTGCACAGCAAAGATGAAGACTGAAGAGAAGCTGGGCTGCGCAAGCAAGTGGATTAAGCCCTATTGTACTATGCATTCTGTATTAACCACCTCCGGACCGCCTAACGCACATGTGCGTTCCGGAGGTGGCAGCGCTGCGCACAGGCGTGCGCAGTTCGCGCCGGCATTTCGTTCAGGACCATTTCGTCAGCAACCTGCCAGCCAATGATCGTGGCTGGCAGGTTGCTGATTTTTAAAAAAGCCAATCACAGAGCCATATAGCAGATCATATTAGTAAATATGATCTGTTATATGGCTGCCTGCTCCTCTGCTGGTTCTTTTCGTCGGTTGGATCCAGCAGAGGAGCAGGCTTCACAGTGAGTACACCAAACACTACACTATAGCCCCTGATCACCCCCCTGAACCCCAATTAACCCTTTGATCACCCCTTTGATCACCCCTGTCAATCACAAGTGAAAAGAAAAAAGTGATCAGTGCAAACTGTCACTTTTTTTTTTCACTGTTATTGACTGTTAGGTTTTAGGTATAGTTTAGATCCCTTGGTTAGGTAGTTAGCGATCAGTTAGCGCCCAGCCCACCGCACCGCAGTCCGTTATTCGCTGATTAGCGTATCGCTAATCAGCATTTGTACTTTTATAGTATCTGGAAGTGATCAAAACTGATCACGGTCAGATCTATAATTATATTAGTGTCACTTTAGTTCACCCTCCACCCAAAACGCAGTGTTTGCCCGATCAGGCATGATCGGTCGCCCACACGTGCGTTCGCCCACACCCGCCCCACCGCAGTGACAAAAAAAAAATTTTTTTTTGATCACTGCACATTCACTTTACACGCACTGCGGCGATAAAAAAATCAGTTTTGATATTTTTTATCAACCGCAGCGGCCTCCGGTACTTCGCTAGCCTCCCCTTTGTAAGACAGGCTTGCTTTTTTTTTCTTGGGTAGTCTCAGGGAATACCCCTAAATTTAGTTGCCCACATGTCTAACAGGGGGTATTCCTCTGAAGAGGCCTACAGGCTTCTGACCCAGTCGGATGAGGAGTGGGAACCCTCATCTGATGAATCCAGCGGGTCAGAATACGAACCTGTAGAAAGCAGTGGCTCTCTGACCCAAAGTTCGGACGAGGAGGCTGAGGTCCCTGATACCACCAGGCGTACCCGGCCCCGTGTCGCTAGACCGCAGGTTGCGCAGGATCCGCTTCAAGAGCAGCAGAGTGGGGCTGGTGCTGTCGGATTACGTGGTGAGGCATACACCAGCAGCCCAGCCCTCCCTGGACCTAGTACCAGCACTGCCGTACAACCTGGTGAAGTAGCGAGCACCAGAAGGGCAGTTGAAGCTGGTACGGTGGCACGTGCAGTAGTGACCCCGTCGCAGCCACCGCAAAGACGTGCCCGTAGAGCCCCTAGAATCCCAGAGGTGCTGGCAAACCCTGATTGGCAGTCCCCAACTTCAGCCGCACCTGTAGTTTTCCCTTTCACTGCCCAGTCTGGAGTTCGGGTTGAGACGGCTCAGATCGGTTCGGCCCTGGGATTTTTTGAGCTGTTCTTGACTGCGGAGCTTTTAGACATAGTTGTGGCCGAAACAAACAGGTATGCCACACAATTTATCACCGCTAACCCGGAAAGCTTTTATGCCCAGCCTTTCCGGTGGAAACCAGTCCAAGTTTCCGAACTTAAAACTTTTCTGGGCCTCCTCCTCAACATGGGCCTGACAAAAAAGCATGAATTGCGGTCATATTGGTCCACGAACCCGATTCATCACATGCCCATGTTCTCTGCTGCCATGTCCAGGGCACGTTTTGAGGCCATCCTGCGGTTCCTGCACTTTAGTGACAACACCGCCTCCCGTCCCAGGGGCCACCCTGCTTTTGACCGGCTCCACAAAATTCGGCCCCTCATAGACCATTTCAACCAGAAATTTGCAGATATTTATACCCCAGAGCAAAACATCTGCATAGACGAGTCCCTGATACATTTTACCGGGCGCCTTGGCTTCAAACAATACATCCCAAGCAAGCGCGCCCGGTATGGGGTCAAATTGTATAAGCTCTGTGAAAGGGCCACAGGCTATACCCACAAATTTCGGGTCTATGAGGGAAAAGATCAGACCCTGGAGCCGGTCGGTTGCCCTGACTACCTGGGGAGCAGTGGGAAGACAGTTTGGGACTTGGTGTCACCCTTATTCGGCAAGGGGTACCATCTTTATGTGGACAATTTTTACACAAGTGTGGCCCTCTTTAGGCATTTGTTTCTAGAACGGATTGGCGCCTGTGGTACCGCGCGAACTAGTCGCGCGGGCTTCCCCCAACGGCTCGTTACCACCCGTCTTGCAAGGGGGCAGAGGGCCGCACTGTGTAACGAAGAACTGCTCGCAGGTGAAATGGAGAGACAAGCGTGACGTTTACATGCTCTCCTCCATTCACGCAGACACGACAATACAAATTGAGCGAGCAACCCGTGTCATTGAAAAGCCCCTCTCAGTCCACGACTATAACCTCCACATGGGAGGGGTCGACTTCAATGACCAGATGTTGTCTCCGTATTTAGTTTCCCGACGCACCAGACGCTGGTATAAGAAGGTGTCTGTATATTTAATTCAATTGGCTCTGTACAATAGTTTTGTTCTCTACAGTAAGGCTGGGAGAACTGGATCCTTCCTCAAATTTCAGGAAGAGATCATCGAGAACCTCCTGTATCCAGGAGGTTCCGTGGCCCCAACCACCAGTGTAGTTAGCCGTCTACACGAGCGACATTTCCCCAATGTCGTTCCTGGTACCTCAACCCAACCGTCACCCCGAAAAAGATGTCGTGTCTGTAGCAGGAGTGGAATAAGGCGTGACACCCGCTATTTCTGTCCTGACTGTCCGGACCACCCTGCCCTATGCTTTGGAGAGTGTTTCCGGAAGTACCACTCACAGGTACACTATTAGCATAGGGATCATCTCACCAGGATAGGCACACAGGGCTATTAGGGCCCATTCACTCACTGCTGCTGCAAACGTCTCCTTTCACATGGGACAAAGTGCATAACGCACTTCGCCACATCTTTGGGCGATTTGCGCTTTGCACATTGTCCCATGGGGAAGGAGAGGTTTGTTCTATAAAAGGTAAAAAAAAACAAAAAAAAAAAAAAAAAAAAAACAGGTAAGCAAACAGGTTAATGTTTAGTTCCAAAAGTTAAAGTTACATGTTCTGTTCCAAAGTTAATAAAATTATTGCGTTGTGGCCTGGTTTTTTCTTTTTTTTTTTTTTTTTCTTTTTTTACCTTCCAGGTGGACCAACCGATCGACCAGCTGCAGCACCGATGTGCATTCTGACAGAAGCATTGCGCTGCTGTCAGATTACACGCAAGTCGGTGTATGCGGCGCTGCAAGACGGGATTTTCTCCTCTGCAGTGACAGATACGTTTGCAGAGGCATACGAGCTGAGGAGGAGGCGGCGTTCCTATGCTTTGGCAAGCACTTTGTATATATATATATATATATATAAATAAAAAAATCCTGGCAATGATTTATTCATCCACATCGATTGATGTGAATGGAGAAATCTGGTTTGCCAGGGCATACGAGCTAAGTGGGTATGGATGTAGGGCGGAGCTCCTATGTCCTGGCAGACGCCTTTCCCCTCCATTTTTTTTTTTGGGCAGAGATTTTTTCATCCACATTGATCGATGCGAATGAAGAAATCTGTGCCGTTCATTTTTTTCTTTCAGCCCAGAGGCTGAACGGAAAAAAAAATCTCATTACCTGTATGCTCAATATAAGGAGAATAGCAGAAACTCCTAATGCTGGCCATACATGTAATGATTGCGGAGACCCTCAAATGCCAGGGCAGTACAAACACCCCACAACTGACCCCATTTTGGAAAGAAGACACCCCAAGGTATTTGCTGAGGGGCATATTGAGTCCATGAAAGATTTAAATTTTTGTCCTAAGTTAGCGGAAAGTGAGACTTTGTGAGAAAAAAAAAAAAATAATCCATTTCCGCTAACTTATGCAAAAAAAAAAAAAATTTTATGAACTTGCCAGGCCCCTCATTGGATACCTTGGGGTGTCTTCTTTCCAAAGTGGGGTCACATGTGGGGTATTTATACTGCCCTGGCTTTTTAGGGGCCCTAAAGCGTGAGAAGAAGTCTGGGATCCAAATGTCTAAAAATGCCCTCCTAAAAGGAATTTGGGCCCCTTTGCGCATCTAGGCTGCAAAAAAGTGTCACACATCTGGTATCGCCGTACTCAGGAGAAGTTGGGGAATGTGTTTTGGGGTGTCATTTTACATATACCCATGCTGGATGAGAGAAATATCTTGGCAAAAGACAACTTTTCCCATTTTTTTATAAAAAGTTGGCATTTGACCAAGATATTTCTCTCACCCAGCATGGGTATATGTAAAATGACACCCCAAAACACATTCCCCAACTTCTCCTGAGTACGGCGATACCAGATGTGTCACACTTTTTTGCTGCCAAGGTGGGCAAAGGGGCACATATTCCAAAGTGCACCTTTCAGATTTCACCGGTCATTTTTTACAGATTTTGATTGCAAAGTACTTCTCACACATATGGGCCCCTAAATTGCCAGGGCAGTATAACTACGCCACAAGTGACCCCATTTTGGAAAGAAGACACCCCAAGGTATTCCGTGAGGGGCATGGCGAGTTCCTAGAATTTTTTTATTTTTTGTCGCAAGTTAGTGGAATATGAGACTTTGTAAGGAAAAAAGAGAAAAAAAAAATCATCATTTTCCGCTAACTTGTGACAAAAAATAAAAAATTCTAGGAACTCGCAGTGCCCCTCACGGAATACCTTGGGGTGTCTTCTTTCCAAAATGGGGTCACTTGTGGCGTAGTTATACTGCCCTGGCAATTTAGGGGCCCAAATGTGTGAGAAGTACCTTGCAATCAAAATGTGTAAAAAATGGCCTGCAAAATCTGAAAGGTGCACTTTGGAATATGTGCCCCTTTGCCCACCTTGGCAGCAAAAAAGTGCGACACATCTGGTATCGCCGTACTCAGGAGAAGTTGGGGAATGTGTTTTGGGGTGTCATTTTACATATACCCATGCTGGATGAGAGAAATATCTTGGCAAAAGACAACTTTTCCCATTTTTTTATAAAAAGTTGGCATTTGACCAAGATATTTCTCTCACCCAGCATGGGTATATGTAAAATGACACCCCAAAACACATTCCCCAACTTCTCCTGAGTACGGCGATACCAGATGTGTCACACTTTTTTGCTGCCAAGGTGGGCAAAGGGGCACATATTCCAAAGTGCACCTTTCGGATTTCACCGGTCATTTTTTACAGATTTTGATTGCAAAGTACTTCTCACACATATGGGCCCCTAAATTGCCAGGGCAGTATAACTACGCCACAAGTGACCCCATTTTGGAAAGAAGACACCCCAAGCTATTCCGTGAGGGGCATGGCGAGTTCCTAGAATTTTTTATTTTTTGTCGCAAGTTAGTGGAATATGAGACTTTGTAAGGAAAAAAGAGAAAAAAAAAAATCATCATTTTCCGCTAACTTGTGACAAAAAATAAAAAATTCTAGGAACTCGCCATGCCCCTCACGGAATACCTTGGGGTGTCTTCTTTCCAAAATGGGGTCACTTGTGGCGTAGTTATACTGCCCTGGCAATTTAGGGGCCCAAATGTGTGAGAAGTACCTTGCAATCAAAATGTGTAAAAAATGGCCTGCAAAATCTGAAAGGTGCACTTTGGAATATGTGCCCCTTTGCCCACCTTGGCAGCAAAAAAGTGTGACACATCTGGTATCGCCGTACTCAGGAGAAGTTGGGGAATGTGTTTTGGGGTGTCATTTTACATATACCCATGCTGGATGAGAGAAATATCTTGGCAAAAGGCAACTTTTCCCATTTTTTTTATACAAATTTGGCATTTGACCAAGATATTTCTCTCACCCAGCATGGGTATATGTAAAATGACACCCCAAAACACATTCCCCAACTTCTCCTGAGTACGGCGATACCAGATGTGTCACACTTTTTTGCTGCCAAGGTGTGCAAAGGGGCACATATTCCAAAGTGCACCTTTTGGATTTCACCGGTCATTTTTTACAGATTTTGATTGCAAAGTACTTCTCACACATATGGGCCCCTAAATTGCCAGGGCAGTATAACTACGCAACAAGTGACCCCATTTTGGAAAGAAGACACCCCAAGGTATTCCGTGAGGGGCATGGCGAGTTCCTAGAATTTTTTATTTTTTGTCGCAAGTTAGTGGAATATGAGACTTTGTAAGGAAAAAAGAGAAAAAAAAAAATCATCATTTTCCGCTAACTTGTGACAAAAAATAAAAAATTCTAGGAACTCGCCATGCCCCTCACGGAATACCTTGGGGTGTCTTCTTACCAAAATGGGGTCACTTGTGGCGTAGTTATACTGCCCTGGCAATTTAGGGGCCCAAATGTGTGAGAAGTACCTTGCAATCAAAATGTGTAAAAAATGGCCTGCAAAATCTGAAAGGTGCACTTTGGAATATGTGCCCCTTTGCCCACCTTGGCAGCAAAAAAGTGTGACACATCTGGTATCACCGTACTCAGGAGAAGTTGGGGAATGTGTTTTGGGGTGTTATTTTACATATACCCATGCTGGATGAGAGAAATATCTTGGCAAAAGACAACTTTTCCCATTTTTTTATACAAAGTTGGCATTTGACCAAGATATTTTTCTCACCCAGCATGGGTATATGTAAAATGACACCCCAAAACACATTCCCCAACTTCTCCTGAGTACGGCGATACCAGATGTGTCACACTCTTTTGCTACCAAGGTGGGCAAAGGGGCACATATTCCAAAGTGCACCTTTTGGATTTCACCGGTCATTTTTTACACATTTTGATTGCAAAGTTCTTCTCACACATTTGGGCCCCTAAATTGCCAGGGCAGTATAACTACCCCACAAGTGACCCCATTTTGGAAAGAAGACACCCCAAGGTATTCCGTGAGGGGCATGGCGAGTTCCTAGAATTTTTTATTTTTTGTCGCAAGTTAGTGGAATATGAGACTTTGTAAGAAAAAATAAAAAAAATAAAATCATCATCATTTTCCGCTAACTTGTGACAAAAAATAAAAAGTTCTATGAACTCACTATGCCCATCAGCGAATACCTTAGGGTGTCTACTTTCCGAAATGGGGTCATTTGTGGGGGTTTTCTACTGTTTGGGCATTGTAGAACCTCAGGAATCATGACAGGTGCTCAGAAAGTCAGAGCTGTTTCAAAAAGCGGAAATTCACATTTTTGTACCATAGTTTGTAAATGCTATAACTTTTACCCAAACCATTTTTTTTTTGCCCAAACATTTTTAGCCCAAACATTAAACACAATAAATTTGGCGAAAAATTTATATATGGATGTCGTTTTTTTTGCAAAATTTTACAGCTGAAAGTGAAAAATGTCATTTTTTTGCAAAAAAATCGTTACATTTTGATTAATAACAAAAAAAGTAAAAATGCCAGCAGCAATGAAATACCACCAAATGAAAGCTCTATTAGTGAGAAGAAAAGGAGGTAAAATTCATTTGTATGGTAAGTTGCATGACTGAGCGATAAACGGTGAAACTAGTGTAGTGCCGAAGTGTAAAAAGTGCTCTGGTCATGAAGGGGGTTTCACCTAGCGGGGCTGAAGTGGTTAAGAATGCTATTATTTTCCCTTATAACCATGTTATAAGGGAAAATAATAATGATCGGGTCCCAATCCCGATCGTCTCCTAGCAACCGTGCGTGAAAATCGCACCGCATCTGTACTTGCTTGCGGATGCATGCGATTTTCACGCAGCCCCATTTCCTTCTATGGGGCCTGCGTTGCGTGAAAAACGCACAAAATAGAGCATGCTGCGATTTTCACGCAACGCACAAGTGATGCGTGAAAATCACCGCTCATGTGCACAGCCCCATAGAAATGAATGGGTCAGGATTCAGTGCGGGTGCAATGCGTTCACCTCACGCATTGCACACGCGCGGAAATCTCCCATTAGTTGAATCCAGTATTAATAATGCCCTTACAGAGCCCCTAGTAGAAATAAGGCCCCCCTATTGTTCCCCCAGTGGTAATAAAGCTATCTACTGACCCATCAGTAGTAATATGGCCCTCCACAGTGCTCTTAGTAGAAATAATGCGGATCTATAAGTCCCTCCTATAGACCCCTTAGTAGTAATAAGAACGCCTAATGTCTCCTGGATTTAAAATGCCCCCCCCCCCCCCCGTTCCTCCAGTATTTATAATGCCGTCTACTGTTATAAAATGCTTGCCCTGAAGCCCTACCAGTATTTAAAATGCACCCTACAGTTCCCCCTGTAGTTATATTCCTTCGTCAAAAATTATAATTAGTCAGCCCCTCCACCATACAGTTCTATGTACATAACATTATTTCCCTTCTCCGCCATAGAGTGCAATGTAAATACCATCACATCATCTCTCCAGCCCCCTCCAATATACAGTCCTATGTAAATAACATCCATTTTTATCTCCAGCCCCCTCTAAAATACAGACGCATGTAAATAATTTCACACCATCTCTCCTGCCCCCCTCAATATACAGTCCCACGTAAATAACATTACCCCCTACCCAGCCGCCTTCAACATACAGTCTCTTGTAAATAAAATCACCCTTCAATATTCAGTCCCATGTAAATAACATCACTTCCTCCCCCAGTCACTTTCAACATACAGTCCCATGTAAATACAATCGCCCCCTCCCCAGCCACCTCCAACATGCATTCCCATGTAAATAACATCACTCACTCAACTTTCAGTCCCATGTAAATAACATCACTCCACCCCACTGTCCCATGTCAATAACTTTCCTCCCTTTAGCCCTAACATACAGTCCCAGTAAAATAACTACAATTCCCAACATTGCACTGCCTCTCACACTGAGTAATCTACCCCTTTACTTACCTTTACTCATGTAGCAGACCTCACCACAGCATCTTCTCAGGACTTCTCTTCACTGTTGAGCCGTCCTCTCCTGCACTGGTCACATGATGGTGACATCATCGCAGTTCCTTTTCAGCTACTGCATTTAGCACTGATCACATGACATGTGATGTCATCATTGGTCCTTCAGCTCTTGCAGGGCATTAGATTCAAATGTATTGCCGTCCTGAGGATGGCAATACAGCTGTATCTAGCAGACAGGCAGTACATTCGGGGCCTGAGACAAAACATTAGGGGCCTAGGCCCTGAATGTTTTAACCTAGCAACACCCCTGCCCTGAGCAAAGGGTACCTGAGATTGTGACTTTGGGGTTTTCATAAGCTGTAAGCCATAATCATCCTAATTATAACAAATAAAGGCTTGAGATATCTCACTTTGCATGTAATGAGTCTCTCATATGTTAGTTTCACCTTTTAAGTTGCATTACTGAAATAAATGAACTTTGCATAATATTTAAATTTTTCAAGTTTTACCAGTATATACACTGTGTATATATATATATTGATTACTTAGTTCTTGGTGTGAAATGTATGAAATCAGCCGGTTACATCATACATTTCTACCTCGCCATGTGTATAAATATATATATATATATATATATATATACACACACACACACACACACACACTCACCTAAAGAAATAATAGGAACACCATACTAATACGGTGTTGGACCCCCTTTTGCCTTCAGAACTGCCTTAATTCTACGTGGCATTGATTCAACAAGGTGCTGATAGCATTCTTTAGAAATGTTGGCCCATATTGATAGGATAGCATCTTGCAGTTGATGGAGATTTGAGGGATGCACATCCAGGACACGAAGCTCCGGTTCCACCACATCCCAAAGATGCTCTATTGGGTTGAGATCTGGTGACTGTGGGGGCCATTTTAGTACAGTGAACTCATTGTCATGTTCAAGAAACCAATTTGAAATGATTCGAGCTTTGTGACATGGTGCATTATCCTGCTGGAAGTAGCCATCAGAGGATGGGTACATGGTGGTCTTAAAGGGATGGACATGGTCAGAAACAATGCTCAGGTAGTCCGTGGCTTTTAAACGATGGCCAATTGGTGCTAAGAGGCCTAAAGTGTGCCCAGAAAACATCCCCCACACCATTACACCACCACCACCAGCCTGCACAGTGGTAACAAGGCATGATGGATACATGTTCTCATTCCGTTTACGCCAAATTCGGAATCTACCATTTGAATGTCTCAACAGAAATCGACTCATCAGACCAGGCAACGTTTTTCCAGTCTTCAACAGTCCAATTTTGGCGAGCTTGTGCAAATTGTAGCCTCTTTTTCCTACTTGTAGTGGAGATGAGTGTTACCTGGTGGGGTCTTCTGCTGTTGTAGCCCACCTTTCTTTCCCATTCTGACATTCAGTTTGGAGTTCAGGAGATTGTCTTGACCAGGACCACAACCCTACATGCATTGAAGCAACTGCAATGTGATTGGTTGACTAGATAATCGCATTAATGAGAAATAGAACAGGTGTTCCTAATAATTCTTTAGGTGAGTGTATATAATCATGGCGGGGTAGAGATGTATGATGTAACTGGCTGATTTGCCACGTATCACACCAGGTACTAAGTAATCATTTGTAAAAGGATTAAATACTTATTTGCATAACTGTATATATACATTACTTTTGTATCTCTAGCCAACACTCTGTAATGTAAGCATTGCACCTGGGCATATTCTGTCATGTACTTTATATCAGTGATCGATGCAATGACTCCTTTTAAGATCGGACCAGTGCTTAATGACAGCCATCACACTGTGCTTTCCCTTTAACTCCCTCAAAAGCTCCTTCCGTATCCCGCACACAATGGCCTGCCTCTCGTTTTGGACCCTGGTCCGATCATATTCCCACTCCAACATGCGCTGCAGGATAAAGATGCAAGCATATAATCACAAATATTTTAATTGCAAGTATTGAAAATAATGTCCTCAACAACACAGCAAAAAGAATTTAAGTCTTTGAAGGAGAAATATTAAATTTAATGTTACCGTTATAAGATTGTATTGTATTGCAGTTGTATGTGTGTGGATTCTGAGCAATCGTATATTGGCCAGCTGAGCAGAGATGTACCTGTCTAGTGAAGTGACGGTATGGTATGGGGTGTAAAACTGGTTTGCCTCCCCGTGGTGCACCCTTCTCCTGACCAACAGGACACAAACTCTAATCTATAGACTGTGTGTGTGGTATATAGTGTCTGTCAGGAAAATAGATGTGCAATGTGCATGTGAGAGGTATTTCTCTGCTGTCCATACATACATGCTACAGACATAGTGGTGTGATGTCACAGCAATATTCAGTGCACCAATCAGTAATAACTACTTAGACCTGATAAAATGAGAAGTTGTAAGTAATGCACAAAAAATATGCACAATATTCACAATCGCGAATATATTGAAACACTATCTGCATATAAAGCTATTGTTCTGTCATGCATTTGAAATGTAATCAAAATCAGTGCTGTAATGTAAAATTACAGTGATTAGGAGTTCATCAACACATTCGCGAAAGTTGCTGCCAACCATCTTCTCCAGTCTCAGGAAACTTCTGGTAGTTTGCAAAACTAGGCCATGCCTGTATTGCGCAATGCGCATGAGCATTATGCATATATTACATTGCCAATTTTCGTAATCAAGAAAATAATTGAGAATTCTCGAATTAGTGAATTTATGACGAATATTCGCCCAAATATTCGGGAAATATTGCGAATTCGAATATTGCCCCTGCCGCTCATCACTAGTGGCAATGTACTTAGACCCCGGGTACAAACGCAAAATGGCAGATATGTTAACAGCATCACAGAGGGCTGGCAAAATGCAGCATTTCCAGTCCTTGCTGCGAGAGATGCTGCATTCTGCTGTGGCGGGTGCTGGCAGAGGAATTTCCACCCACAGCGAAACGAGTGCGGGTACCAATATTGCCGCACCTGCAAGAAGAGGGCGGTTTGAAGATGTGTTGGTCACTTCGGATATCATTCTTGCAGCCAACCCATTGACAACCGCCCTCCGGATCCAGCCTCAGGGGATGCCTAGACCGACAGGTATCCGACTACATCGGGTCAATGCAGATGCTCTGAGAAGGGAGGAACCCCAGGACTACTGGGTGTGCAGGCTTGACCTGTGGCCAGAGCTGGCACAATTTGCCATGGAACTCTTGGCTTGCCCCTCGTCGAGTGTCCTGTCTGAAAGGACGTTCAGTGCAGCAGGGAGGGATCGTGACCGATGAGCGCACTCGCCTAGCTCATGATAGTGTGGACTACTTCACATTTCTAATGAAGCTTGGATCTCAGAGGAATTCAACACCTGTGACAACCAGGTGAAATTGAATTTCCTCATGCCAGCCCACACCTATCCGTCACCACACAAAAACAAAGAATAGTCCTTGTCTTATGTACACCTTAACTCAAATTTCTTAACTCATCGCGTAATCTTGAGACAAAAGCCATTGAGAAGCAATTGAAGGTGTTTGCTTAGATTAGGTAAAACAACTCAGAAATCTCAGAAAACAGGAGTGTTAACTCTACTCCATCTCTATATACAGCGGCATAAAAGGCCTTTTCTGTCAGGTGAATGCCAAATTTTGGGGGCCTGTACTCCAGTGGCCTACAGTAAAAATTGTATTCAGTGACCGCCTAATATACTTCCAGCCACATAATCACAATTTTGGGGCCTGTACTGGCCTACAGTAAAATTTTTAGCCAGTGACTGCCTAATGTATCTTCAGCCACATAATCACAAGTTCTTTTCTGTCAGGTGAATGCCAAATTTTTGGGGCCTGTACTCCAGTGGCCTAAAATAAAAAATTTCTAGGTTCCAGCAGGGCACATTTTTTGAGAGTTTCCCTTTAAGACGCATATAAATCTCCCATTAAATTACATATTTTTTGTGGGAATGTTTGCCAATGATCCCCCTCTGGTATGTCACTCTCCATGTCGTGGGACTATTTGTGCACTTCTAGTAAGTATTTGGTGGCTGCAAATATGACCTGAAGTTTTTTTTCAGGTTTCGCCTGCCATTAAAGTCAATTGGGCCCCGCCGTGAACACGCAGTTCGCGAACATTTGATCGTGAACGCGCGTTCACAAACCTTCACGGCCGATGTTCGTCCATCATTACTCTCCATTCATATCTATGGGACTCCAAAAAGTAGCCAAGTGCTCCTACTTGGCTACTTATAGAAGTCAGTTGGCTGTGCTGAAAGCTGACATGCATGTGTCAGTATGAGTGCTCCCACAATCCTGGCCACTATACAGGTCCTTCTAAAAAAATTAGCATATTGTGATAAAGTTCATTATTTTCTGTAATGTACTGATAAACATTACACTTTCATATATTTTAGATTCATTACACACCAACTGAAGTAATTCAAGCCTTTTATTGTTTTAATATTGATGATTTTGGCATACAGCTCATGAAAACCCAAATTTCCTATCTAAAAAAATTAGCATATTTCATCCGACCAATAAAAGAAAAGTGTTTTTTAATACAAAAAAAGTCAACCTTCAAATAATTATGTTCAGTTATGCACTCAATACTTGGTCGGGAATCCTTTTGCAGAAATGACTGCTTCAATGCGGCGTGGCATGGAGGCAATCAGCCTGTGGCACTGCTGAGGTGTTATGGAGGCCCAGGATGCTTCGATAGCGGTCTTAAGCTCATCCAGAGTGTTGGGTCTTGCGTCTCTCAAATTTCTCTTCCCAATATCCCACAGATTCTCTATGGGGTTCAGGTCAGGAGAGTTGGCAGGCCAATTGAGCACAGTAATACCATGGTCAGTAAACCATTTACCAGTGGTTTTGGCACTGTGAGCAGGTGCCAGGTCGTGCTGAAAAATGAAATCTTCATCTCCATAAAGCTTTTCAGCAGATGGAAGCATGAAGTGCTCCAAAATCTCCTGGAAGCTAGCTGCATTGACCCTGCCCTTGATAAAACACAGTGGACCAACACCAGCAGCTGACATGGCACCCCAGACCATCACTGACTGTGGGTACTTGACACTGGACTTCAGGCATTTTGGCATTTCCCTCTCCCCAGTCTTCCTCCAGACTCTGGCACCTTGATTTCCGAATGACATGCAAAATTTGCTTTCATCCGAAAAAAGTACTTTGGACCACTGAGCAACAGTCCAGTGCTGCTTCTCTGTAGCCCAGGTCAGGTGCTTCTGCCGCTGTTTCTGGTTCAAAAGTGGCTTGACTTGGGGAATGCGGCACCTGTAGCCCATTTCCTGCACACGCCTGTACACGGTGGCTCTGGATGTTTCTACTCCAGACTCAGTCTACTGCTTCCGCAGGTCCCCCAAGGTCTGGAATTGGTCCTTCTCCACAATCTTCCTCAGAGTCCGGTCACCTCTTCTCATTGTGCAGTGTTTTCTGCCACACTTTCCTTCCCACAGACTTCCCACTGAGGTGCCTTGATACAGAACTCTGGGAACAGCCTATTCGTTCAGAAATTTCTTTCTGTGTCTTACCCTCTTGCTTGAGGGTGTCAATGATGGCCTTCTGGACAGCAGTCAGGTCGGCAGTCTTACCCATGATTGCGGTTTTGAGTAATGAACCAGGCTGGGAGTTTTTAAAAGCCTCAGGAATCTTTTGCAGGTGTTTAGAGTTAATTAGTTGATTCAGATGATTAGGTTAATAGCTTGTTTAGAGAACCTTTTCATGATATGCTAATTTTTTTAGATAGGAATTTTGGGTTTTCATGAGCTGTATGCCAAAATCATCATCATTAAAACAATAAAAGGCTTGAACTACTTCAGTTGGTGTGTAATGAATCTAAAATATATGAAAGTCTAATGTTTATCAGTACATTACAGAAAATAATGAACTTTTTCACAATATGCTAATTTTTATAGAAGGACCTGTACAAGCAATCACAGCAGTGGCTGAAAAGAGGAAAAAAAGGGAGCCACATCTATGAAATGAGGCACTTCCAATGAAGCAATGTAATAAGTAAGTGGCTACATGAAGAGATCACATTAGTGAGGTAGGAATGCCCCTTTAATTATATTTATTAACTTATTTTCTTGGCAATTATTCTCTTACATATTCTTTAGAAATTGCTCATTGTTCTGTTTATCCATGTATCTATTTTTCCTCAGCTCTCATCTCATCTTAATTTTACACAGCCATTAATTCTCACTTTAAACAAACATAGGCTCAATGGATAGTAATTACTCCATGGGTGCAGTTGCTTGTTTAAACTCTTATACTAGTTTGCTTCCAAAATTAAAATATTTTACTGCATAAAAACAAAGATTTTGCAAAAGACAACACCATAGGCATGCATGACAATAATAGAGAAAGCATCTTCCTACCAGATGTTTTAAAATCTGTTGCTGATGGTGATTTCCCCTGGACGCTCGTTTAATATAATAACCCCAACTATATGTGTGAAGGACAAATTTATGGCGTCTAGGGAAAATCAGTGAACAGCAGCACAACACACAGCAATTTCTGAAATCTATGGATATGGATAGCATGATGCACTATTTCTAGTAATATGTCACTCCTAGGCTGGTAATAGTAATATTGTGTTATTAACAGAAACCTTAATAGAAATTCCCTGTGCTAAATCACGCACCAGTTGCACACTTATTAACCACTTAAGGACCACAGGTTTATACCCCCCAAGTGACCAGGCCCTTTTTTACAAATCGTCACTTCACAACTTTAACGGTTTATTGCTCGGTCATGCAACTTGGCACCCAAATGAATTTTACCTCCTTTTCTTCTCACAAATACAGCTTTCTTTTGGTGGTATTTGATTGCAGCTAAGATTTTTAGTTTTTTCGATATTAATCAAAATAGGCAGCAATTTTAAAAAAAAAGTGTAATTTTAACTTTCTCTGGTTAAATTGTTCAAATATAATTACATTTCTATACAAGTTTGTGTGAGAATTTATTGTGCTAAATGTCTTTGATAAAAAAAATCCAATAAGTGTATATGTATTAGTTTGCGCAAAAGTTATAGCGTTTACAAACTATTGTACAAAAATTTGAATTTCCGCATTTTGAAGCACCTCTGACTTTCTGAGCACCTGTCATGTTTCTTGAGGTGCTAGAATGCCAGGATAGTATAAATACCCAAGTGACCCCATTTTGGAAAGAAGACACCCCAAGGTATTCCATGAGGGGCATGGCGAGTTCCTAGTATATATATATTTTTTTTGGCACAAGTTAGCGGAAAATGATTTATTTATTTGTTTATTTTTTCTTACAAAGTCTCATATTCCACTAACTTGTGACAAAAAATAAAATTTTACATGAACTAGCCATGCCCCTCACGAAATACCTTGGGGTGTCTTCTTTCCAATATGGGGTCACTTGTGCGGTAGTTATACTGCCCTGGCATTTTAGGGGACCTAAAGCGTGAGAAGTAGTTGGATTCCAAATGCATAAAAAATGCCCTGTGAAATCCTACAGGTACTCATTAGAATTTGGGCCCCTTTGCACACCTAGGCTGCAAAAAAGTGTCACACATGTGGTATCGCCGTACTCAGGAGAAGTAGGGCAATGTGTTTTGGGGTGTATTTTTACATATACCCATGCTGGGTGAGATAAATATCTCTGTAAAAGACAACTTTTCCCTCTTTTTTTTATACAAAGTTGTCATTTTACAGAGATATTTCTCTCACCCAGCATGGGTATACAGCCTAGGTGCACAAAGGGGCCCAAATTCCAATGAGTACCATTAGGATTTCACAGGGCATTTTTTACACATATGGATTCCAAACTACTTCTCACACTTTAGGGCCCCTAAAATGCCAGGGCAGTATAAATACCCCACATGTGACCCCATTTTGGAAAGAAGACACCCCAAGGTATTCAGTGAGGGGATGGCGAGTTCATAGAAGATTTTTTTTGGCACAAGTTAGCGGAAATTGTTTTTTTTTTCTCACAAAGTCTCTTTTTCCGCTAAATTGGACAAAAAGTTCAATCTTTCATGGACTCAATATGCCCCTCAGCGAATACCTTGGGGTGTCTTCTTTCGAAAATGGGGTCATTTGTGAGGTGTTTGTACTGCCCTGGCATTTGAGGGTCTCTACAATCATTACATGTATGGCCAGCATTAGGAGTTTCTGCTATTCTCCTTATATTGAGCATACGGGTAATGAGATTTTTCTTTTTCCGTTCAGCCTCTGGGCTGAAAGAAAAAAATGAACGGCACAGATTTCTTCATTCGTATCGATCAATGTGGATGAAAAAATCTCTGCCCAAAAATGTGCAAAAACAAAAAAAAGAAGGGGAAAGGCGTCTGCCAGGACATAGGAGCTCCGTCCAACATCCAAACCCACTCAGCTCGTATACCCTGGCAAACCCGATTTCTCCATTCACATCAATCGATGTGGATGAATAAATCTTTGCCAGAATTTTTATTTTATTTTTTTAGAAAAAATGTTTGCCAAAGCATATGAACACCGCCCCTCAGCTCATAAGCCTCGGCAAACGTATCTTTTTTACTGCAGAGGAGAAATCTCGTCTTGCAGCGCCGCATACACCGACTTTGTGTAATCTGACAGCAGCACAATGCTTCTGTCAGAATGCACATCGGTGCTGCAGCTGCTTGATTGCTTGGTCCACCTAGAAGGTAAAAAACAAAACAAAAAAAAAATAACAGGCCGCAACGCAATACATTTATTAACATTAACTTTATATAACATTTGAACATAACATTAACTTTTATAAACTTTATTGAACTTTTGAAACAGAACATTTGCTTACCTGTGATTATTTTTTTATTTTTTTTTACCTTTAGAGGACAAACCTCTCCTTCCCCATGGGACAATGTGCAAAGCGCAAATCGCCCAGAGATGTGGCGAAGTACATTATTCACTTTGTGCCAGGTGAAAGGAGAGGTTTGTGGCAGCTCTGTGTGAAAGGGCCCTAAGACCCGTGTGTGCCTGTCCTGTGTCACGCAATCCTTATACTAATAGCATACCTGTGTGTGGTACTTGCAGAAACACTCCCCTATGCATAGGGCAGGCTGGTAAGGACAGTCAGGACAAAAAAAAGGTGGTGTCATGCCTTATTCCACCCCTGCTACAGACACAACATCTTTTTCTTGAGGAACGTTGAGTTGGGGTACCAGGATAGACACTCGGGAAGTGTCTGCCATGTAGCCGGCTCACTACATCAGGGACTTGGGGCACGGACCCTCCTGGATACAGGATTTCCGAAATGATCTCTTCCTGGAATTTTAGGAAGGATCCTGTTCTCCCAGCCTTACTGTAGAGAACAAAACTATTATATACAGCCAATTGAATTAAATAAACAGATACCTTCTAATACCAGCGTCTGGTGCGGCAAGACACTAAATGGGGAGCGAACATCTGGTCATTGAAGTCCACCCCTCCCATGTGAAGGTTATAATCGTGGACAGAGAGGGGTTTCTTAATGACTCCAGTTGTCCTTTCAATTTGCACTGTCGTGTCTGCGTGAATGGTTGACAGAAGGTAAACGTCCCTCTTGTCCCTCCACTTCACCGCGAGCAGTTCTTGGTCACACAAGGCAGCCCTCTCCCCCTGTGCAAGTCGGGTATTAACGAGCCGCTGGGGGAAGCCACGGCGACTAGGTCCCGCGGTGCCACAGCATTGAACTCCGACTAGATGTAAGTGCCGAAAGAGGGCCACGCTTGAATAAAAATTGTCCACGTATAAGTAGTACCCCTTGTGGAGTAAGGGTGACACCAAGTCCCAGAAAATCTTGCCACTGCTCCCCAGGTAGTCAGGACATCCGACCGGCTCCAGTTTTAAGTCTTTTCCCTCATAGACCCTAAAACTATATGTATAGCCTGTGGCCTTTTCACAGAGCTTATACAGTTTGACCCCATACCGGGCGCGCTTGCTGGGGATGCCCGGTAAAAAGTACTAGGGACTCATCTATGCAGATGTTCTGATTGGGGGTATACGCATCTGCAAATCTGGATGACAAATGGTCTATGAGGGGCCGAATTTTGGGGAGCCGGTCATAAGCAGGATGGCCTCTTGGATGACAGGTTTTATTGTCAGCGAAATGCATAAAGCACATGATGACCTTAAAACGTGCCCTGGACATTGCAGCAGAGAACATGGACATGTAATTTATTGGGTCTTTAGACCAATAGGACTGCAATACATTTTTTTTTTGTTAGATCCATGCTGAGGATAAGGCCCAAAAAAAATTTAAATTCGGAAATTGTGACTGGTTTCCACCGGTAAGACTGGGCTTAGAAGCTTTCCGGATTGGCGGTAATATAGTCTGCGGCGTATCGGTTGGTTTCTGCCACAAATAAGTCATAGAGATCCGCGGTGAAGAACAGCTAAAAAAACTGAAGGGCTGATCCTAAATGAGCTGTCTCCACGCAAACTCCAGACTGGGCGGTGAAATGGGGCAATACGGGTGCGGTGGAAGCAGGGGAGTGGCAATTAGGGTTTGGGAGCACCTCTGGGAGAGTAAGGGCTCTACGGGCATGTGAACGTGGTGGCTGTGACTGGGGAGTTACTGCACGTGCCACCGTACCAGCTTGAACTGCCTTTCTAGTGCTCGCCACTTCACCAGGGAATACAGCAGTGCTGGTAGAAGGTCCAGGATGTGCTGCGCTGCTGGTGTATGCCGCACCATAAAAAAGATCAGCGCTAGCACCACTCTGCTGCAAATGAGGCTCATCATGCGTGGTATGCAGAACACTGACATGGGATTGGGTACGCCTGACCATAGCAGGGACCTCAACCTCGTCATCTTTGCTAGCGGGTAGAGTGCCACTGCTGTCTACAGGTTCATATTCTGAACCACTGGATTCAGCGGGTGAGGCGTCCCCATCGCTTTCATCCATCTTGGCCAGAATCCTGTAGGCCTCTTCAGCGGAATACCCCTTGTTTGACATTTTGGGCTCACTAAATTTAGGGGGTATTCCTCTGAGACTACCCAGGAAAAAGAGCACACCTGCCTAGTAAAAAGGAGTTCTTGCGAAGTAAAGCTGCGATCGCTAATAAAGATCCAAAAAGCTCAAAAGTGATCTTTATAGTGCTGCAGCGATTTTACGGTGTTTTTGCAGTGATCAGAAAAAAAAAATCTGTCACTGTGGTGGGGCGGACTGAACGCAAGTGTGCGCACAAGATCAGGCCTGATCGGGCGAACACTGCGTTTTTTGTAGAGCCTAAGGTGACCCTAATGTACTGATATAGATCTGATTGCGATCAGTCTTGATCACTTACAGATACTATATAGTACTAGTGCTGATTAGCGACAGCGATAATGCTAATCGGCGACTAATCAGTGACTGCAGTGCGGTGGGCTGGGCGCTAACTACCTAGCAAGTAGCTAACTACCTGGCTGTGATGAGGGACCCTTACAGGGGGGTGATCAATGACAGGGGGGTGACAGGGGGATGATCAGGGAGTCTAATATGGGTGATCAGGGGTTAATAAGGGGTTAATAAGTGACAGGGGGGGGGGGAGTAATGTGTATGTGTGGTGATTGGTGCTACTCACAGAGCTGCCTGTGTCCTCTGGTGGTCGATCCAAGCAAAAGGGACCACCAGTGGAGAAGGTAGCAGGTATATCAGACGCTATTTACAAAATAGCGTCTGATATACCTCTTTGATTGGATCTTTTAAAAATCTACAGCCTGACAGGCAATGATCGCGGCTGGCAGGCTGTAGATGAACTTCTGAACTGCGCGCTACTGTGAGTGCGTGTTCACAGGAAATCTCGGGTCTCACGAGATGACGCCTTTCGGCGTTGGTGTGACCTGAGAGAGCCGCCACCCTCACGCCTTTCGGCGTTAGTGTGACGGCAAGCGGTAAAAGGGAATCTGTTAGCTCTTTCTGCAACTGCTGTTCACTCTCCACTTTGATAGACCATGAGAAGTCAGGGCCAGGCGTAATGACGTTTTCACTGCCTGGCCCTGTCAATCAAGGCAGACAGGACATGTCAGTTGTAGAGTGAGGTGAGCCTCTTGGAGAAATGGCAACGCCAACGTTGCTCCTAGAGATAAATTTACATATATTAAAGCATAATTTTTCTCAGCAATGCAGGCACATATGAACATGGGACCAAGACAGATGGCTTCAGCTGCGAAGTGCACATGCAGCAGGTCAGCTGGTTTCATAGGTACAAATCTGCTGACAAATGCCCTTTAAAATCACAATTTCATGTACTTACTGCACACTATTTAGGATTTCCTTTAGTTGCAAAACTGCCTGTGCATACTACATTATCATATAATTATCATGAAACTTCACAGATAGTGATGAGCGGCAGGGGCTATATTCAAAGTCGCTAATGTTTCACAAATATTTTGTAGAATATTCATCATATATTCTCGAATTTCGAGAATTCAAGATTATTTTATTGAATGCAAATTCGTAACGCGAAATACAGGTGTGGGTCACTTTGGCTAGATTTTTCAAGCTGCTAGAAGTTTCATGAGTTTCTCCTGAGACTGGAGAAAATGGTTGCCATGGCAGAATATTAGAATAGCTTTATATGCAGATAGAGAAAAGTGCTCCAATATATTCGCGATTGCGCTAATCCGCAGTGATAGGAATATTTTTTCGCACTACGTGCAACTTCACGTTTTAGCGGGTCTGACTACAGATTACTCATTGGTGCACTAAGTATTGTTGTGAACTTGACATTGCTTCCTTCTCATTGGCCCACAAGCAAGAAGCAAAGAGGAATCATGTGTTCAAATGGAAGAAAATGCCAAATATTCGATATAACGAATATATAGCACTACAGGTCCTTCTAAAAAAATTATCATATTGTGATAAAGTTCATTATTTTCTGTAATGTACTGATAAACATTAGACTTTCATATATTTTAGATTTATTACACACCAACTGAAGTAGTTCAAGCCTTCTATTGTTTTAATATTGATGATTTTGGCATACAGCTCATGAAAACCCAAAATTCCTATCTCAAAAAATTAGCATAACATGAAAAGGTTCTCTAAACGAGCTATTAACCTAATCATCTGAATCAACTAATTTACTCTAAACACCGGCAAAAGATTCCTGAGGCTTTTAAAAACTCTCAGCCTGGTTCATTACTCAAAACCGCAATCATGGGTAAGACTGCCGACCTGACTGCTATCCAGAAGGCCATCATTGACACCCTCAAGCAAGATGGTAAGACACAGAAAGAAATTTCTGAACGAATAGGCTGTTCCCAGAGTTCTGTATCAAGGCACCTCAGTGGGAATATAACAAAATGGCAAAAGACAGGTGCACTCTGCGGTATTACTAAATCCTCAAACTGGTTTTAAAATTGAGAAATTAGTCAACATGTCCTACGGAGTAGGACATGTCTAAGCCCGGGCACCGCGACAAGGTTTCTCAAGTAGCCCGGGACCTAACACTCTCCTACCTGTGCCAGTGGGCAAATACCAGGAGCCAGTGGGCAAATTACAGGAGCATAAGGCCGACTCACAAACAACTCACCAGTTACCTCCAGCATGTATCCATGCTTGCAATGGGAGGAGGGAGGAGTCTGCAAGTCCCACTCAAGACTGTCTGGTATGGCCCAGGCCTCACAGGTGCACCTAAATGTGGCCTGTAGATGGAAAACAGGCACATTTAAATTGGAGTTTATATACCTCCAGGAATCTCTATATATACAAACTGAATGGAATGACGTGGTATAGCAGGAGGTGCTCAAACCCACATGCAGTCGTGCATATATATAGGGGAGCAAATCCTGCACTTGTGGCCCGTTGCTAATGGCAATCCCCAGCAAACATGCATACGGTGGAGGATGCCCGCAGCGAACCACAAGTACCACAATAGACATCCTACACAAGGTAACAATTGTGTGGATGTGATAATCAATATAACAATATAACAAAATGGCAAAAGACAGGTGCACTCTGCGGTATTACTAAATCCTCAAACTGGTTTTAAAATTGAGAAATTAGTCAACATGTCCTACGGAGTAGGTGCCCGGGCTTAGACATGTCCTACTCCGTAGGACATGTTGACTAATTTCTCAATTTTAAAACCAGTTTGAGGATTTAGTAATACCGCAGAGTGCACCTGTCTTTTGCCATTTTGTTATATTGTTATATTGATTATCACATCCACACAATTGTTACCTTGTGTAGGATGTCTATTGTGGTACTTGTGGTTCGCTGCGGGCATCCTCCACCGTATGCATGTTTGCTGGGGATTGCCATTAGCAACGGGCCACAAGTGCAGGATTTGCTCCCCTATATATATGCACGACTGCATGTGGGTTTGAGCACCTCCTGCTATACCACGTCATTCCATTCAGTTTGTATATATAGAGATTCCTGGAGGTATATAAACTCCAATTTAAATGTGCCTGTTTTCCATCTACAGGCCACATTTAGGTGCACCTGTGAGGCCTGGGCCATACCAGACAGTCTTGAGTGGGACTTGCAGACTCCTCCCTCCTCCCATTGCAAGCATGGATACATGCTGGAGGTAACTGGTGAGTTGTTTGTGAGTCGGCCTTATGCTCCTGTAATTTGCCCACTGGCTCCTGGTATTTGCCCACTGGCACAGGTAGGAGAGTGTTAGGTCCCGGGCTACTTGAGAAACCTTGTCGCGGTGCCCGGGCTTAGACATGTCCTACTCCGTAGGACATGTTGACTAATTTCTCAATTTTAAAACCAGTTTGAGGATTTAGTAATACCGCAGAGTGCACCTGTCTTTTGCCATTTTGTTATATTGTTATATTGATTATCACATCCACACAATTGTTACCTTGTGTAGGATGTCTATTGTGGTACTTGTGGTTCGCTGCGGGCATCCTCCACCGTATGCATGTTTGCTGGGGATTGCCATTAGCAACGGGCCACAAGTGCAGGATTTGCTCCCCTATATATATGCACGACTGCATGTGGGTTTGAGCACCTCCTGCTATACCACGTCATTCCATTCAGTTTGTATATATAGAGATTCCTGGAGGTATATAAACTCCAATTTAAATGTGCCTGTTTTCCATCTACAGGCCACATTTAGGTGCACCTGTGAGGCCTGGGCCATACCAGACAGTCTTGAGTGGGACTTGCAGACTCCTCCCTCCTCCCATTGCAAGCATGGATACATGCTGGAGGTAACTGGTGAGTTGTTTGTGAGTCGGCCTTATGCTCCTGTAATTTGCCCACTGGCTCCTGGTATTTGCCCACTGGCACAGGTAGGAGAGTGTTAGGTCCCGGGCTACTTGAGAAACCTTGTCGCGGTGCCCGGGCTTAGACATGTCCTACTCCGTAGGACATGTTGACTAATTTCTCAATTTTAAAACCAGTTTGAGGATTTAGTAATACCGCAGAGTGCACCTGTCTTTTGCCATTTTGTTATATTGTTATATTGATTATCACATCCACACAATTGTTACCTTGTGTAGGATGTCTATTGTGGTACTTGTGGTTCGCTGCGGGCATCCTCCACCGTATGCATGTTTGCTGGGGATTGCCATTAGCAACGGGCCACAAGTGCAGGATTTGCTCCCCTATATATATGCACGACTGCATGTGGGTTTGAGCACCTCCTGCTATACCACGTCATTCCATTCAGTTTGTATATATAGAGATTCCTGGAGGTATATAAACTCCAATTTAAATGTGCCTGTTTTCCATCTACAGGCCACATTTAGGTGCACCTGTGAGGCCTGGGCCATACCAGACAGTCTTGAGTGGGACTTGCAGACTCCTCCCTCCTCCCATTGCAAGCATGGATACATGCTGGAGGTAACTGGTGAGTTGTTTGTGAGTCGGCCTTATGCTCCTGTAATTTGCCCACTGGCTCCTGGTATTTGCCCACTGGCACAGGTAGGAGAGTGTTAGGTCCCGGGCTACTTGAGAAACCTTGTCGCGGTGCCCGGGCTTAGACATGTCCTACTCCGTAGGACATGTTGACTAATTTCTCAATTTTAAAACCAGTTTGAGGATTTAGTAATACCGCAGAGTGCACCTGTCTTTTGCCATTTTGTTATATTGTTATATTGATTATCACATCCACACAATTGTTACCTTGTGTAGGATGTCTATTGTGGTACTTGTGGTTCGCTGCGGGCATCCTCCACCGTATGCATGTTTGCTGGGGATTGCCATTAGCAACGGGCCACAAGTGCAGGATTTGCTCCCCTATATATATGCACGACTGCATGTGGGTTTGAGCACCTCCTGCTATACCACGTCATTCCATTCAGTTTGTATATATAGAGATTCCTGGAGGTATATAAACTCCAATTTAAATGTGCCTGTTTTCCATCTACAGGCCACATTTAGGTGCACCTGTGAGGCCTGGGCCATACCAGACAGTCTTGAGTGGGACTTGCAGACTCCTCCCTCCTCCCATTGCAAGCATGGATACATGCTGGAGGTAACTGGTGAGTTGTTTGTGAGTCGGCCTTATGCTCCTGTAATTTGCCCACTGGCTCCTGGTATTTGCCCACTGGCACAGGTAGGAGAGTGTTAGGTCCCGGGCTACTTGAGAAACCTTGTCGCGGTGCCCGGGCTTAGACATGTCCTACTCCGTAGGACATGTTGACTAATTTCTCAATTTTAAAACCAGTTTGAGGATTTAGTAATACCGCAGAGTGCACCTGTCTTTTGCCATTTTGTTATATTGTTATATTGATTATCACATCCACACAATTGTTACCTTGTGTAGGATGTCTATTGTGGTACTTGTGGTTCGCTGCGGGCATCCTCCACCGTATGCATGTTTGCTGGGGATTGCCATTAGCAACGGGCCACAAGTGCAGGATTTGCTCCCCTATATATATGCACGACTGCATGTGGGTTTGAGCACCTCCTGCTATACCACGTCATTCCATTCAGTTTGTATATATAGAGATTCCTGGAGGTATATAAACTCCAATTTAAATGTGCCTGTTTTCCATCTACAGGCCACATTTAGGTGCACCTGTGAGGCCTGGGCCATACCAGACAGTCTTGAGTGGGACTTGCAGACTCCTCCCTCCTCCCATTGCAAGCATGGATACATGCTGGAGGTAACTGGTGAGTTGTTTGTGAGTCGGCCTTATGCTCCTGTAATTTGCCCACTGGCTCCTGGTATTTGCCCACTGGCACAGGTAGGAGAGTGTTAGGTCCCGGGCTACTTGAGAAACCTTGTCGCGGTGCCCGGGCTTAGACATGTCCTACTCCGTAGGACATGTTGACTAATTTCTCAATTTTAAAACCAGTTTGAGGATTTAGTAATACCGCAGAGTGCACCTGTCTTTTGCCATTTTGTTATATTGTTATATTGATTATCACATCCACACAATTGTTACCTTGTGTAGGATGTCTATTGTGGTACTTGTGGTTCGCTGCGGGCATCCTCCACCGTATGCATGTTTGCTGGGGATTGCCATTAGCAACGGGCCACAAGTGCAGGATTTGCTCCCCTATATATATGCACGACTGCATGTGGGTTTGAGCACCTCCTGCTATACCACGTCATTCCATTCAGTTTGTATATATAGAGATTCCTGGAGGTATATAAACTCCAATTTAAATGTGCCTGTTTTCCATCTACAGGCCACATTTAGGTGCACCTGTGAGGCCTGGGCCATACCAGACAGTCTTGAGTGGGACTTGCAGACTCCTCCCTCCTCCCATTGCAAGCATGGATACATGCTGGAGGTAACTGGTGAGTTGTTTGTGAGTCGGCCTTATGCTCCTGTAATTTGCCCACTGGCTCCTGGTATTTGCCCACTGGCACAGGTAGGAGAGTGTTAGGTCCCGGGCTACTTGAGAAACCTTGTCGCGGTGCCCGGGCTTAGACATGTCCTACTCCGTAGGACATGTTGACTAATTTCTCAATTTTAAAACCAGTTTGAGGATTTAGTAATACCGCAGAGTGCACCTGTCTTTTGCCATTTTGTTATATTGTTATATTGATTATCACATCCACACAATTGTTACCTTGTGTAGGATGTCTATTGTGGTACTTGTGGTTCGCTGCGGGCATCCTCCACCGTATGCATGTTTGCTGGGGATTGCCATTAGCAACGGGCCACAAGTGCAGGATTTGCTCCCCTATATATATGCACGACTGCATGTGGGTTTGAGCACCTCCTGCTATACCACGTCATTCCATTCAGTTTGTATATATAGAGATTCCTGGAGGTATATAAACTCCAATTTAAATGTGCCTGTTTTCCATCTACAGGCCACATTTAGGTGCACCTGTGAGGCCTGGGCCATACCAGACAGTCTTGAGTGGGACTTGCAGACTCCTCCCTCCTCCCATTGCAAGCATGGATACATGCTGGAGGTAACTGGTGAGTTGTTTGTGAGTCGGCCTTATGCTCCTGTAATTTGCCCACTGGCTCCTGGTATTTGCCCACTGGCACAGGTAGGAGAGTGTTAGGTCCCGGGCTACTTGAGAAACCTTGTCGCGGTGCCCGGGCTTAGACATGTCCTACTCCGTAGGACATGTTGACTAATTTCTCAATTTTAAAACCAGTTTGAGGATTTAGTAATACCGCAGAGTCAGGGGCGTATCTATCACGAGGCAAACAAGGCATTTGCCTAGGGCGGCACTTGCCAATGGGGCGGCAAAATGCCTTGTTTGCCCCTTGTCCCATCAGTCATCTGCCTCCGGTATATTCAGAAGATCCGATGGTATATTCTAACCCCCAGGCGTTCCCATGGTGACGGGGACGCTTGCCTGGGGGTTAGAATATACAATCGGATCTGAGTTTTCACGCTCTCAGTGAGAGCGTGAAAACACAAATCCGATGGTATATTCTAATCCCCAGGCGTTTCCATGGTGACAGGGACGCTTGCCTGGGGGTTAGAATATACAGGGCCCCGCCGCTCACAGGAAAACAAACATTTAAAAACGAATCAGTAACCTAAACTTTATTCATTAGTGATGTCTTTACTGTATACCTTACTCTGTCTTTCAGCTCCGGTAACAGCAGGCAGTGCAAGCGGGCGGCGCTCACTCACTGACGTCACGCGCCTGCGCCGCCTAGTGGGAGGAGCAGGCGCGTGACGTCAGTGAGTGAGCGCCGCCCGCCCGCACTGCCTGCTGTTACCGAAGCTGAAAGACAGAGTAAGGTATACAGTAAAGACATCACTAATGAATAAAGTTTAGGTTACTGATTTGTTTTTAAATGTTTTCCTGTGAGCGTCAGGGGGAGGAGGAATCTGTGGATGGCACCGTTTAGGGGAGGGGGGGGGATCTGTGGATGGCACCGTTTAGGGGAGGGGGGGGGATCTGTGGATGGCACCGTTTAGGGGAGGGGGGGAATCTGTGGATGGCACTGTTTAGGGGAGGGGGGGGATCTGTGGATGGCACCGTTTAGGGGAGGGGGGGGGGAATCTGTGGATGGCACCGTTTAGGGGAGGGGGGGGGAATCTGTGGATGGCACCGTTTAGGGGAGGGGGGGGTCTGTGGATGGCACCGTTTAGGGGAGGGGGGGAATCTGTGGATGGCACCGTTTAGGGAAGGGGGGGGTCTGTGGATGGCACCGTTTAGGGGAGGGGGGGGTCTGTGGATGGCACCGTTTAGGGGAGGGGGATCCGTGGATGGCACCGTTTAGGGGAGGGGATCCGTGGATGGCACCGTTTAGGGGAGGGGGATCCGTGGATGGCACGATTTAGGGGAGGGGGATCCGTGGATGGCACTGTTTAGGGGAGGGGGATCCGTGGATGGCACTGTTTAGGGGAGGGGGATCCGTGGATGGCACTGTTTAGGGGAGGGGAATCCGTGGATGGCACTATTTAGGCTAGGGGGATCCGTGGATGGCACTATTTAGGGGAGGGGGATCAGTGGATGGCACCATTTAGGGGAGGGGGATCCATGGGTGGCACTCTTTAGGGGGGGATCTGTGGATTGCACATAGTAAGGGGTGGGGTTTAGAGAGAAAGGGGTGGGGTTTAGAGAGAAAGGGGTTTGGCCTTGACAGGAAGGGGTGGGTCAAATTTATATTAGGGGGGTGCCCGAGTTTAGTCTCGCCTAGGGCAGCACAAAACCAAGATACACCACTGCGCAGAGTGCACCTGTCTTTTGCCATTTTGTTATATTGTTATATTGATTATCACATCCACACAATTGTTACCTTGTGTAGGATGTCTATTGTGGTACTTGTGGTTCGCTGCGGGCATCCTCCACCGTATGCATGTTTGCTGGGGATTGCCATTAGCAACGGGCCACAAGTGCAGGATTTGCTCCCCTATATATATGCACGACTGCATGTGGGTTTGAGCACCTCCTGCTATACCACGTCATTCCATTCAGTTTGTATATATAGAGATTCCTGGAGGTATATAAACTCCAATTTAAATGTGCCTGTTTTCCATCTACAGGCCACATTTAGGTGCACCTGTGAGGCCTGGGCCATACCAGACAGTCTTGAGTGGGACTTGCAGACTCCTCCCTCCTCCCATTGCAAGCATGGATACATGCTGGAGGTAACTGGTGAGTTGTTTGTGAGTCGGCCTTATGCTCCTGTAATTTGCCCACTGGCTCCTGGTATTTGCCCACTGGCACAGGTAGGAGAGTGTTAGGTCCCGGGCTACTTGAGAAACCTTGTCGCGGTGCCCGGGCTTAGACATGTCCTACTCCGTAGGACATGTTGACTAATTTCTCAATTTTAAAACCAGTTTGAGGATTTAGTAATACCGCAGAGTGCACCTGTCTTTTGCCATTTTGTTATATTGTTATATTGATTATCACATCCACACAATTGTTACCTTGTGTAGGATGTCTATTGTGGTACTTGTGGTTCGCTGCGGGCATCCTCCACCGTATGCATGTTTGCTGGGGATTGCCATTAGCAACGGGCCACAAGTGCAGGATTTGCTCCCCTATATATATGCACGACTGCATGTGGGTTTGAGCACCTCCTGCTATACCACGTCATTCCATTCAGTTTGTACACCTCAGTGGGAAGTCTGTGGGAAGGAAAAAGTGTGGCAGAAAACGCTGCACAACGAGAAGAGGTGACCGGACCCTGAGGAAGATTGTGGAGAAGGACCGATTCCAGACCTTGGGGGACCTGCGGAAGCAGTGGACTGAGTCTGGAGTAGAAACATCCAGAGCCACCGTGTACAGGCGTGTGCAGGAAATGGGCTACAGGTGCCGCATTCCCCAGGTCAAGCCACTTTTGAACCAGAAACAGCGGCAGAAGCGCCTGACCTGGGCTACAGAGAAGCAGCACTGGACTGTTGCATGTCATTCAGAAATCAAGGTGCCAGAGTCTGGAGGAAGACTGGGGAGAGGGAAATGCCAAAATGCCTGAAGTCCAGTGTCAAGTACCCACAGTCAGTGATGGTCTGGGGTGCCATGTCAGCTGCTGGTGTTGGTCCACTGTGTTTTATCAAGGGCAGGGTCAATGCAGCTAGCTATCAGGAGATTTTGGAGCACTTCATGCTTCCATCTGCTGAAAAGCTTTATGGAGATGAAGATTTCATTTTTCAGCACGACCTGGCACCTGCTCACAGTGCCAAAACCACTGGTAAATGGTTTACTGACCATGGTCTTACTGTGCTCAATTGGCCTGCCAACTCTCCTGACCTGAACCCCATAGAGAATCTGTGGGATATTGGGAAAAGAAAGTTGAGAGACGCAAGACCCAACACTCTGGATGAGCTTAAGGCCGCTATCGAAGCATCCTGGGCCTCCATAACACCTCAGCAGTGCCACAGGCTGATTGCCTCCATGCCACGCCGCATTGAAGCAGTCATTTCTGCAAAAGGATTCCCGACCAAGTATTGAGTGCATAACTGAACATAATTATTTGAAGGTTGACTTTTTTTGTATTAAAAACACTTTTCTTTTATTGGTCGGATGAAATATGCTAATTTTTTTAGATGGGAAATTTGGGTTTTCATGAGCTGTATGCCAAAATCATCAATATTAAAACAATAAAAGGCTTGAACTACTTCAGTTGGTGTGTAATGAATCTAAAATATATGAAAGTGTAATGTTTATCAGTACATTACAGAAAATAATGAACTTTATCACAATATGCAAATTTTTTTAGAAGGACCTGTATATTCGAAATATTCGCAAATTCTCGAAGTGGCGATATTTGCGATACAAATTTGCTATTCGAATATTCGTGCTCAACACTAGACACAGATTGGCATTTTCCTTTATGACTCTTGTAATCTGATGGAGACTGCCTTGAGCTTCTCATATATCACAGCTCTGGTGCTACTCTGATGTCATAATCTCTTAGATTATACCTCATACAGCTCTATTTTTCTGGCTGAAAGTCGGCATTTATTCTGGAAAGCAGCCAGATCCCCATCGGATACTATTATAGTCAAAAGGGGATCAAACGGTGCATTGCCAGACCCTTTGGTGATTTGCATTGGTTTCTTTGACTCACATGGCTCAGCCGCCAACTACACCTGGACTATCTCAGGAGGTAGTGGCGTAGTGGCTTCCCTATAGTGAAGACCACATTCCTGTATAAGGGTTAAAGGGTGAAACCTAGGGAATGCCAGGAAAACTCCCTTAGAGAAAGCCCAAACTCAAACAGGTTTTATGGTACAGTGGGTGCATTGGACTTTTTCTCTCATCTCATAGAGAATTAAGTTTCTAATTTAAATGTAGCTAGTATATAACAAACACTTTTTTTTTTAAGCTGCAGGAATATATCATGGCAAATGTCTGTATTTAGAAAAGTAAATTTAGTTTGAATTCAAATTTTGGCAATTGTGAGCTTCCCTGTCATGTTTTGCTGTGCAGTAGATAATGATTAGGCTTCTGTGGTCATAATCAAAGTCATAATCATATATTGGAACATGATGTAAATCAACTTGTTTAATAAACAAGCTTTTCTTGGACTAAATCAATTAGAATTTGTGTATTGCAGTTGAAAAGGGAATAGTATTCTTCCCTGAACACATTAATGTTTGGGCTTGACAAGGATTCATGATGTAACCCAGCTTTCATTTCAAACTGACAAACTCATTTATTCTGTAACTAGATAATTATATTAGAGGCTTATAGTACCGTAGATGAGCCACAGACAAGCAAGACATTTTTCATCCGCATTTCTGCTTGGCCTTGAACAGTATGAGGCTCTACAAATGGATGATATATAGGGAAAAGATGGACACTTTCTTAGAGGTGACTGGCATTTTTATGATCATGTTACTGTTCCCAAATAGTTTGTAAATAATATATCAATTGCAATGTAGCATTAGTCAAGCTGGTGTTTTATTGTATGGGTGCAATATAATGTAAAGTTGTATGTATTGTGAAAAAATGTTTGCATCATTAGCAAAGATTTTTGCAATCGCGAAGATTTTTGCAATCGCGAAGATTTTAAAACTCTATCTGCATATAAAGCGATTGTTCTGACATGCATGTGAAATTTAATCAAATACACTGCTTAAGGGCTCATTCAGATGGCCGTATGCTGTCCACAAAAATGTGGATCCGTTCTTTTGCTGATTAAATGCTGTCCCATTCACTTCCATTGCACGGCTCAGCAAAAAAATGTGTCAGTGAAAATCAGGACAAGGCTCTATTGAAGTCTATAGATCAGCAAAAAAAACAGAATGCAATCAGTTTTTTTGCGGACATGCCTTACAGATACGATTTTTTGCGGACAGTATATGGCTGTCTGAATGAGCCCGTAATGTCAAATTGGCGACTCTCCTCTTCTTCTTTCCTTTTCCTCCTGATACTCCTTTTTTATGTACATAATATCTCATTATGGAGAGACTATGGTATGACAAATACATGTGCACAGTATTGTAGGCCAGGAGATGCCCCTCTGGGTTGCTGAGAAATAGAGTCTTAAAAAGGTTCTTCGACCAGTAATAAAAAAACAAAATGGTCAGAACTACATGAAAAAAGCGACATACACCACACTGATCCCCAACTACTCCCATTCCAATGCTTCCCAGAACTTGAGTCACAGCAAATGACTGTTAAACCAATCACTGAGGAAGGTCCCCTATGTGTCCAGCAATTTGACGTGCAGCTGTTTTCTGTGTGCCACGAGGTTCTCCGACCAGTAATGCTGTGTTGCCGTGGTCTCCTTTGACAATGGAACCTGAGGGGTTAAGAATGTATTTTAATTGTATGGGCATTGGCCGATAATGTTTTTTTTATTGTTTATTTTCATTTTGGGGAAAGGGTGGGTGATTTGAACTTTTTTTTGTTTGCTTATTTTTTTAAGTCACTCTAGGTGACTATAACAAGCACTCATTAGATTATCAATTGTATTCTGTGATGTATATTTATCCATTACAGAACATAACATTCAGTATATTACAATGCTGCGCTGCCACCTGCAGGCCTCTATTGAAATATATCAGTGACAGGCATCGGAGCCTCAAGCAGGATGTGAGCTATAAGTGGCAACAGCTTCCCCAATCTTAGCTGTGATTACAGACATTAGCTCCGGGCCTCTTATTTATTAATTGTATGCACTTATATAGTGCTACTATATTCTGCAGTGCTTTACAGACATTAGCATCCAACTGTCCCCAATGGGGCTCACAATCTAAGTTCCCTAACAGTATGTCTTTGGAGTGTGGGAGGAAACCAGCGTACCTGGAGGAAACCCAAGCAAACATGGGGAGAACATACAAACTCCATGCAGATGTTGTCCTTGGTCGGATTCAAACCAGCAATGTAAGGCACCAGTGCTAGCCACTGAGCTGCCCATATTCTGTATAAAACAGCTTGTAAGCGTTGTGCCATTTTTATAGATGGTATGGCAGATGTCCTGAAGGTGTTAATGAAAAATGCACAGTATAATGCATGCAAATAAGCACAGTATAAATCAAAGCTTACTTGACCTCTCTTTCTTGCGTTTACATGTGAATAAGGTTGCACAAACAAGTTACTGTTCCGCATTCACAAGTTCAAAGCCTTTAGGCTTCACTGATAGATTTCATGGCTGCTGAAGTCTTTATCTTTTCCCTTTCAAAATGCCATTTCTCCCAATATGGTAGCTATAAGTCTGCATGTTTTATGATAAAAGTTCTCTTGATCTTGTGTTGTTTTCTACCACTCATCCAGGACTATTTAATCTAATTGAAAAAAGAAAAAAAAGAACTGAATATTTCCAGATGGCTTTTAAGTTTCTGAATATATTTGGTGGACAATGCACTGAGGAGAAGGAGATTCTGGTGGCGATCTGGAGCTAATGATAAGGGTTGAAAAGGAAAAGGAAAAATTGACAATGGAGTATTGACAGCAAGCGACAGCACTGGATTGAGAGCAAGCGACTGCATCCAGTAAATCTAATGTTTTCCCAGCTGTTAAGAACATTTGCAGTCAAGGATCGTATATACAGTGCTCTAACAAAGTACCGTATTTTTCGCCGTATAAGACGCACCGGCGTATAAGACGCACCTAGGTTTTTGGGGAGGAAAATAAGAAAAAAAATATTTTTAACCAAAAGGTGTGCTGTGGGTTTGGAACTAGGTGGTCTGTGGATGGCACTATTACTGGGGATCTGTGGATGACGGACACTGTTATGGGGGGATCTGTGGATGACTGACACTGTTATGGGGGGATCTGTGGATGACTGACACTGTTATGGGGGGAACTGTGGATGACTGACACTGTTATGGGGGGAACTGTGGATGACTGACACTGTTATGGGGGGAACTGTGGATGACTGACACTGTTATGGGGGGAACTGTGGATGACTGACACTGTTATGGGGGGAACTGTGGATGACTGACACTGTTATGGGGGGAACTGTGGATGACAGACACTGTTATGGGGGGGAACTGTGGATGACTGACACTGTTATGGGGGGAACTGTGGCTTTCACTGTTACAGGGGGATCTGTGGCTGGCACTGTTACAGGGGGGGGGGATCTGTGGATGGCACTGTTATACATGTGTCATCCACAGACCCTCCCAGCCCATAACTGTGCCATCCACAGATCCCCCGCCGCTCCAGTATACTAATATAATATGTCTTATTCAATTAATAGTTATTAAATATGCCTCTTTATTCCTAAAAGTACCTTAAATCCTAAGCACTTCAGTACAATGCTGGCAGGCCGGGCAGCCGGCGCGGCGCGTCACTCACTGACGTCACTTGCCTGCGCCGCCTGCTTCATTCATAAAGTAGGCGGCGCAGGCACGTGACATCAGGGAGTTACGCTGCCGCCCGCCCGGCCTGCATTGTACGGATGCGCTTAGGATTTAAGGTACTATTAGGCATAAAGGGGTATATTTAATAACCATTCATTGAATATGACATATTTTATTAGTACACCGGAGCGGCGGGGCGGGCATTTAGTACAGTGACTGCACCGCCCCGCCGCTATTGCCGGCCCCAGCTCCTCCTCCCAGTCCCTCCCCGAGTCCTCGCTCGCTTTACATCGCTGCCAGCGATGTAAAACTGACTGCATTCGCCGTATAAGACGCAGGGGCATTTCTCCCCCATTTTGGGGGAAGAAAAAGTGCGTCTTATACGGCGAAAAATACGGTATTTGCTCCCTTCCAGATTTCCCTTTTTTTACTGCACATTTGTCACATAAACACCAAGTACAGTTTTCCAATCATTTTTTCTTTAAAAAAAAAAAAAGGAATCCAAAACACGTATTACCTATATGAAAAGGTAATCCTCACTCTTCGGGCTCATGCACACGAGTGTGTGTGCCTCACGCCAAGATGGTCTGCAACGCAAAAATATAGGAAATGTTCTATTTTTTTGCAGTGCAGAGGCACCAATTTAAAGTGCTTCCGTGGGCTTCTGATTCATGCCTCCTCTCCACATCGCTTTATATCTTAACCACCTCCTGTCCGCCCAATGACTTTAAACATCCGGGAGGTGGATCTCTATCTCCATTCAGAGATGGCAGCTGCACGCTAATTGTGCAGCTGCAGAGCGGGTTGCCCGCTGTCAGTGACAGCAGGGCAACTCAGAGAGAAGGCAGGGACAAGTGTCCCTGCCTTCTAGTTCACTCTATACACAGCACTCACCGAGCGCTGTGTATAAAGATCAGGTAGCGCTATGCGCTTCCTGTCCCGACCCGATGTGACCGCCGGGTCGGTAGAGTGCAGGAGCTGTCGGGTCTTCTACAGACCTCGATTAGCCCTGCACTGAGGCTGTACAGTATTGTATAGTGCTGTACAGGCTCTCCGGGGGGTGTATTTCCCCTGTAACTGGGGCTGCTATGTCAGCCCCAGTTACAGAAGAAATCAATAGTCAAGAAAAAAAAAAAAGTGAAGTTAAATGTCCCCCAAAGGCCTTGTATGACTTATGTAAAAAAAATAAAAATAAGACAATCAGTCAAAAAATAAAATAAATATGGCTCTCAGACTATGGAGACACTAAAACATCATTTTTTTGGTTTCAAAAATGCTATTATTGTGTAAAACTTAAATAGGAAAAAGTATACACAATTAGGTTTTGCCACGTCCGTAACGATCTGCTCTATAAAAATGTCACATGATCTAACACCTCAGGTGAACGCTGTAAAAATAAATAAACTGTGCTAAAACAACCAATTTTTTGGTCACCTTGCCCCATAAAGTGTTATAATGAATGATCAAAAAATCATGTGTACCCAAAAATGGTACCAATAAAAACGTCAACTCGAAACGAGCCCCTGCCCAAGACAATCGACATAAAAATAAAAAAAGAATGCTTTATTATGTAAAACTGAAACAAACAACGAAAGAAAGCAGACATTTGATATCATTTCGTCCATAACAACCTGCTCTATAAAAATAGCACATGATCTACCCTGTCAGATGAATGTTGTAAAAATTAAATTAAAACAGTGCTTTTTTGGTTATCTTGCCTCACAAAAAACGTAACGTAGAGCAATTAAAAATCATATGTACCCCAAAATAGTACCAATAAAACGGGCACCTTATCCCCTAGTTTCCAAAATAGGGTAACTTTTTGGGAGTTTCTACTGTAAGGGTGCATCAGGGGGGGGCTTCAAAATAGGACATGGCATCTAAAATCCAGTTCAGCAAAATCTGCCTTCCAAAAACCATATGGCGCTCTTTTTTTTCTGCGCCCTGCTGTGTGCCCTTACATCAGTTTACGACCACATGTTCGGTGTCTCTGTAAACCGCAGAATCAGGGTAATAAATATTGAGTTTTGTTTGGCTATTAACCCTCGATGTGTTAAAGAAAAAAAATGGATTAAAATGGAAAATCTGCCCCAAAAAGTGAAATTTTAAAATTTGATCTCGATTTTCCTTTAATTTTTGTTGAACACCTAAAGGGTTAACAAAGTTTGTAAAAATCAGTTTTAAGTAACTTGAGGGGTGTAGTTTCTACAATGGGGTAATTTATTGTGGGTATCCACTATGTAAGCCCCATAAAGTGACTTCAGACCTGAACTGGTCCTCAAAAAGTGGGTTTTGGCAATTTTACTAAAAAATGTAAGAATTGCTTCAAAAATTCTAAGCCTTCTAATATCCTAAAAAAATAAAATGGCATGGATAACAATATATATATATATATATAGGATCCCCATTGGAAGCTGGGGACAGATAAGAAAGAGAAGGGAGGGGAAAAAAAAGGGGGAAGGAGTAGGGGGAAGAAGGGTGGGGGACAAACAGGAAAATAAAATAAAACAGGAAGGTATATATACTAGAAAGAGCAGGGTATGAGGAGGAGAGAGAGAATCCGGGAATTATAAGAAACAGCCAAATGATAGCTATTCATTCAAGCCATCTGGACTAGATGATTTTAATCTATAGATCCATTGGCATTCTTTCTGTAAAATCCTTTTGTCCCAATGACCCTTACATGGAGAGGATGGGATAAGCTCAATAATCTGGAAACCTACAGAGTTGGCATTCCCCCCATGAAACTCATGGACATGGTTTGCCACAGGTTTATCTCGTCTATGCTTGATATCTCCAAGGTGCTCCCCCACTGTCCTCCTTAATTCCCTCTTAGTCTTCCCCACATAATTCATGGGGCATTGACATGTAATCAAATACACCACTCCACAACTTCTACAATTGCCGAAATCCCTCATTTCAAAGATTCTCCCTGTTGAGACACTTCTAAATGTTTTGGATACAGTAATGTATGGACACGCCATTCACCCACTGCACTTAAACAGTCCTAACGGTCTTCTTTCTAGCCATGTTCCTTCAGTTCTTGTCTGCGGGAGTACATCAATGAGGTCCCTATCAGTACGTAGGATACCCCAGTGTCTTCTAAGGATTTCAAAACTCATCTCATGGGAGTTATCAAATATCCCGATCACTCTTATGACTTTATCCTGTGATTTATCCATTTTCTGTGTGTCATGGAACCATGAACCAGACGTACAACAAGAGATAAGTGGAAATAAGAAGGCTTTATTGAAAATCAAGCTGTAAGCAAAAGTCCAAACGGATGGCTAAACCGAAGCAGGGTCTTGCGTAGCCAGAGGTCAGGAACCAGAAGGGTAGTCAGACGAAGCCTGGATCAGGAACCAGCAGGGTAGTCAGACGAAGCCAGGATCAGGAACCAGCGGGGTAGTCAGACGAGGCCAGGATCAGGAACCAGAAGCAGCAGCAGTCTTAGAAGCATGTGAACACAGGAGGACCAAGCAAGGAACTGAAGCCACAGACCTCCTATATATATGAGCTAGGCATCCAGCTCCTCCCAGTGGGAAGGAGAAGCCGCAGGGTGGGAGGCTACAAGAAACCCAGAAACCAAGATGGCCACCAGCACATGTCAAACGAAGGAGAACAGCAAGAAGGTAAGACCATGACAGTACCTCCCCCTCAAGGGCCCCTCCTCCGCGGAGTAAGGAACGGTTTCTGAGGGAAGCGTGCGTGGAAGGCTCGGAGCAAAGCAGGAGCATGGACATCTGCGGAGGGAACCCAGGAACGCTCCTCTGGACCATAACCACGCCAATGGACCAAAAACTGCAACCGACCGCGGACCAGGCGTGAGTCCAGGATATTGCTCACCTCATATTCCTCACGATTGCCCACTTGGACCGGACGGGGCCGAGGAACCGAGGAAGTGAAACGATTACACACCAATGGCTTCAACAGGGAGACATGAAACACGTTGGAGATCCGCATGCCAGGAGGAAGCGCAAGGGCATAGGCTACCGGGTTTACCCTGCGAAGCACTCGGAAGGGACCAACAAAGCGAGGCGCCAGCTTGGGAGTGGGCACTCGAAGGTTGAGGTTGCGGGTGGACAACCATACACGGTCTCCGACCTGGTAGGAAGGAGCGGGCGCTCGTCTGCGATCAGCCTGGAGTCTCTGGCGCTGCGCAGAGACCTCAAGGGACCTCTGGATCTGTACCCAAGAAGCACGTAGGACGGAAAGGTGATCCTCCACAGCCGGAATATCCTGGGGAGAGAATACCTCCGGTAACACGGCAGGTTGGAACCCATAATTGGCCATGAAGGGAGACGTCCCAGAGGAAGAGTTCACCGCCGTGTTCCTGGCAAACTCAGCCCAAGGCAGGAGGTCAACCCAATTGTCTTGGTGATCGGAGACATAGCAACGAAGGAATTGCTCCAAGGCCTGATTGGATCGTTCTGCGGCCCCATTGGACTGAGGGTGGTAGGCCTGAGGAGAAAGAGAGATGAATCCCCAACTGGGAGCAAAAGGCGCGCCAGAACCTGGACACAAACTGACTCCCCCGATCCGACACAATCTCCTTGGGCAAACCGTGCAACCGGAAGACCTCCCTGGCGAAAATCGTGGCCAACTCTTGTGCAGAGGGTAACTTCTTGAGAGGAACACAGTGGCACATTTTGGAAAACCGATCCACAATCATGAGAATGACCGTATGGCCTCGGGATGCAGGGAGGTCCACAATGAAATCCATCCCCAGGTGTGACCATGGGCGCTCCCCGGTGGCTATGGGTTGCAAAAGGCCCAACGGAAGGTGCCGAGGGGACTTACTCTGGGCACAAACGGAGCATGCCGCTACATATGCGGCGATGTCGGAACGTAGAGAAGGCCACCAGAACAGACGTGAAACAGCCCAGGACAGCTGATTCTTTCCAGGATGCCCCGCGGCCTTGGAGTTATGGTAGGTTCGCAACAACCGAGTGCGCAACTCCTCAGGCACAAAACATCTGCCGTTGGGTCTCCCAGAGGGAGCACCAGATTGAGCCGCCAAAATCTGCTCACCCAGGGGAGAGGTCAGGCTGGTGCGAATGGCGGCCAGGATCTGATTCGGAGGTATGACCGAAGTCGGAATCGACTCCTCCCCGGACAGCTCGGAGTACTGCCGTGATAAGGCATCCGCTCTGATGTTCTTGGAACCGGGTAGGTAGGAGACCACGTAATTAAAACGTGACAAGAACAGAGCCCATCTGGCCTGACGTGGTGTCAATCTCTTGGCCTCAGAAAGGTAGGTCAGATTCTTGTGGTCCGTCAGGATGAGAACCGGAACCACCGAACCATCGAGCAAGTGCCTCCATTCTTTAAGGGCCTGCACGATGGCCAATAACTCCCTGTCACCAATCTGATAGTTGCACTCCGCGGAAGACAGTTTCCGGGAGTAAAACCCACAAGGAAGCAGAGGACCCTCTGGTGTTCTACGCTGAGACAGAAGGGCGCCTACTCCCGTCTCAGACGCGTCCACCTCGAGGACAAAGGGCAACCCAGGGTTGGGATGCGACAGAATCGGAGCCGACACAAAGGCGGACTTTAGAGCCTCAAAAGCTCGGATGGCCTCGAGCCGGCCAGACCTGGAAATTACTGCCCTTCCTGGTCAGATCCGTGAGAGGCTTGGCTAGCATAGGAAAAGTCCCTGATGAACTTCCGATAATAATTGGCGAAGCCCAAAAAGCGCTGCAGGGCACGGAGACCACTGGGCTGGGGCCACTGTAAGACAGCCGAAACCTTCTCAGGATCCATGGAGAACCCCTCAGCGGAAATGATGTAACCTAAGAAGGTTACCTGGGATCGGTGAAATTCGCATTTCTCAAGCTTACCGAACAGCCTGTTCTCTCGTAACCGTTGCAACACTCGTCTGACATCCATAATGTGGGCCTCCATGGATTCAGAATATACCAAGATGTCATCCAAATAGACCACCACACACTGCTGCAACAGGTCACGGAAAACATCGTTGATGAATTCCTGGAAGACTGCGGGCGCATTGCACAACCCAAAGGGCATAACCAAGGATTCATAATGACCGGTCCTGGTGTTAAACGCGGTCTTCCACTCATCGCCCGCCTTGATCCTTACCAGGTTATATGCCGCCCTCAGGTCGAGTTTGGTAAAGACCGTGGCCCCTTTGAGGCGATCGAACAGCTCGGAAATCAAGGGTATCGGGTAAGCGTTCTTGATCGTGATGCGATTGAGACCCCTGTAATCGATGCAAGGCCTCAACTCACCGCCCTTCTTTTTCACAAAGAAAAATCCAGCCCCTGCCGGGGACGAGGATTTGCGAATGTGTCCGCGTGAAAGCGCCTCCCTCACGTACTCCTCCATGGCCTCATTCTCCGCTACCGACAGTGGATAGACTTTGCCACGAGGAGGAACGGCACCAGATTGTAACTCTATGGCACAATCGTATGGGCGGTGCGGAGGTAGGGCAACCGCGCGCACCTTATCGAATACATCCCGGTACTCTTCGTATTCAGGAGGCAACAGAGAGTCCGAGGAAGTACACAGCAACTTGACAGGCCCATGGATGCAACTAGCCCCACACTGCGGTGACCACGAGAGGATCTCGGCCGATCTCCAATCGAAAGTCGGATTATGCTTCTGGAGCAAGGGGTACCCCAAGACCACCGAGTAGTGTGGAGACGAAATCACCTGGAGACAGACCGACTCTCTGTGAACGGCACCAATGGCTATCCCCACTGGAAGGGTCTCATGAGTCACGTGTGGCGGCAGAAGGGGTCTGCCGTCTATCGCCTCAAGAGCCAGTGGGGAACTTTGAGGCTGCAGAGGAATGGAATTGGCGGCAGCGAACACACTATCAATGAACAAACCACCAGCACCAGAGTCCACCAACGCCTGGGTCGTCACCGAGCCCCCGACCCAGGAGAGGACAACAGTGATCAGTGGTTTGTCAACACGGGAAACCGGGGACGAGGAGACTCCACCCAAGATCTGCCCCCGACAGGATCTCAGGTGCGAGCGTTTTCCCGGACGGTTCGGACATGCCAACCAAAAATGCCCACCGAGACCACAGTACATGCATCGGCCCTCGCGTCTCCGGAGTACCCTCTCCCCCTCGGACAGGCGAGCAAACCCCAGCTGCATGGGTTCACCCCCAGACAAGTCATCCCCAGGAGGCGTGGGAGGAGAGGGAGGCACGGGTGGGACAGCAAACGTAGGCGCCAATCTGCTAGAAGACCTCCGCAGGCTCTCCTTAAAGGAAGGTCTCTCCCTGAGTCTGGTGTCAATCAAAATCAGGAAAGAAATAAGAGACTCGAGCTCCACTGGTAGGTCCTTAGCTGCAACCTCATCCTTCAAGGCATCCGAGAGACCATGAGAGAAAGCAGCGACCAGAGCCTCATTATTCCAGCCCACCTCTGCTGCCAGGGTACGAAACTCAATGGCGTATTCAGCTACGGATCGTGAACCCTGTCTGATGGACATAAGGAGCTTCGCAGCAGAGGCAGCACGAGCCGGCACATCGAATACCTTCCGAAGAGAAGCAACAAAACCGGAAAACTCGGCAACCACCGGATTGTTGTTCTCCCATAAAGGGCTGGCCCAGGCCAAGGCCTTGTCCGAGAGCAGCGAGATCAAGAAGCCCACCTTTGATCTCTCAGTAGGAAAGGCATGTGGCAGCAACTCGAAATAAATGCCCACCTGGTTAAGGAAACCTCGGCACTGAGTTGGCTCTCCCCCAAAGCGCTGTGGAAGGGGGGCAGAACCGGTCATACCCCGAGACACCGCAGGCGCAGCAACAGGTGTCGGGGTAGACTCTGGCGCAACAACCGGAGCGGCAGTAGGAGCGGGCCCAGGAGCGACAACCGACCCATCGGCAACGGAAGCGAAATGAGCCGTGCGTTCAAGCAGGGTTTGCAACGCCACAGCGAACCGACCCAACAGGTGATCCTGCTGATCAAGTCTGGCAACCAGCGTAGGTAGCGAGGATGGCCCTGTACCGTCAGAATTCATGGCTTGGTCCTAATGTCATGGAACCATGAACCAGACGTATAACAAGAGATAAGTGGAAATAAGAAGGCTTTATTGAAAATCAAGCTGTAAGCAAAAGTCCAAACGGATGGCTAAACCGGAGCAGGGTCTTGCGTAGCCAGAGGTCAGGAACCAGAAGGGTAGTCAGACGAAGCCTGGATCAGGAACCAGCAGGGTAGTCAGACGAAGCCAGGATCAGGAACCAGCGGGGTAGTCAGACGAGGCCAGGATCAGGAACCAGAAGCAGCAGCAGTCTTAGAAGCATGTGAACACAGGAGGACCAAGCAAGGAACTGAAGCCACAGACCTCCTATATATATGAGCTAGGCATCCAGCTCCTCCCAGTGGGAAGGAGAAGCCGCAGGGTGGGAGGCTACAAGAAACCCAGAAACCAAGATGGCCACCAGCACATGTCAAACGAAGGAGAACAGCAAGAAGGTAAGACCATGACACTGTGAGTCCAGGAAACAGTCTCTACCTGTGGCCAGGGAATGTTTAAAAGCTTTTTTCAGTGTCTCATCCGGGTAGCCTCTACTCAAAAACCTTCTGTCACAAATGTTGATGTAAAGTGCAATTACTTCTAATTCGAATGTATTGGCCCTTTGGGATGCCTTTCTTGACTGGGTTTGGAAGGAAACTTTCCCAGTGCAAGAGGCTATTAGTAGCTGTTGGTTTCCTTAAAAGTCTCAGTACATAATACACCATCCCTTTTAGAGATCTTTATATCCAGGAATGAGATTTCCTTGTTGCTGATCTCACAGGTAAATCTCAATCCAATTGGATTGTGATTTAGTGATGTGACAAATGACCTAAAGGCAATCTCTGGACCATCCCACAGTCCATTTTTTATGTGTTTTCCCACCAGCTCAGGGGCACCGCGATGGGTAGCCCCTGTGCACCGACTTGCGCAAATTTGCTCCTGGGCTGGTGGGAGGACCAACTTGTGTTTAGTGATGTGGAGGAACCCTGGACCACCCACATCACCTTCTGGGGAAGGTATATTGATGTTATATTTCTACTGTGGGATGGTCCAGAGGTTGCCTTTAGGTCAATTGTCAAGTCACTAAATCACAATCCAATTGGATTGAGATTTACCTGTGAGATCAGCAACAAGGAAATCTCATTCCTAGATATAAAGATCTCTAAAAGGGATGATGTGTTATGTACTGAGACTTTTAAGGAAACCAACAGCTACTAATAGCCTTTTTTTTTTGAGTAGAGGCTACCCGGATGAGACACTGAAAAAAGCTTTTAAACATTCCCTGGCCACAGGTAAAGACGGTTTCCTGGACTCACAGAAAATGGCTAAATTGCAGGATAAAGTCAAAAGCGTGATTGGGACATTTGATAACTCCCATGAGATGATTTTTGAAATCCTTAAAAGACACTGGGGTATCCTACGTACTGATAGGGACCTCATTGATGTACTCCCGCAGAGACCATGGATTACCTTCAGGAGCGGGAGATCCATCAGGGATCATCTAGTACACAGTCTCTATATCACACCAAGAACTGAAGGAACATGGCTAGAAAGAAGACCGTTAGGAATGTTTAAGTGCAGTGGGTGTATGGCGTGTCCATACATTACTGTATCGAAAACATTTAGAAGTGTCTCAACGGGGAGAAGGACCTGTTTATCCTCTTTATCCCTGGACTATCTTCTGTTCATCATCTGTATCCCTCCGTTCGGTCAAAAATCACCCTACCTAATGTGATTTCAGCTAACCGTGAGTAACCATTGAATATCTTTGATACTGAGGGCAATTACATAGTGACTATTTTCTGTATATGTATGTGTTATCTTGATCCTTGGAATTAAGTCCGGCCTGCAGCCAATTTTTATATGATTGTTTAATAAAAGGTATATTTTAGAAATATGGGAAGGTGTTCATGTTAATAGGGCTTTATTCTTCCCTGGTGGATATTTGCTGCTGTAGAATTTTTTTGTGCGGTAGAACTGGTCAGGAAGGGGCCAAGTGGCCCGGATGTGAAATGGTTAAGGATTGCAGACCCATTCAAGTCAATGGGTCCGCATCCGTGATACGGAGTGCAAACGTCCGGTGCACATGTATTGTAGACCCACTGTTTGTGGTCTGCAGCACGGGCATAGGGCACACATGGTCATGTGCATGAGCCCTTAATAACAAGTTGTTCCACCTTTCCACCAAAATCTTCCCTCCAAAAACATTATGGCACTTCTTCTCTTTGGATTCCTGCAGTGTGCCCTAACAGCTATATATGACCAGTTTTGGGGTGTTGCTATGCAAAAGTAAAACAACACTTTGCAGTATTGGTTTTAGTTCACACAATGGAAAGTCCACAGAACAAAAAATTACCTTGTTAGCAGTTTTATCTCCAGCCGTCCACAGCAGGCTTTAGGGGGCCTGTTTCCCAGCATGCTGTTCTCAGCCCTCTCAGCACGGCACGAAGCCTCAGATCCCAAGCACAGAGACTCAGCTGCTGAGCCCAACTGTCTGTTTAAAGGACAGCCAGGTGCTGCCAAAACCCGGCCCGGCAAGTGAACTCTGGTATTTGACCTCACCTAGCTGGAAACTAGCCCAGCAGCACATGTTGGGACGAAAATACCTGCCTTCTCAGACAAAACCACTCGCTGCGTCATACCACATAATGTGACACATGTCAGAGATGCAAAAATAGGCTGTGTCAGGAAAGGGAACAAAGGCTGTGTCCTGAATGGTTTAAAGAGGTTTTTCAGCAAAATGTTTTTTTTTTTTTTTTTTTTTTTTTTAATAGGGTCAGAGTGGCATAAAAACAAAATTAGTGATACTTCACTGATCCCTGCCACTTCCATTTCTAAACGTGGTCTCTTCTGGCACACAGGAAATAGCTGCTTAGCAAATCACTGGACACATAGGTGACCTGCCTCAGCTAGTGATTGGTTGAACAGTAGTTTGCTGTGGCTCAGGATTTGGGAAGCATTGGAACAGGAGAGGTTGGGGATCAGTGTGGTGAATATCACTTTTCTGATGCAGTTCTGACCATTTTCTTTAATTTACTGGTTGGAGAACCTTTTTAAGACACTGATCATACTGGATCATACTCACCACATCCACTTGCTCACAGAGAGGCCGTCCGCTCCCATCTTGATTAAAGAAAATCTGTCAAAGGACCTGCAACAAGAGTGATGACCTCACCACATGATCGCGCTGAATGCGTGTCATCACTGACAGCTGAATGTGAGTCACAGATGCTGCGATCATTGTTGCTAGTGGCATCTGCAGGGGTTAAATGATGGGGGTTGCGAGACTGTAGTTCCCCATCATCTATACAACGGAAAGCGATTCATGACAATTAGAGATGAGCGAACCAAAGCTAATGAAGTGGAATTCAATCCGAATTTCAGGATTTATTCGATTTGCACCGAATCCGAATTTTATCACGCTTTGTGGTAATGAATCAATTTTTTTCCCTAAAATTGCTGCTGCATATTTTATGACATGGAACAAGGAACTCTGGGAACGAGGGATCACCCACAATGCCATGCATGCAGCCAATCAGCAGCCAGCCAGCCCTTTGATGTCACAGCCCTTTAAATAGCCTCAGCCATCTTGGATTCAGCCATTTTCCAGTGTACTTAATGCAGGGAGAGACGTTAGCAGACGCTAGGGACAGTGTTGGGAAAGACTTGAAAACTTATATTTTGCTTAATAGACGTTTAGAGAAAGAGCATTAGAAGTGTAGGGAAAGGATAGGGAGAAATTATTCCACAGTATTGAAGCAGAACATGGTTCAATTGGGGTGTCTACAGCCTGGGTAATAGGAGCAATCCTATTACACTTGCTGCACTGATTGTGGATCCAAATTGCCAAATTGAGTCATGTAGCGCTGCACGTCACTCTGCTGTTACTAGTGTAGGGAGAGGATGCTGCTAGACTTGTGATTTCAGGGAGAGAATAGGAGAGAATCTACCTCAGCGATCTACAGAGAAATAGTTGTGTGGGTGCAGGACACAATCGTTTTACCCTGCCCTGAGGCCATTGACCAAAAAAAAAAAAAAACTTTTATAATTCTGTTAGTTAGGTAGGTGGCGGCGGCGGTGGCAATTTTATGCAAGCTCAGTGCACCAGCACTGCATCTGAACTTTTGGGACATTGCAAATCACCATTTTTTGGGGCAAACTACAACATCTGTATTAGTCAGTGTGCAATTTAGGCCTCATGCACACAACAGTATTTTTTCACTGTCCGCAAAACGGGGTTCCGTTGGTCCGTGATCCGTGACAGTTTTTTCATCCGTGGGTCTTCCTTGATTTTTGGAGGATCCACGGACATGAAAAAAAAAGTTGTTTTGGTGTCCGCCTGGGCGTGCGGAGCCAAACTATTGACTTTCAATGTAAAGTCTAGAGTCCCTTTTATACCATCGGATCGGAGTTTTCTCCAATCTGATGGTATATTTTAACTTGAAGCGTACCTATCACCATGGGAACGCCTCTATGTCAGAATATAATGTTGGATATGAGTTACATTGTGAAAACTCATACCGGACAGTATAGTCTAACACAGAGGCATTCCCATGGTGGTGGGTACGCTTCAAGTTAAAATATACCATCAGATTGGAGAAAACTCCAATCCGATGGTATAAAAGGGACTCTAGACTTTACATTGAAAGTCAATGGAATGATGGGGACGCTTCTAGTTAGAATATACTACAAACTGTGTACATGACTGCCCCCTGCTGCCTGGCAGCACCCGATCTCTTACAGGGGGCCGTGATCAGCACAATTAACCCCTCAGGTGCCGCACCCGAAGGGGTTAATTGTGCATATCATAGCCCCCTGTAAGAGATCAGGGCTGCCAGGCAGCAGGGGGCAGACCCCCCTCCCCAGTTTGAATATCATTAGTGGCCAGTGCGGCCCCCCTCCCTCCCTCTATTGTATTAATAACATTGGTGGCCAGTGTGCGGCTTCCCCCGCCCCCCCCCCCTTCCCCATCATTGGTGGCAGCGGAGTTCCGATCGGAGTCCCAGTTTAATCGCTGGGGCTCCGATTGGTAACCATTGGTAACCTGCTGGCTGCTGCGTTGTCTGTGTCCGGCCGGGAGCTCCTCCTACTGGTAAGTGACAGGTCTGTGCGGCGCATTGCTAATTGAACTGTCACTTACCAGTAGGAGGAGCTCCCGGCCGGACACAGACATCGCAGCAGCCAGCAGGTAAGTATGATGCTTCTACTATTGCTAAGTAACCATGGCAACCAGGACTGCAGTAGCGTCCTGGTTGCCATGGTTACCAATCGGAGCCCCAGCGATTAAACTGGGACTCCGATCGGAACTCCGCTGGGGGAGGCCGCACACTGCCACCAATGTTCTTATTACAATAGAGGGAGGGAGGGTGGCCAGGGGAGGCCGCACACTGCCACCAATGTTCTTATTACAATAGAGGGAGGGAGGGTGGCCAGGGGAGGCCGCACACTGCCACAAATGTTCTAATTACAATAGAGGGAGGGAGGGTGGCCAGGGGAGGCCGCACACTGCCACCAATGTTCTTATTACAATAGAGGGAGGAAGGGGGGCCTGGGGGGGGGCGCACACTGTGCCACCAATGTTATTATTACAATAGAGGGAGGGAGGGGGGACCGCACTTGCCACCAATAAAATTTTAAATGGGGAGGGAGGGGGGTCTGCCCTCTGCTGCCTGTCAGCCCCGGATCTCTTACAGGGGGCTATGATACGCACAATTAACCCCTTCAGGTGCAGTACCTGAGGGGTTAATTGTACGGATCACAGCCCCCTGTAAGAGATCGGGGGCTGCCAGGCAGCAGGGGGCAGTCATGTACACAGTTTGTTGTATATTCTAACTAGAAGCGTCCCCATCACTATGGGAACGCCTCTGTTTTAGAATATACTGTCGGATCTGAGTTTTCACGAAGTGAAAACTCAGCTCTGAAAAAGCTTTTATGCAGACGGATCTTCGGATCCATCTGTATGAAAGTAACCTACGGCCACGGATCACGGACACGGATGCCAATCTTGTGTGCATCCGTGTTCTTTCACTGACCCATTGACTTGAATGGGTCCGTGAACCGTTGTCCGTCAAAAAAATAGGACAGGTCATATTTTTTTGACGGACAGGATGCACGGATCACGGAGGCGGATGACAAACGGTGCATTTTCTGAGTTTTAAACGGACCCATTGAAAGTCAATGGGTCCGCAGAAAATCACGGAAAACGGAACAACGGCCACTGGTGCACACAACGGTCGTGTGCATGAGGCCTTAAGCTAGAAATACACCCATCATTTTCTGTGGTTTCAAAAAAAAACAACTTTTTTTTCTTCAAAAAACTGTATTTTCCAGATCTGCAAGGTTAAATTTAAGTTTAATATATACAGCTTTCATATTCTGTTACCAAAAAAAACACTTTTTTTTTTAAATCTACAACATCTTGATTAGTCAGTGTGCAACTTAAGCTAGAAATACACCCATCATTTTCTGGGGTTTAAAAAAAACACTTTTTTGACAAAAAACACTATTTTCAGGCCTTGAAGCATCAGCACGTGTGAAATTACAGTCTTATATACTGCTGTCAAATTCAGTTGTTAAACAAACACTCGTTTGGGCACAAAAAATTTAGTTGCCAGCCTTTGATGGAGATGTCATTGTGGGATACACCCTTAATACATTTGTGTTACATTCAGAGATTTTAAATACCGCCATTTGGTGCACCAATATTGAATTTAGGCCTACACTGGTTCAGGCCCTGTGAGATACACCCTCTACATACAGGGGTTTGATTCAGGGATTTAAAATACAGCCATTTGAAATACAGCCATTTTATGCAAAGAAATATTTACTTCAGGCCTACACTGGTTCAGACCGTGTGAAATACCCCCCTCTACATACAGGGGTTTGAATCAGGCATTTGAAATACAGCCATTTTGTGAAAAGAAATGCAGTATTTACTTCAGGCCTACACTGGTTCAGACCGTGTGAGATACCCCCTCTACATACAGGGGATTTGAATCAGGCATTTGAAATACAGTCATTTTTGGCAAAGAAATATTTACTTCAGGCCGCCTACACTGGTTCAGACCATGCAAGATACCCCCTCTACATACAGGGGTTTGAATAAGGCATTTGAAATACAGCCATTTGAAATACAGCCATTTTGTGCAAAGAAATATTTACTTCAGGCCTACACTGGTTCAGACCGAGTGAGATACCCCCTCTACATACAGTGGTTTGATTCAGGGATTTGAAATACAGCCATTTGAAATACAACCATTTTGTGCAATGAAATATTTACTTCAGGCCTACAATGGTTCAAACTGTGTGAGATACCCACTCTACATACAGGGGTTTGAATCAGGCATTTGAAATACAGCCATTTTGGGCAAAGAAATATTTAATTTAGGCCTAGATTGGTTCAGAACATGTGATATGCACCCTTTACAAACTGTTGTTCTATTCTACTATTAATTAAACACCCATTTAGGGCAAGATCCTAAATATGAGGAGAGCGTCAAATACGGGACGTGGCCTAGGTCGTGGTGCTGCTAGTGGAACTCCTGTTGCAGGGAGAGGACGTGGTCGATCTGTGCCAGCTACACGCACAAGTCAAACCCCTTCCTCAGGTGCGAGTAGGCGACAAAACCTGCAGCGGTATTTGGTCGGGCCTAATGCTGCTTTACGAATGGTGAGGCCTGAACAAGTACAGGTGATAGTAGATTGGGTTGCTGACAGTGGATCCAGTTACTTCAGACAATGTGCTGACGACAAGACACGAGTGGTTTGCATGCTGTGCAATCAGAGCCTGAAGCGAGGCATAAACGTTCTCAACCTGAGCACAACCTGCATGACCAGGCACTTAAGTGCAAAGCACGAGCTGCAGTGGAGTAGACACCTCAAAAACCAAGAAAGGTCTCTGGCTCCTCCTGCTTCCTCTTCTTCTGCAGTCGCGGCCTCTTCATCTACCTCTGGAGTGACAGTGACACCTGCCACCCTGCAAACAGAGGATCTGCAAGCAACACCACCACCTGAGTCACCTAGCATCTCCATAATTTCCCACAGAAGCGTTCAGCTCTCCATATCCCAAACGCTGGAGAGGAAGAGGAAGTACCCCCCTACCCACCCGCGATCCCTAGCCCTGAATGCCAGCATTTCTAAATTACTGGTCTTTGAAATACTGTCATCCCTTCCCTTCACAACCAAGTAGGGGACAAAATCAGGTGTGCACTGCGCAACGCCATCTGTGGCAAGGTGCACCTGACTACGGATACATAGACCAGTAAGCTTGTTCAGGGCCGTTATATCTCCATAACAGCACACTGGATAAATGCAGTAGCGGCTGGGCCTGAGGCGGATAGCAGTTTGGCGCATGTCCTTCCACCACCGAGGATTGCAGGGCGCTTCAGTTTGCCTCCTGTTGCTTCCTCCTCCTACTCTGCTTCCTCATCCTTTACCAGCTCCTCATCCGGTCAGAGTAACACCATCACCACCAATTTCAGCACAGCCAGGGGTAAACGACAGCAGGCAGCTTTAAAACGTATCTGTTTGGGCAAACCCCACACTGCGCAGGAGCTGTGGACAGGCCTTGAACAACAGACCGATGAGTGGTTTGTGCCAGTAAGCCTCAAGCCCGGCCTGGTGGTGTGTGATAATGGGCGAAATCTCTTAGCAGCTCTCGGACTAGCCAGTTTGATGCACATCCCTTGCCAGGCGCATCCCTTGCCATGTGCTGAATTTGGTGCTGCAGAGATTCCTTAAAAATTACCCCGATATGTCAGAGCTGCTGCATAAAGTGCGGGCCGTCTATGCGTGCTTTCGGCGTTCTCACCCTGCTGCTGCTCGCCTGTCAGCGCTGCAGCGTAACTTCGGCCTTCCCGCTCACCGCCCCATATGCGACGTGCCCACAAGGTGGAACTCCACCTTGCACATGCTGGTCAGACTGTGCGAGCAGCAGCAGGCGATAGTGGAGTTTCAGCTGCAGCACGCGCGGGTGAGTCGCTTGGCGGAACAGTACCACTTCACCACCAATGACTGGGCCTCCATGCGAGACCTGTGTTCCTTGTTGCGCTGTTTCGAGTACTCCACCAACATGGCCAGTGCCGATAACGCCGTTCTCAGCGTTACTATCCTACTTCTATGCCTCCTTGAAAAAATGCTCCTGGCAATGATGGAAGAGGATGTGGCACAGGAGGAGGAGGAAGAGGAATCATTTTGTAGGGTTTCCAGCCAGTCATTCCCAAGTGGCTCCGAGGGTGGGTTCCTGCACCCACAAACCCAAGGTACACAATTGTCCAGCCAGGGCACAGTTCTGGAGGATGAGGAGAAGGAGATGCAGGAGGAGGAACCATGTTCACAGCAGGGTGGCACCCAGACCAGCTCATGGCCATCACTGGTGCATGGATGGGGGGATACAGACGACACAGACAATACACCTCCCACAGAGGACAACTTTTTGTTGCCTCTGGGCAGCCTGGCACACATGAGCGATTACATGCTGCAGTGTCTCCGCAATGACCGCCGAGTTGCCCACATTCTAACTTGTGCTGATTACTGTGTGGCCACGCTGCTGGATCCCCGTTACAAGGACAACATATCGTCCTTAATTCCGTCACTGGAGCGTGATCGTAAGATGCGCAAGTACAAGTGCACACTGGTAGACGCGAGGCTGGTGGCATTCCCTCCTGACAGTGGGGGCACAGTGGAAGCACAAGGCAAAGGCAGAGGAAGAGGATGCCAACTCAGCTGGGGCACCGCCAGCAACTCGGAAGGCAGTGTTAGCATGGCCGAAATGTGGAAAAGCTTTGTCAGCACGCCACAACAACCAGCACCACCAGCTGATATGGAACGTCTTAGCAGGAGGCAGCATTTCACCAACATGGTGGAGCAGTATGTGTGCACAATCCTACACGTACTGAATGACGGGTCTGCCCCCTTCAACTTCTTGGTCTCCAAATTTGGCACATGGCCTGAGCTTGCCCTTTACGCCTTGGAGGTGCTGGCCTGCCCTGCAGCCAGTGTATTATCTGAACGTGTGTTTAGCACGGCGGTGGGCGTCATCACAGACAAGCGCAGCTGCCTGTCCACAGCCAATGTGGACAAGCTCACGTTCATTAAAATGAACCAGGCATGGATCACTCAGGACTTGTCCGTACCTTGTGCGGAATAGACATGTATACTGGCACTAACCAGCCATTGTTATACTGCAGCGCAATTGATCATGTTTGTATTTTTTATATTTCACACTCTTTTGGAGTGTACCCTAATTTTAAAAAATTTAATTAAAACCAAAAACCTGTGTTGGCTACCTCGTCCACCGCCTCCTCAAACTCCTACTCTATATGGAACTCCACCTCATAAATCAATTTATTTATTTTTGTACGTGTTTTATTTCATATCATTTCACTACTTTGTCAATAACATTTTCTGGTGAAATTCACAAATTTTTGGGTGTATAGTACCACTGCTATACCTAGTAGGCCGGTTAAAAAAAATTAATTGTCATTAACCCTTTCTGGTGAAATTAACCAATTTTTCAGTGAATAGTACCACTGCTATACCTAGTAGGTCGGTTAAAAAAATTAATTGTTATTTACATTTTTGGGTGAAATTAACCAATTTTGGGGTGTATAGTACCACTGCTAAACCTAGTAGACAGGTTAAACAAAAAAAAATTGTCATTAACATTTTTGGGTGAATTTAACCATTTTTTGGGTGTATAGTACCACTGCTATACCTAGTAGGCCGGTTAAAAAAAAAAAAACATAAAAAAATTGTCATTTACATTTTCTGGTGAAAGTAGCCAATTTTGGTGTGTTAATTAACACAATTGTCATTTACATTTTCTGGTGAAAATAGCCAATTTTTGGGTGTATAGTACCACTGCTATACCTAGTAGGCCGGTTAAAAAAAAATAAAAAATTGTCTGTTACATTTTCTAGTTAAATTCACCAATTTATGGGTCGTGAACATCACGGGGACGTGCGACATGGTGGGGCTGTAAGTGTGCACACGCCTACATGAACTGACTGACAGGGTCCACCCCTGCAATTTCTGGGTCTCCAAATTGGGCACACGGCCTGAGCTTGACCTTTACCCCTTGGAGGTGCTGGCCTGCCCTGCAGCCAGTGTATTGTCTGAACGTGTGTTTAGCACGACTGGAGGGTTATATTTCCCAATGTTTTGGGGTGTACCCTAATTTAAAAAAATAAATACATTTTAAACCAAAAAGCAGTGTAGGCTACCTCCACCTCCTCCTCCTCCACCGCCACTTCCACCTACACCGCCACATCCACCGCCTCCTCAACCTCCTACTTCCATATGGACCTGGTCCTCCTAGATCAAGATTATTATTTTATATTTTTACGTATTTTTTGTTATTTAAAGTCATTTTCCTATCCGCATATGTTTGCAGAGCACTTGCCATGCTCTTAACCACATTTTGATGCCATTTGCAGCCCTCTAGCCCTTTCCATGACATTTTTACAGCCATTTTAGTGCTCAAAAGTTCGGGTCCCCATTGACTTCAATGGGTTTCGGGGTCAAGTTTGGGTCCCGAACTCGAACTTTTTTCCGAAGTTAGGCCGAACCCATCGAACCCGAACATCCAGGTGTCCTCTCATCTCTAATAGAGATATATCTAGGATCAATTCCTATTAGTTTTTTTTATATTTATCTATTCTTTATTAGTTAAAGGTTTATTGTTGAAAATACATTTGTCTACATGCTGAACCAGAAAGTAGAGTGCCCTCCAAACTATCTATCTATTTTTTGAAACAAGAGGTCTGATATCCAGAACCCCTGCCAATTACCTGAAGAGGTTGCAGCACTTCCATGAGCATGTGGCCTCCTCATAGCTTATCAAGCACAGCACCATCTATCAGATAGCTGCTTGTTATTACAGTTCCGCCCCATTCACTTGAATGGGACTAAGCTATGCCTAGGCCAAATGACCAATGAACATGTTGTCACTGGCCTAAGAAGAGGCTGCAGCGCTTAGCTCAAACAGCTGATCAGCAGGGGTTCCGGGTGTCAGACCCCCATTGATCTGATGTCGATAACCTATCATACATCATAAGTATGTGAATCTCAGAAAACCCATTAAGAGTTTAACAGACTTGTTCTTTTGAGCAGGCATTGTATCTAACTTCCTTGGACAACAACACTATGGGGGAGGTTTATCAAACTGGTGTAAAGTAGCAACCAATCAGATTCCACCTTTCATTTTTCACAGCTCCTTTGGAATCTGATAAATCTCCTCCTATATTTCTAAATCCGACCAATTCACATTCTGCACAGGCATCTCAACTGGTCGAAATATCCCTCTTCTCATGATATATTATGCACATTTAATTTAGGAACCCAAGCTGTGTGATCTTATAGTTCAGCCTGGCTTCTCTACAGGTCCTCTGATGCTCAAGGGTCTCTCTCTTCTCCAGCCGCAGTGCATCCCAGCACTCTGTTAAAGCTGCCTACACAATGTCCTGGTAGTTATTGTCTACTTCTGACTCAACCAAATGTTTCCGTATGTCTGGCTATGCCAATTGTCAGGCAAGTATTCACAGTGCAATATGAATATACAGAAAGTGCATTCAATATGTATATGCAGTGCCCATTGACATTCTTTCTGAAAATATTTGAATGTGGAGTAGCTATGCGCATAGCCCCAAAGTACCTGAATCAGAATACCTTACTGGCATCTCACACTAGCATAAGGCACATCAAAGCACATCTCAGCAAACAGTCACATAAAAGTTGAATTGTTCAGCTTAGGTGGTAGTTGCCACCAGAGCATAGTCAACAATAGCCCGCAGTAATTTGGCATAACAAATCAATGTTTTCTTGTAAGAGAAATTGCAGTTATTTTTAACTGTCAGGCAGCATATCGCAGGGAAAGGTTCCTTCTCAAATTAGTCATTTGACTAATAGGAGCATATAAAGGCTACAATGTACTCCTAGTTATGAGTCCACTGTATGAACCCTTTCGCTACAGCGCTGGAGCGATCTGTAAACATGGCGCCCCCTCGTGCATGCGGTGGACGCCATGGCTGGCCGATCTTTGCTGTATCAAACAGCTGAGACCCACGGCTAATGACCGCAACCAGCAATAATGCCAATCGCTGTTATTAAAGCCTTTTAGATGCTGTAATCAAGTGTGATCATGGCATCTAAAAGCAAAAAAAAAGATCATGGTAATTGATTTCAATACCCTGGGTCTCTGAAGAGAGCTGCAATTCTTAATTTTGCCAGCAGGTGGGAGACCAACATAAGAAATGAGCAGTCCTAGTACCATCATGGATCTATCTGAAAAATAATGGTACAGAATAAAAAATTATATATACAGAGTCTTGTAGCCTCAAACACGAGCTACAAAACTATAAAAAAAGTAAATAAAAAAATGTAAAAAAAATATAAAAAATATAAAAATTTAAATCACCTCCCTTTCCGTAGAATTAAAAAAAACATAATAACAAAAAATTTAAACATCATGGGCACCACCACATCCAAAAATGCCAGTACTATTAAAATATAAAAATATTTTTCCAATACAGCGAATGGCATAACTTAATTTTTCATTTTTTTCTCTTGCCCAAATTTTTTAAATAAAATGTGATCAAAAAGTCACACACACTCCAAAGTGGAATCTATAAAAACTACATCCCGCAAAAACTTAGTCCCCATACAGCTCAGTAGATATATGTCACGGCCACGGTTATGGTCATGACTCCTTGGGAGCCGCATACAGTTGCCCGCGGTTTTGGTTGTTGTGTCAACCGCAGCTGAGGCATAATGTAGTTGGCCTCAGTGCGGTTGCCGCGGACATCAGCTTTGTGTGCGGTTCCCGGGGAGTTGTGTGTGTATGCACGTTTGTATGTCTGGTGTGCACTGTGTTTTATGTTTGTGTGCGCACGGACATCATTCCCCGCACTGTGGTTGCCCTTGGCAACGTTTGGTTGTTGTGTACATGTGGTGGCACTGTCCCGGCCCTCGGGCTGACTCCCTGGACGGCTGCCACCCATGTCGTGGCCAGCGGCAACAGCCACAGTGTGATCTGTTGGACACTTTCCCTTTTATGTGAGTTTCCCTTCTGTGGTGTTTGTAGGGTTAACTCCCTTCCCAGTGTGTGTGTGATGTCACTGGGTGTGTCCGACTGTGGGTGTGGCTTCTTGGCCTATATAGTCTGGGGCATTGCCAGGGCTCAGTAGGTTGCTGCAGCCTTGCTAGCTGGAGCAGCCTCCTGTGTTTCCCATTCTGCCTGTGAGAGCCACCACTGTGGTCATAGGTCTATGTTATGGTCAAAATGTATAGTTGTATGCCTATGTCTTTCTGTGTGTGTTGTAGCAAGTTGTTTCTGTTGGGACCTTTATATGTTTCTGTGCAGCATACGGTTCTGGATCCCTGTTTGTGTAGGGATCCAGTCAGCAAGGCTGTGGCAGGTTGGTGAACTTGTTGTTCGCCTGCCATTTCCGTATTGTTGTTTCTGTTCCCCTCTTCCCAACAGCTTGGCCATTGAGACTCCTGCTCCTCCGTGTCAAGGAGGAGTAGGTCGTCTTACCCAGCTCCTAGCGCAAGGATCTGCGGAGGGTAAGATAGGGCTCCGAGGTTCCTGCGCATGGGTCCTCCTAACTCAAAGGTCGGCCCATGCAAGTTAGGAGTTAGGGTCAGGATAGGGACGCTGTAGGAGGTGACCTGCTCCCTATCCTGTTCTCATGGCTGAGTAGCCACTACAACACCTGGCATCTCACGGCTGAGGGTTTCCCCCATCCACAGCCGTGACAATATACCTTTAAAAATAGTTATCGGAGTCAGAATATGGTGATGTAAGAAAAAAATTTTTTTCAAAGTTTTAATTTCTTTTTACACTATTTAGACATAAAAAAAACTATACATATGTGGTATTGTTGTAATCATACTGAACTGGAGAATGAAGGGCACAGGTCAGTTTTGCTGCAAAGGGAACATCGTAGGGGGACAAAACACGTAAACTGTGGAGGAATTGCTTTTTTTTCCAATTCTGCCCCATTTGGAATTGTTTTCTCGCTTCCCACTACATTGTATTCCAATGGTGGCATTAGAAAGTATAACTTGTCCCACAAAAAATAAGCCCTCATACTGCTATGTGAAAGGAAGAATAAAAAAGTTATGGCTCAAGAAAGATGAGAAAGAAAAAGGGGGGTCCGCTATCTGTCTACACCGCAAAAAATAGAGCATGTTCTATTTTTTTGCGGTGCGGAGGCAAAGACCGAAATGCCATGGAAGCGCTCCATATCTTCCAGATTGCAGACCCATTCAAGTGAATAAATTCCCATCCATGATACGGTTCACACGGCTGGTTCCCGTATATTGCAGACCTGCTGTTTGCGGGCTGCAATACGGGCAAGGTCGGCACAGGTTCTTGTGCATGATCCCTAATTCAGTATAGGGCTGTTTTTTGCACTGCCCATGTCTTAATCTTCTAGTATCTGATTCTGTAGCTGAATTCATGGATTTCTGCTCTATATTTGCTATTCATTCAATTCTAAACCTTTTGCTTTGAAAGGGCCAATGTAAATGGGTTTAACAGCATGCCTCAATACTTTATTCTAATACATTTTGGCCATTTTGATTAATGTAATTAAAACTGCACAGGTTTAGCATTGTACAAAGTTACAGGACTGCTGTTGATTGTTATAACTTGAGGATGCTGAAAATATGTATGTGTTTTATTCCAGGCTTTTAATGGTGCCCTCCATGGTTTACGTGAATGCTATGGAAGAATAAAATGTTCCTAAGCCTGCTGACTCTAATTTAATTTAATCAGAGCCTTCTGGCTTACAGCATTGCTCTAACATTAAAGTGGACCTGTCAGCTCTGTATGCACTAAAAATTGGCTTTAATATCTGAAAATGTGCTTTTGAATCAGAATTCTGCTCTTTTATTCTCTTTTAATGTTGATTTTTTTTCTTTAACCTTCATGTCAATTCCCATGACAATGCTCCATAGTTATTAAACACATACAAAGCTAAAAATGTGAAGACAATATGTGATATGATAATTGTAGATACTGTATAAATAATGATTAGGGGGATTTACTTTGTGGTAAAGTAAACGCTTTGAAAGATACTTAGGACTATAGAACAAAACAGAAAGATCTTTGTTAATATTTCATAAGCAGTATAGTAATAAAGGTTTTTTATACCTGGAGTTAGGCTGCCAATGTTCGTTACAGTAACCCAGACCATCTAATCTGAATGGGAGCTTCCCAACAGCACATGGGGGGAAGCTAGCTGGGAATTTGGGGTTTCAACATGCTTGATGTGTTTGTTGTCCGGAAACATAGAGGAGTCTGACAGCCACTTATTTCCTTTTCCCCATGGGAAATATTAAGGGGTTGTCCAGTTTTTTATATTGATGACTAGTGTAGACCAAATCGAGCTTCGGATCCTAGATCCAAAGTTGATCCGCTCCAAACTTTGTTTTAATGCTGTACGGAGACCCGTCTCCATACAGCATTAAAATGTATTTGCTCCGGCGAGGCGAAGTGAGTTATCACTGAAGTCTCGTAAGACTTTGGTGAGTAACTTCGGCCATCGATTTTTAAAATTTAAATCCAAATTAAAACATGTATCTGAAGTTGGCTTTGGTACTGGCACCTAGGTACCGAAGCTGACTTTGGATCTATGTTTTAAAATGTTTTTTTAAGTTTGAAAATCAAATCCCGAAGTTGGACTCTGGTGATAAACCCCCTTCACCTCTCCGGAACCCATACATTTTAATGCTGTATGGGAATGAATCTCCATACAGCATTCAAACAAGGTTTTAACGAAGCGACTTCTATGATCTGAAGCTCACTTCGCTTAACACTACTGTTGCCCTATCCTCAGTATAGATCATCAATATCAGATCGGGGGGGGGGGGGGGTGAGTATTGGAACCCCCACTGATCAGCTGTCTGAAGAAAATGCAGGTTCCCCCACACACTATGTGATATTGATGATCTATCAGATATAAAAAAGTGGACAAACTCTTTAAGCCCAGAGTGCAAGTGTATGGAAGTGGGTGTGGTCAATAGAAATATCTGTTGGCTTTATGAAATGTATAGCAAACGTATCAGACCATTCTTTAGATGATAACACTATACAAACTCCCAAAGAAAAAAAGGGGGTTAGTCAGCACATCCCAATGCGCAGGTGCACGTTGCTATGGCTGAAAACACAACATAGAACAAAACATACAATGCAACAGCTCTCTGCAAACCAAATAAAGTACAAAAAAGCATTTTATTGCTAATGCTATACTTATAAATTATAGATGCTTGGCAAATCATTTAGTACAAAATTATTTGAGCCCGTCTGTCACACATCAAGGCGATCTCTGTAAGACGGGAACCTAACACTAAGTTCAACCTATTAAGTGCCACAACAGCGACCGAGACAGCAGACGGGCTCAAATAATTTTGTGCTAAATGATTTGCCAAGCATCTCTAATTTATAAGCATAGCATAAGCAAAATAATACATTTTTTTTTAACTTTATTTGGTTTGCAGAGAGCTGTTCCTATACGAACTCCCACCATTTTAGAGAACTGATCACCAATGCACATAGTGATACCATATCTGAATAAAATAGGTTCTTGCTCAAACATGTCCAAACGCCTAAGACCTTATTCACACAGTGTTTGGTCCATGTTTCCATTAGTGATTGTGAGTCAAAACCATGTGCGAGTCAAAAACATAGAACAGGTTCAAATACTTCCATTATACTTGATCTCTGTGTAGGCTTCACTAGTTTTGGCTTACGGATGGAAATCACTGATCAAACCCTGAGTTTGTGAACAAGGCTTAACTGTGGAACAGTCAAATATGGCACCATGACAGGTATTTTCAAGAGAGGAGAAGAAATTAGAAGTTTATAGGTGCCATAATAGTTCAGGAAAAAGTGACATTGGTCAGATGGCATGAAGCTTGCAGTGTTGGATCACAAGTAATGATCGTGAAGGTGGTGCCTAAAAATGTTTCATTTTGTTTTTGATTGCCTACGACAATTTGTAAGCTAACCTAAACTTTAATGCAAGATATGGTCACTGGGACTCCCCTGAGGCATGTATGTTATTTTTACTTTCATTGTCTAAAAGTAGTTCAAACTCAAAGTCTTGTGACAGGTAATTGCAGACAAATTGAACACATTTTTTGCTTGCATGATTTGTATGCAACTTGCTGTTGCATGAGAAAAGTCACTGTGCGGGAATAAACTAAAATGGAAGGTTAAAAAAAAGAGTGAAATTTAGAAAGGATGGTCAAGTGTGGGCCTTTTGAGAATTGGATCCTCCAAAAAGATGGGGAAATTCTACATTACAGAGAAAAGTTAGAAACTTTGAGGAATTGCAGTTTGTGGTAGAAAAAAAAAGAGATATAAGCAAATGGAATAAAGTAGGTAGTGGTTAGGTGGGGAAAGGGGAGAAGTGCAGATTTTTTTTTTTTTGCAGGGTTGGAAAAAAAGAAAAGATCATTATATATAGATATATATATATATATATATATATATATATATATAAAATGTGGAATATTACCACAATTGGCTGCACTTGGCTATTTCCATCAGTGCTATAAAGTTTGATTATAGTGGTAAAATACTAGGTCAGTTGGACCCCTACCAATCTAGCATCCTATGGACTAGCAAAGCGATTCAATTTTTACATAATTAGGGTTGAATCTGATTCATTCGGAATAAATTTGCTAATCTCCATCACGTATCCAATGGCTATAAAATGTCTTTGGCTTTAATGCCCTTTTGAAGGATATCCCCAACCATGATGATGACTAATGGAACTGTGACTGTAATATAGGTAACCAGCTATAGGTTTTATATACAGCCTCAGACTGGATTAACTGCATTTAACCATTTTGTTTTAGAAAAGTAAGTTGTTCTATGTACTTTTTAGAGGACTGGTGAATACAATTTTCTGCTCATTTTGTAGACAAACCATTTTCAGAAGCAAAACACAAATCTGCAATCAACACTTAATAGAGTTGAAATATTTAGGCTACCATTTGGGAATTAGGTATCGCTTCAGAGCAATGCAAGTTGAATTCAAATTAGTCTTAATGAAATGAGTTTGGAGACATATTTTAACATGTTTTTATTATTAGCTTCAGGCTTTGAGCAGGAGTCAAATATTTAGTGGTATACATGGGATTTAATCAGAAATACTTAGGCCGAATGCACGCGGCCGTGTTCCGCGGCCGAGAGCGATCCGTGGTACCATGGCCTGGATTCCTGTTGAGAGCTGGAGCGCATGGCGTCATTGGTTGCTATGACTCTGTGCGCTTTATGACGCCGCTGCTGTACAGTAATACACTATACGAGTGTATTACTGTACAGCAGCGGCCGCCTGAAGCGCACAGCGTCATAGCAACCAATGACGCCGTGCGCTCCTGCTCTCAACAGGAATCTAGGCTGTGGTACCACGGACCGCTCTCGGCCGCGGAACACGGCCGTGTGCATTCGGCCTTATTCACACATCAGTGTTTTGGTCAGTGATTTCCATCATTGATTTTGAGCCAAAACTGGGTGTGGCTCTAAACACAGAACAAGTGCAGATTTTTCCCTTATATCTTAGCTCTGTGCAGGCTCCAAGCCTGGGTTAGGGCTCGTTCACACTAACATTTTTTGCGTTCCGTATACGAGCCATTTTTTGCGTTCCATATAAGGTCCATATAGGGAACCATTTATTTCAATGGGTCCAGAAAAACAAAACAAAATGTACCTCGTATGCATTCCGTTTCCGTATTTTGGTTTTTCTGTTCCGTTGAAAGATAGAACATTTCCTATTATTTCCTGCAAATCACGTTCTGTGGCTCCATTCAAGTCAATAGGTCTGCAAAAAAAGTGGAAGATATACGGAATGTACTCCATATGTTTTACTTATCCATTCTGTTCTTGCGGAACCATTTATTGAAAATGTTATGCCCAGCCCAAATTGCCATACGGAAAAACTGAATGGAAAAAAGAATGGAATTGGTAACACTACTGAAAAAAAAAACTGAAAACGGACCCGGGAAAAATGGCCCGCAAAACACTGAAAAGACATACGGTCGTGTGAACGAGCCCTTAGGCTCACAATCAATGATGTAAATCACTGACTAGAACACTAACGTGTGAATAACACATTAGAGGTTTTCCAGATATTACAGGGCTGTAGGCAGTTCTGTCCTTGAAACTTGATAGTGCCCCTGTGAGGCCACAGGAGCCATTTCCATCTTTCTGCAAGATACCTTTACAGAAGAAAAATTAATAATTGACGAGAATAGCATGAACAGTTAAAACACTTCAAGAGTGCCAGCTCCTTCTAGCCTCCAGTAATTTATTGGAGTGGAAATTTTGTCCATTTCTTCAATATACTGATTTGTTCACAAGAAGTAGGGAAACCCTAAACAATCTAGAAATGGCTATATAAATAATTAATTGTTAAATATCTCATGCACATACGGTAGTTTCACTGTAAGTACAGGTGAAGCACACAAAAACTATTTACTTTATAAAAACCTATATTTGCAGCAAAACCACAGAATTAGCTCTAAACCATGTGCGGTTTCCTTGGTAAGACTAGACTGTGTATGGGCATTCTTTACCCAAAGCCTAAACCATACACCTTTGATAGGCACCACGGAGAATTCTCCCAAGACTGCCATTTGTTATATGTCTGCCTGTACCCTTACAATTTTAACCTCTAACACTACTAGGAATATCATTATTACATAGTTGTATCCCAAAATGTTTTTTCTGGGACTGAAAGAACCTCTGAATCACTAGGGCTCTAAACCACTGAGTTCTTCCCTTCATCAGGGTAGCATCCACAATGGTTAACCACTAGGTATGAGTAATAAAAATCTTAGCCAACAAAGATTCTGCACCACACCATTGTGTCAGGCTTGCCTAAGGAAATAAAAAAAATTGCTCATGTTATGAAAGACAGTAATTAGTCATAACCAATGTCTTTGTTCCAAGTGGCATATGCTAAACTGAAGCTAAAAGTCGGGTAGTGAGAATTAAAAAAAGGACTCTCTGAGAGCTCCTGAAGAGCAGGCCTTCAGTGGTTGTTTTTTATTGACACAAACCAGATGTGGATTTGCTGGGTCTACTTAATAGATTTGACTTGGGACTACTCCAAAGGGCATTATCTAAGTGGCCCCCTAGTCTTTACTCCGTATTGCTTCCGTGGGGTTCTGATCCGTGCTTCCGTTCCGCATCTCTATAATTGCAGACCCATTCAAGTGAATGGGTCCGCATTAGTGATAATCGAGCATGCTCGGCCGAACACATGGCGGTACATGGCGGTATTCGGCCAAGTACAGCATGTGGTCGAGCGCAATGCTCGAGTCTCCTCCCTGCACATTTCTTGGCTGCTACACAGCCAAAAAACATGTAGGAAGGTACTGGCACACACTGTAATGCCGTAGCCATGTTGGCTACTGGCATTACAATGGTTGGCTGGCTGGAAGGAAGGGACAGACAGTGTAGGGAGTATTATTGGAAAATTTTTATTTGAAAAACTTTTCAGAGACCTAAAAGTCCTTTTAAGGACTATTGTGTGTGACAGCAGTAATATATATTTTTACCACACTCTGCGCTAATTAGCATCTTATAGGCCGCTGCAGACAAATAAATTATCCATGCCACATCTCCAGTGTAAAGTGTTCGCATTCCAAAAATATCTGACATCCGGTGAACTTTTTCCGAAGACTGTGTGCGCTGCGGACAGTGACATTAGCTGCGCCACATCTTCAGTGTAAAGTGTGCACATCCAAAAAATATCTGACATCCAGTGTACTTTTTCCATAGACGGTGTCCACTGCGGACAGTGACATTAGCTGCGCCACATCTCCAGTGTAAAGTGTGACATACAGTGTACTTTGTCAATAGACGGTGTCCGCTTCTGACAGTGACATCAACAGGGCCACATCTGCAGTTTAACGTGTGGGCTTCAAAAATGTATCTGTGACATACAGTATACTTTTTTGCGCAGACGCTGCGGACAGTGACATTTCTGGTGGTACCTCTCCTGTATAAGGTTTCTTCATCCCAAACACCTATGACATTCCCTGTAAGTATTAATTTGCCGCTGGTGACAGCATTGACATTATCTGCGGGATATCTCCTGTGTGACGTTTCCAAATCCCAAATACCTTTTTAAATTTGTTTTCCATACACTTCCAAATCCTACACTACTGTATGTGTGACAGACTTGCAATTATATATAACATTTAATATGAAGAAGGCGAACAGTAAGGGACGGGGCAGTGGACGTGATGCTGATGGTGCACGTAGAGGCCGTGACCCAGGGCATGGTAAAACTGTGCCTGCTGCCAGAGCACAAGAAAAACAATAATCCACGATACCTAGCTTTATGTCCCAGTTTTCAGGGCGGTGCAGGACACCACTCTTGAAGTCAGACCAGTGCGACCAGGTGGTTGGTTGGATTGCAGCAGATAATGCTTCCAGTCGGTTAAGCACCACCGTGTCTTCCACCAAGTCCAGTCTCAGTAGCCAGGAGTCTGCTCAACCCAATCCCCAACCTGATCCTCCTTCCTCCCACCATGGAGAGTCTGGGCAAACAAGTGATCCCACACTCTGATATTCCAAGGAGCTCTTTTCAGCGCCATTCCTTGATTTGGCCCTCTTGCCAAGCATGCTTGAAGAGGGACAGATATTGTGCCCTGATTCCCAACCTCTTGAGCATCCACAATCACAAGAAGATGACGGTGGGGAATGGCAATTAATGTTTAATGAGGTGGATGATGATGAGACTTCAGTTGCCAATAAGTCAACGGGAATTACTGTCTCAAGAGGTTGATGAAAAGGATGAGACACAGTTGTCAATCACTGTGGTAGTGCTCAGGTCAACAAGTCAGGAGGATGAGCAGAGTGAGGAAGTGGAAGAGGAGGTGGTGGACGATGAAGTCACTGACCCAACCTGGCAAGGTGAAAAGCCGAGTGAGGACAGAGGACAGCAGTACAGAGGGGGAGGGATCTGGTGCACCACAACAGGCTGGAAGAGGCAGTGGGGTGGCAAAAGGGAAAAGGATGCACCACACAAAACAGGCCCGCAACTGTTCCCGGGAGGACAACCTTGCGGAAATCTCCCTTGCAAATGGGTAAGGGTTCCGCAGGCTGGCGCTTTCTCGAGGAAAGTGCGGACGACAAAAGAATTGCAATTTTCAACCTGTGCCATACAAAAATGAGATTTTTAATCACAAAATATGTTCGTAATCGCGAGTATTCAATTTATTTTTTTAAATACAAGTCCATGCAAAAATTTTATGCAAATGTTATGCAAATTTCCGCAATCAAGAAAATAATGCCTGGAGATTACGAATTCGTGAATTCTCGAATATATGGCAAATATTCGCCCAAATATTTGCGAAATATCGCAAATTTCGAATATTGCACCTGCCACTCATCACCACCAAACGCCTGGGTCCACAATCTGTGTCTGCGGGTCACATCACTGCCTCCTCTTCCCCTGTGTTACGTGCTGGCCAATCCCCTGTCGAAGGCGCAGGCCTGGATGCCTCCTGCCCTGCACCTGGACCGTCGCAAGCACCATCAGTGACAACATCCACTTCCATGTTCCAGCGCAGCATCTAAATGTTTTTACCCCAGGCCTTTGAACACAAGCAAAAAAAAATAGCCACTCACCCACAGGCCATAGCACTAAATGCGCAGCTTTCCAAATTACTGGCCCTGGAAATGTTGCCATTTAGGCTTGTGGACACTGAGGTCTTCCACAGAATGATGTCGGCGGTCGTCCCGAGTTACGCAGTCTCCAGCTGCCACTATTTTTCAAGGTGTGCCATCCACGCCTTACACCAACATGTGTCCCGTAATATCAGGTGCCCTGACCAACGCATTTACTGGGAAGGTCCACTAAACCACGGACACATGGACAAGTGCATTCGGCCAGGGATACTACATTTCCCTGATGGCACACTGGGTGAATGTTGTGGAGGCTGGGAGCGAGCCGTACCCTGGGATGGCACAGGTGCTACCGACACCAAGGATTGCGGGCCCTACATCGGTCAGGGTTTCTGCCAGCACCTACATTAGTGGCTCCAACCCCCACTTCTCATCCTCCGCATTCTCCTCCACTTCTACCTCCGAATTATCTGCGTGCAGCACCAGTCATCAGTCGGTAGCTGGAAGCAGTATAGCACTGCAGTGGGGAAGCGGCAACAGGCAGTGCTGAAGCTGATATGCTTAGGGGACTAACAGCTTAAAGCTGCAGAGCTGTGGCAGGGGATAACAGACCAGACTAAGCTGTGGCTCTTGCCACTCAAACTAGAACCAGGTATGGCTGTGTCTGATAATGGCCATAACTTGGTGGCGGCTTTAGAGCTCGGCAAGCTCAGACACATCCCATGCCTAGCCCACGTCTTAAACTTAGTGGTTCAATGGTTTCTCAAAACCTACCCTAATTTGCCTGAGCTACTGGTGAAGGTGCGCCGTGTGTGTGCACATTTCCACAAGTCATAAACAGCTTCAGCTGGTCTGTCAATGCTGTAGCAGCGCTTGAAATTGCCAGCTCACCGGCTGCTGTGTGACGTGAGCATGTGATTGAACTCAACGTTCCACATGTTGGCCAGGCTTTGTAAGCAGCAGAGGGCAGTAGTGTAATACCATCTGCAACAAGGGCGTCACCTTTCCAGTCAGCTTCCGCTATTCACAAGCGAGTAGTGGGCATGGATGTCTGACCGCTGTGAGCTTTTATGAAACTTTAAAGAATCAACACAAATGGTGAGCGGTGATAACGCTATTATCAGCGTAACCATCCCACTTCTGTGTCTACTCAAACGCTCACTGCTCACAATTAAGGACAATGCTTTGCATGTGGAAATGTGGGAAGACATTACACAGGATGATAGCCAGACCACCCTCAGTTCGTCTTCTCTGCGCAAAATGAACGATGATGAAGAGGAGGAGGAGCAGTAGATGGTTGCCTCCGTTACAGTGGGCAGTACCCACGGAAGTTTAATTCCATCTGTTCAGCGTGGGTGGGCATAAGAGGAGGAAGAGGCGGAAAAGATTAAGAGTGATCCCTCAGTGCCTTACAACTACTGGGTGTCCAAGCTGGACACGTGGCACGAACTGGCACTCTACGCCTTGGAGGTGCTGGCCTGCCCTGCCGCCAGAGTTTTGTCTGAGCGGGTATTTAGTGCTGATGGTGGCATTATAACAGATAAGCGTATCCGCCTGTCAACTGAAAATGCTGACAGGCTAACTCTTATAAAAATGAACAAGGCCTGGATTAACCATGACTTCTCGACTCCACCAGAGGTAAGCTGATAAGTCTGATAATGATAATGTCTTACAGGGTCAGCTCACTAGCAGGCCTTCACCTACAATCTTTTACAGGTTCAGCTCACTTGAAGGCCCTCGCTTATAATTTTTTATAGGGTCAGCTCACCAGCAGGCCCTCGCATATGTTTTACAGGGTCAGCTCACCAGCAGGCACTCGCATATAATGTTTTTCATGGTCAGCTCACTAGCAGGCCTTCACCTACAATCTTTTACAGGGTCAGCTCACTTGAAGGCCCTCGCATATAATTTTATAGAGTGTCAGCTCACCAGCAGGCCCTCACCTACAATGTCTTATAGGGTCAGCTCACCAGCAGGCCCTCACCTACAATGTCTTATAGGGTCAGCTCACCTGCAGGCCTGCACCTAAAATCTTTTACAGGGTTAGCTCACCTGCAGGCCTGCACCTAAAATATTTTACAGGGTCAGCTCGCCTACTTATACCTAATAAGTAATTTGCATGCATGATGCCTTGCTTGGATGTGGTAGCTGTAGCTGTTTCTCAGGCTCCCTCTCTGGAATCAAACCCTGATTCCCCGTTACCCATAGTCACCATGGTTTGTGCTGACAATAATATCAAAAATTGATAGGCCAGACATCCAAATAGATCGTCACCGTCATGGGGACGTGTGATTGGCCCCAGGTTATCTAGAGTCACCAAAACGGAAGCAGGCCCTCACCCATAATTTTTTAGATGGTCAGATCAGCAGGCCCTTGCTCCAAATGTTTTTGAGGGTCACCAGCAGGCCATCAATCATAATTTTTCAAGACTGTGTATGATGCCCTCCTTTATGTGTAACAAAGGGTGTAATGGAGTGTCGGTTCCTTGTAATTTTTGGCAGCCCTTTCATTTAGTGCATAGGCTTCATGAGTGTAGGAGTCCCACTTCATGAACAATTGTACCACAATGTGAATGAGGCCCTCCTTTATGTGATATACAGGTCTTATCGGAGTGCCTCTTCCTTGTAATTTTTGGCAGCACTTTCACTTTATATACAAGTAAATATACAGGAAAGAATGTTTCCTAACAATTTTTCCTCTAAAATCAATTTTATCTTCGGTTTGGTGCGTTATTGTCAGTCTGTAAAAGTGGCGTACTACTCGGACAACATCCTTCCCAGCAGCGACCTGGGAGTCCAAGATGCATCCAGACATCCTCCTCATGCTGTTCCCGAACCATTTACGGGGTGTTTCCAACATTTTCTGACCTTTTCCTATGAACCAGACACCCTCGCCTCTTCAGAGCAGGGGGTGCCTGGATTAATGCTTGGGTTCTCCCATTGACTTCTATTATTCTCAGATGCTCGGTAGAGCACCCGAGCATTCCGATGTGTTCGGCCAGAGCACCCGAGCACTTTGGTGCTAGATCAACACTAGTCTGCATCTGTGATGCAGAGTGTACACGGCCCGGTGCCCGTGTATTGCGGACCCGCTGTATGCGGGCTGCAATACGGCCACAGGCAACAACGTTCGTGTGCAAGAGGCCTTAAAGAGGTATTCCCGTTATAAAGGAATAGACTAGATTGCCAGAGCAAGAGGTCCTGTGTCCCTTATTTAAGTGAAAATATGGTTAAACATATGCACTGCAGCTCATTTCATAGTCTATGGGACTGACAATGACCCAGCTAATGTATCTTCATCAGTGCCATAGTAATTAAATGGAGCTTCCATTGGGCACCAGCAGTTTGGACTGATCTAGCAGTTATCAGCTATCTAGTAAATACCTGAAAGCTGCGTCTAAATCTTTATAACTGAACTACCCCTTTAATATCAGTTAGCATATGCAAGTCGAGAGTAAGCCCGCTATTTCTTCATTTTGGGCAGCTGACATTTCTACCCAGCAGAGTTTTTTTTGCTTCTTTTAACAATAAATTATTTTCACCTTTGGAAATGAAAGGATTTTCAAAAGACATTAGCCATTATTAGAAGTTGTTGGAACTCTATTTCACAAATACTTACAGTAAATGTGAGTTTTTCATTTTAATAAAAAAGTCTAAAAATATTTAATAAAATGCATGTGTTACACAAGGAAGAGAAACAGAATGTGTTTGCATGTTATTAAGTGAGTTATAAACAGAAGATTCTGTGCCAGAAGATGTGCCTAATTATAACAGTTCTGTCTATGACAATGTGTAGCAATATGTAGAGCACAAATGTCTTACAATGTGTGCTCCTCTTTTATCACTACATCATCAGTCCATATATATATATATATATATATATATATAATTAGTTCAGGAAAAAATGGCGGCACTGGTTCAGATAAATACAAAGTTTGGGTGCACGTCCCAAGGGAAATAGGCTTCTTACCCCAATGTACAAATCCGGAAAAACGAGCGGCACTCCTTTATTCACCCAGGTGGTGCAACGTTTCGGCTCTACACTTGAGCCTTTTTCAAGCAAAAATACAACTCAAGCAACAGCATTATATACAGGTGAATCAATTTGCATATCAGACATGTGATCACACTCCAGGTGATCTTGCAGACATACCTAAAAAACAGGGAGACTCATATCATGCCGCTACTTGGTGTTGTTTACTTCTCATTGCGCAGCCATAGCGCGCACCAATTCGGGATGTGGACGAGAGGGAGGCGTCCAGCGTCATCGGACCAGGCCGGCGCTCAGACGTCACCTCAACGTCATCTTACCCAGCCTAGATGTCTCTCTCCAAGCCCATGCTCAGTAAGAAAAACATACTCTCAGCGCCATCTTGCTCTCTGGAGAGATGCCTATGTCCCATACCGCTCAGTGTATCGCATCCAACCCACACTAAATCGGGTATGTGCAACTCAGAGAGGCAGTGAGCTCCCTTAGAAACAGGGTGTCCACATGCACTACCTAGGCGAAAACCTGTCACAACCACGGTAACCGCGGTTCATGCAGAGATATCACCAAAGTCACAGAGTCGCCATCTCACTCGAGAGGGATCTCCTCTTGTGGGTACACAGATGCCACAGAGTATAGATAATATGTTGAAGAATTATATCACTTAGGCTGTTATACCATAATAAACCAATCCCACGGTGCTCACCAGACCAGGCAAAATAGAATATATAAAAAATACAGTAAAAAAATCAAAATGAGAAACAGAGCATGTAGAATGACCCTCTCCTGAACGGTATGCTGCGACCACTCCATCCATCCAAATGTGTAAACGCCGTGCTCTGCCAATAGGCCACAAATAGTTCAGGAAAAATGGCGGCACTGGTTCAGATAAATACAAAGTTTGGGTGCACGTCACAAGGGAAATAGGCTTCTTACCCCAATGTACAAATCCGGAAAAACGAGCGGCACTCCAATGGATAAAAGTAAGTGAACCTTCTCCCAGTTCCTTAGGATCAAGCGTGTAGTGTCGGAAGAGACTAAACTAGATGCGACCCTGGTATCTATGGCCCTTAAATTTCAGGATAGGGGTTATCCCAAACGGCTGTTAAAAGAGCATATTGACATGAGTACATGGTCTTGACAGGGCCGAATTACTGACAAAACGGAAAGCTGTTTGTAAGGTGGATAGAATTCCGTTTATTTCAGTGTACGGTGAGCAGAGCTCCTCAATAAATAGGATCCTGAGGAAGCATTGGGGTCTATTAGGCTCATGCTTCAAAGAAATCCCAGAATTTCAATGTCCACCACTTCTCTCCTACCGTCGATCCAGAAACTTGAAGGATCAGTTAGTTAAAGCCGACATTGGCTCAAAAGGGCCCCTGAGACAGACTACGTTAACGCAATCTGGTTTGGGTTGTTTTCCCTGCCTGAATTGCGTTAACTGCAAATACATTCGCAAGGGGAGGAATTTTATACACCCTGGTACTGGTGAAACTTTTGGAATTTTATTTCATCTAACCTGTGATTCCAGTTATGTCATCTATGTGCTATCCTGCCCGTGTAATTTATTTATGTAGGCGAGACGACGACTGAGCTTAAGACCCGCCTTAATAATCATCGCTTGAGTATCCGGAAAAAACGGATGGATCTACAGGTATCCAAGCATTTTATAGAAGTCAAACACAGGGAAGGCGATCTGAGGTGTTGGATAGTTGACCATATACCTCAACCCAGGCGAGGTGGGGACAGGTCAAGGATACTCAAGCGTAGAGAACTCAACTGGATCCACAAGCTGGACAGCTTGAATCCTCATGGTTTAAATGTAGAATATAATTTCGGTGATGTTCTGTGAGGGTTGGTTTGCCTCCTGTGGTAGGCTGGATGTAACTCAATGTTTTGTGTATACACTAAGAGAGTTATACAGCTCAATTTTTTCAATTTTTCTTGCTTTAATAATAATTTTCTCTTTTTTTCCAGTTTTTTTCACATAGATCACGCACACTTAATCTCAGGAGGAATGGCAAGTCTGGATGGAGTGGTCGCAGCATACCGTTCAGGAGAGGGTCATTCTACATGCTCTGTTTCTCATTTTGATTTTTTTACTGTATTTTTTTATATATTCTATTTTGCCTGGTCTGGCGAGCACCATGGGATTGGTTTATTACGGTATAACAGCCTAGGTGATATAATTCTTCAACATGTTACCTATACTCTGTGGCATCTGTGTACCCACAAGAGGAGATCCCTCTCGGGTGAGATGGCGACTCAGTGACTTTGGTGATATCTCTGCATGAACTGCGGTTACCGTGGTTGTGACAGGTTTTCGGCCTAGGTAGTGCATGTGGACACCCTGTTTCTAAGGGAGCTCACTGCCTCTCTGAGTTGCACATACCCGATTTAGTGTGGGTTGGATGCGATACACTGAGCGGTATGGGACATGGGCATCTCTCCAGAGAGCAAGATGGCGCTGAGAGTATGTTTTTCTTACTGAGCATGGGCCTGGAGAGAGACATCTAGGCTGGGTAAGATGACGTTGAGGTGACGTCTGAGCGCCGGCCTGGTCCGATGACGCTGGACGCCTCCCTCTCGTCCACATCCCGAATTGGTGCTGCGCTATGGCTGCGCAATGAGAAGTAAACAACGCCAAGTAGCGGCATGATATGAGTCTCCCTGTTTTTTAGGTATGTCTGCAAGATCACCTCTCCTCTCTGCTCTTTCCCCCTGCAAGTTATAATAAGATTTGGTATACTGATCGATCAGCTTTGTGTTTCTGATCAACATTTTTTGTTCACTATGGTTATAATACATATGCCATGTATGATTCATGTCTCCTCTTCCCCTTCTTTTGATTTGCACCTCTACTATTGTATGTCAACACTTTCAATATTATATGTTCATATTGTTTTAACACATCATTGTCACGATTTGTAACACACCCACTGGGTGGAGTGTGATCACATGTCTGATATGCAAATTGATTCACCTGTATATAATGCTGTTGCTTGAGTTGTATTTTTGGCTCAAGTGTACAGCCGAAACGTTGCACCACCTGGGTGAATAAAGGTTCACTTACTTTTATCCATTGGAGTGCCGCTCGTTTTTCCGGATTTATATATATATATATATACACACACATATACACTCACCTAAAGAACTATTAGGAACACCATACTAATACGGTGTTGGACCCCCTTTTGCCTTCAGAACTGCCTTAATTCTACGTTGCATTGATTCAACAAGGTGCTGATAGCATTCTTTAGAAATGTTGGCCCATATTGATAGGATAGCATCTTGCAGTTGATGGAGATTTGAGGGATGCACATCCAGGGCACGAAGCTCCCGTTCCACCACATCCCAAAGATGCTCTATTGGGTTCAGATCTGGTGACTGTGGGGGCCATTTTAGTACAGTGAACTCATTGTCATGTTAAAGAAACCAATTTGAAATGATTCGAGCTTTGTGGCATGGTGCATTATCCTGCTGGAAGTAGCCGTCAGAGGATGGGTACATGGTGGTCATGAAGGGATGGACATGGTCAGAAACAATGCTCAGGTAGCCCATGGCGTTTAAACGATGGCCAATTGGCACTAAGGGGCCTAAAGTGTTCCCAGAAAACTTCCCCCACACCATTACACCACCACCACCAGCCTGCACAGTGGTAACAAGGCATGATGGATACATGTTCTCATTCTGTTTACGCCAAATTCGGACTCTACCATTAGAATGTCTCAACAGAAATCGAGACTCATCAGACCAGGCAACATTTTTCCAGTCTTCAACAGTCCAATTTTGGCGAGCTTGTGCAAATTGTAGCCTCTTTTTCCTATTTGTAGTGGAGATGAACGGTACCCGGTGGGGTCTTCTGCTGTTGTAGCCTACCTTTCTTTCCATTTCTGACATTCAGTTTGGAGTTCAGGAGATTGTCTTGACCAGGACCACAACCCTACATGCATTGAAGCAACTGCCATGTGATTGGTTGACTAGATAATCGCATTAATGATAAATAGAACAGGTGTTCCTAATAATTCTTTAGGTGAGTGTATATATATATATATATATATATATAGATAGATAGATAGATAGATAGATAATGTATATAGAGTTAAAATATGGCAGCACAAACCGAAAAAAATCAGGTGGGTGCTAGCTCAAAGGGAAAGAGCTTACCCAAATGTATAATGAAAAAAATAGACCAGCACTCCAAAGTAGCAGTAAAAAATGGTATCTTTATTCACCCATAGGTGACGCGATGTTTCGGCTCCAACCTGAAGCCTTTCTCAAGCAATGTGAACTTTCCAAAGTGAACATATATAGTGAAAGGAAATGATATCACATCAAAAAAGTGCCCACAAATGAACCAGCAATTAACCCATTCTGGCATGTGCAACAATAAGTACATCAAAATATTACAATTGTATAAAAAAATCTTGTGTAACAAATTTATAATGCACTTATTAAAGCAGATGCAAGCACTCCTGAACATAGAAGCCCAACGGCTTAGGTAGGTTTAGCGTAGGACCCGCCTGACCTGAGACCACCTTGACGCTTGGTGGCGGGCTTAGATGTGTTTTGATCAAAATATATCGACTAAGTGTCTCAGACATTATCATATCAGGGTGAGGACTTAGTCCATATATAGTGCTTGCATCTGCTTTAATAAGTGCATTATTATCTTGTTTCTGTGGTTTTCTTCAATAATATGGCCAGGGACATCCGCAAATTTGTATCATATCGTGCAGGATGTTTTTATCTTAGTTTTTTCTGTGATTTTTTTGTTTATGTAGTGTTTGCTTGAGGGAGTGGCACCTTCAAGTGTGAATGCGCACCTAGTATCTTGGGAGTAGCATTCCTCTGCACTTTTGCCCCCCCTCCTCTATCCAATGAGCGCCTTAATTAGGTGGTACATATGGCTGTGCTTGCTCCTCCTCCCATTGGTTGCTTGATGCACATGGAGGTTACTAGGAGCAGCACACCATATGTGCGGGGTCTGCGCTCCTGAACATAGAAGCCCAACGGCTTAGGTAGGTTTAGCGTAGGACCCGCCTGACCTGAGACCACCTTGACGCTTGGTGTCTCAGACATTATCATATCAGGGTGAGGACTTAGTCCATATATAGTGCTTGCATCTGCTTTAATAAGTGCATTATTATCTTGTTTCTGTGGTTTTCTTCAATAATATGGCCAGGGACATCCGCAAATTTGTATCATATCGTGCAGGATGTTTTTATCTTAGTTTTTTCTGTGATTTTTTTGTTTATGTAGTGTTTGCTTGAGGGAGTGGCACCTTCAAGTGTGAATGCGCACCTAGTATCTTGGGAGTAGCATTCCTCTGCACTTTTGCCCCCCCTCCTCTATCCAATGAGCGCCTTAATTAGGTGGTACATATGGCTGTGCTTGCTCCTCCTCCCATTGGTTGCTTGATGCACATGGAGGTTACTAGGAGCAGCACACCATATGTGCGGGGTCTGCGCTCCTGAACATAGAAGCCCAACGGCTTAGGTAGGTTTAGCGTAGGACCCGCCTGACCTGAGACCACCTTGACGCTTGGTGGCGGGCTTAGATGTGTTTTGATCAAAATATATCGACTAAGTGTCTCAGACATTATCATATCAGGGTGAGGACTTAGTCCATATATAGTGCTTGCATCTGCTTTAATAAGTGCATTATTATCTTGTTTCTGTGGTTTTCTTCAATAATATGGCCAGGGACATCCGCAAATTTGTATCATATCGTGCAGGATGTTTTTATCTTAGTTTTTTCTGTGATTTTTTTGTTTATGTAGTGTTTGCTTGAGGGAGTGGCACCTTCAAGTGTGAATGCGCACCTAGTATCTTGGGAGTAGCATTCCTCTGCACTTTTGCCCCCCCTCCTCTATCCAATGAGCGCCTTAATTAGGTGGTACATATGGCTGTGCTTGCTCCTCCTCCCATTGGTTGCTTGATGCACATGGAGGTTACTAGGAGCAGCACACCATATGTGCGGGGTCTGCGCTCCTGAACATAGAAGCCCAACGGCTTAGGTAGGTTTAGCGTAGGACCCGCCTGACCTGAGACCACCTTGACGCTTGGTGGCGGGCTTAGATGTGTTTTGATCAAAATATATCGACTAAGTGTCTCAGACATTATCATATCAGGGTGAGGACTTAGTCCATATATAGTGCTTGCATCTGCTTTAATAAGTGCATTATTATCTTGTTTCTGTGGTTTTCTTCAATAATATGGCCAGGGACATCCGCAAATTTGTATCATATCGTGCAGGATGTTTTTATCTTAGTTTTTTCTGTGATTTTTTTGTTTATGTAGTGTTTGCTTGAGGGAGTGGCACCTTCAAGTGTGAATGCGCACCTAGTATCTTGGGAGTAGCATTCCTCTGCACTTTTGCCCCCCCTCCTCTATCCAATGAGCGCCTTAATTAGGTGGTACATATGGCTGTGCTTGCTCCTCCTCCCATTGGTTGCTTGATGCACATGGAGGTTACTAGGAGCAGCACACCATATGTGCGGGGTCTGCGCTCCTGAACATAGAAGCCCAACGGCTTAGGTAGGTTTAGCGTAGGACCCGCCTGACCTGAGACCACCTTGACGCTTGGTGGCGGGCTTAGATGTGTTTTGATCAAAATATATCGACTAAGTGTCTCAGACATTATCATATCAGGGTGAGGACTTAGTCCATATATAGTGCTTGCATCTGCTTTAATAAGTGCATTATTATCTTGTTTCTGTGGTTTTCTTCAATAATATGGCCAGGGACATCCGCAAATTTGTATCATATCGTGCAGGATGTTTTTATCTTAGTTTTTTCTGTGATTTTTTTGTTTATGTAGTGTTTGCTTGAGGGAGTGGCACCTTCAAGTGTGAATGCGCACCTAGTATCTTGGGAGTAGCATTCCTCTGCACTTTTGCCCCCCCTCCTCTATCCAATGAGCGCCTTAATTAGGTGGTACATATGGCTGTGCTTGCTCCTCCTCCCATTGGTTGCTTGATGCACATGGAGGTTACTAGGAGCAGCACACCATATGTGCGGGGTCTGCGCTCCTGAACATAGAAGCCCAACGGCTTAGGTAGGTTTAGCGTAGGACCCGCCTGACCTGAGACCACCTTGACGCTTGGTGGCGGGCTTAGATGTGTTTTGATCAAAATATATCGACTAAGTGTCTCAGACATTATCATATCAGGGTGAGGACTTAGTCCATATATAGTGCTTGCATCTGCTTTAATAAGTGCATTATTATCTTGTTTCTGTGGTTTTCTTCAATAATATGGCCAGGGACATCCGCAAATTTGTATCATATCGTGCAGGATGTTTTTATCTTAGTTTTTTCTGTGATTTTTTTGTAACAAATTTATAACATTATGTAAAAAAGAGCAATACAGTAAATGTCAATACATAATTGGTACAAAATCAATGTGTATACAAAGTGCTACAAGAATACCCATGATTAAATGGTTAAAAACAATTATTTCAGTTCATTTGTGTGTGGAAAAAAATTGGAACACATGATGGTGGGTGTAGGTGAAATCACACGCCAAGGCAACTTACACAGCCCCATTGTAGATCGACCGCTATACACGGCATCTCCGATCCTCCAGTGCGCATGCTCCAGGCGGCACATCACATCAGTATCACGTAGCAGTGTCATAACAAGCATGCACAGTATTCAGTATTCCTCCACAGTCGCCATCTTTGAAGATGTAAAACACAGGTGAAGCACAACTATGACATAGCGTCCCCTCCTGTGTGAATACCATTCAAACTATGGTCATACCATACTATTCACAGATGAAACAAACTGTTGCTAATAGGATCACCTGCGCCAACAAAAGTTACCGTAAGGTACCAATTGTTGAGTCATACACAGGGAACCATGTGCAGAAAGAGCCGAGCCACCAGCAATTCCACACAGTGTTAACCCTGCTGATCCTGCAACATTATGAGGGATCTCCTCGCATAACCAGCTGATCCCTCAAACTCATGGATCTCCTATAGGAGAACAATGGTGGACTATTAAATTCTGGTACATCCTTAATAGACCCCGTTAGAGTGGGCCAATGTCGTCTGATAATACAACCAATATCATTGCTCACCTCTGTATAGGTAGATACAAAAGGAATTCTAGATATTGTACATTTCACCACTGGATTGGAGAGTATTTTCTTCCTGTCCAATTCCATTGCCTGCACTACAATGTTCTTTCAATAATTTATATGGATATCCACGAATTCGAAATTTGCATATCATGTTACCCATAGTTTGTCTAGATTTCGCATCATCAGAGACAATTCTCTTGATTCGAAGCATCTGCGAATAGGGAAGAGAGCGTATAATTTTTTTAGGATGACAACTACTATACATAAGTGCAGTGTTCTTACCTGTGGGCTTGGTGTACTACTGTGTGAGGGAAATTCCATCAACAATTGACACCTTAGTGTCCAAAAATTGCTTTTCACTTGTAGAATGTACCAATGTGAATTGCAATCATGTATAAACACCATTGAGAAAACTATGGAAATCTATGAGTTGATCCTGACTACCTGTCCAAATGAGGAAGATGTCATATATGTATCTCCACCACCTCAGTATATACCTGAAGTGGATAGATAGATAGATGACGTCCTCCTCAAACACATATTAGACCCCATAACCACACCCCGCTTTTGGATATAAAAAGTATCTTGAAACAAGAAATAGTTCTGCTCCAATAAAATAGTAAGCAAACTAAGAAAGTCCATGGCCATATCAGTCAGTGTGGAGGTGGACAGCATTCTCCTAACCACATTAATCCCCTTACAATGTTCAATTGAGGTATATAAAGAAACAACATCAAATTATGCTAGAATTACATTCTGAAAATCAGAATTATCCACTTGACTCAATCTAACCAGAAAATCACTGGGATCATGAATATAAGAAGTGCCACCAATAGCAAAACCTCTTAATAACCTATCAAGGAATGTGGCTGAATGACTAAAAATCAGAACTGGATACTATTTGTCGCTCAAGTGGGTCGACCAGTGTCTTATGGATATTGGGTAGTACATATAATACTGGGGTTACAGGATGAGCTACAATTATTAATTGATAATTCATGAGCTCACTATCTATTACCCCTGCCATATGAGCATCATTAAGGCACCGTCAAATCATGGAGCTTATTCGAAATTTCAGATCACCATCCAAGATTCCATAGACATCAGTATCCTCCAATTGTCATAATATCTCAGCCACATATTTCTTGGAATCCATAACAACAGCACCACCCTTGTCCGCAGGTTTGAAGACAAGGGTGGTGTCGTTTTTAAGTTGTTTCAGGGATTGTACCTCATCCCTAGTGAGGTTGGGATGTTTAAAGGTGAATCAGAGAAATGATGTTCATAAATGATCACTCGCATGAATCATAAGAAAAAAGTAGTGAATAGTGATCTGGATTGGTTAAGGCTTAACTTTTACTTTTGATACGCTATAAAATATATCCCTCAAAATATACTAGAGGTTAAATGTAAAATACAGTTTTCCACAGTCCCACACTCAGGGGGGGCTCCTTGGAAACAAAAACGCTGTGTCTACACTTATACAATCAGTGTCAGACACTAAAGGGTGACAAGAGCTGATATGCACAAGCACTTTAGGTGCACAAAGACGAGGTAGCAGTAATCAGTGTATACTGGCACCCTATGTGCACAATTCAAGCAATAATGCAGAAGACAACATATAGCTATGTTTAAAGGTGGCATCGTCATGACTAGATCTCAACTTCTCAATATCAAACCGTACGCCTTTATTTTTTTAAATTAAATTTTATTTATTGTGATACAAAAACTTAAATACATATTACATAATTAACATTATAAGATCCATAAGTCCGCCAATTCTAATCTGTGAACGTGGTTGACAATAATTTCATATGAATATACATAATAGTGTCGACATTTGAACCTTCACATTCTACATCTATAGAATAAATGCTGAAAAGCCGGACAGATAGCATTTTCCCCGTCTCTTCCCACCAACCCGCCACCCCCCCCCCCACCCTGCAGGGAGAAAAAAAAAGAAAAAGAAAAAAAAAGAAGGGGATCCTAATTAATTAGCCGTGTCCCAATCTTTCCATAGACTATTCCACTTTGAGTAGGATCCTCTTTGTTTGTACAGGATCCTCTCATAGCTTTTCACTTTCTCAACCAAACCCAGCCAGTTCTTACAATCTGGGGCAGAGGAGCAAAACCAGGATCTAGAAATCAGAAGCCTCGCCAAGAACATCACCTTGATCAACAAGTGACTTTTTATGGGTTGGTGATTGACCTCAGATAAATCTCCCAGGACCCATATCCTAGGAGACAGAGGAACAACAATTTTAAGTTTACGCGTCAGATTTTTTTGGACCAGGCTCCAGTACCTCCTCACCATTGGGCAGTCCCAGAACAGATGTAGATGATCTGCCCCGGGATCGCCGCAGCGGGGGCAGTTAGAGGAGGTCCGGAGTCCTCTTCTGTATAGCCATATAGGTGTCGCATAAATTTTGTGCAGAATATTAAATTGAACAACAATGTGATTAGAATTGTGTGAAACCAATTTTAAGCTTTCCCCTATATTCTCCCAGTTTGGGGGACCCTCCTCTGAAAGAAGAGAAGACCAGGCTCTCTGTCCTGGAGAAAGAACATCCCGAAAAAAAATTATCCATTAAGTGTCTATAACAGTAAGATAGTTTAATTCTCGTGGCAGTTTTCTTACAAATTAAATCCTGTAAAAATAAAGGAGTGTCTATAATAAAAAGGTGACTGTTCGAAGTGCTAAAGAGTGCTGACCTCAATTGAAAATATGCGAACCAGGCCACCTCACCTAATTTTGCCCTTAGTTCCATAAGGGGCAGAATTTGTCCACCGCTGACTACTTGATGTAAGTACTGCACATTTTTAGTCCTCCAGTACTGACTGCAACTTAAATCGTTTAGATTAAGAAGTTTTGGATTGTGCCATAATGGGGTGCAGATAAGCAATGCCTTAACTGCGCACCAAGCCCTTATAACCGACCAGGTCTTTATAGCCATTCTGCAGAAAAGTGTGTACCTGCTCAGTATATTTAATAGGTAATCGGATTCCAGTACAGTGAAGAAATCAGAAAAACCTGCCTCCTTCACCACTTTACTGCAGAAAGGACTATTTTCCCAGTCACTAAAAAAGCAGAGTTGGGAGGCCACAAAATAACCCCTAAAATATGGGAGATTAAGACCTCCCCGCCTATAAGGCATGGAGAAATAAAGTGCCTTCAGTCTCACACGCTTCCTCCCCCATAGTAAGTCATTAAGCATCCGCTCTATCAATCTGAAATGCGCAGGACATAAAAGAACCTGGGGCAGCACTACCATTTTTATTAATGAAATTCTATCCGCTCTTGCTTGCAGAATTTTCTGCCATATCTTAATTTTTGCTCTCAACTTCATCAGCAAGGGGAACAGGTTAAGCTGTAGATATTCCTGAGGTTTGGCGGAAATTATTATCCCCAGGTACTTTATTGAATCAGAGATCGTTATCTGATTATTTAATTCGCCTCACAGCTCGTCTATCGGGAGAAGTACGGTCTTCTCCCAATTGATCTCAAGTCCGGATATGTCGGAAAAGTGACCGACCAGATCCATTATGCGAGGGAGGGTGGTATTTGTTTGATGAATAAAAACCAGAATGTCATCTGCGTAGAGGGACACACGGTCATGCTTCCCCATTATGCCAAAACCGGCCACCTCCGGATCATGTCGTATCATGGCCGCTAAGGGTTCGATATAAATATTAAATAAAAGGGGAGAAAGGGGACAGCCTTGGCGGGTCCCAGAATAAAGCTCTCTGTCATCAAATCATTGATCCTAATCCTGGCGACTGGGGAGTTATAGAGTAGCTGGACCATTGCCATAAATTTTGGGCCGAAGCCCATTTTTTTCATTACCTCCCAAAGAAAAATCCACTCCACCCTGTCGAAGGCTTTAGTAGCATCCAACGACAGGATGGAGCGGGCGCCGCGGGGATTGAATATTCATAAATAGCCTATGCAAATTGTGATGGGTGCCCCTGTTTGGCATAAAGCCGTTTTGATCCGGATGAATAATCGTAGGAATAACCCGCGAGAGCCTCCTAGCAAGGACTTTTGATAGTAACTTAGCGTCTGTGTTTAATAGGGAGATTGGTCTATAGGAGCTCAATTCGGCCGGATCTTTATCCTTTTTTAGAATTAGAACAATAAGGGCCTCCATCATAGAGTGTGGTAATCTCCCTCCCTGTGCTGCTTGGGAAAAAACCTCCAGCAGCTGGGGGAGGATCACCTCACTATGCTTGCGATAGACCTCATATGGAAGGCCATCTGTTCCTGGCGATGAGCTCCCCGAGACGGACCCAAGGGCCTCCTGCAACTCAGCAAGAGAGAGCTCCTCCTCCAGATATTCTTTTTGAGTTTCATTTAACGTAGAAAGTGGAATTTTCTCCAGGAACCGCATCACCAGTTCAGACAGTCCAGGGGAAGATCTATATATCTGAGCAAAATATTGTAGAAAAATATTCCCAATTCCCTCTGGGTCTGTTATGGTTTCGCCCTCTACATTGCGAATTGAGATGATAGATTGTTTTTTCTTATCTTGTTGCGGAATTATTCTAGCTAGAAGCTTGCCTGGACGTCCAGACTCGATGAAATAATTGAGCCCCTTGAAGAATACCCTGTGATTTGCTTTCTCTGTTACATATTTCTCCAAGGAGCAACTAGCCTTCTGCATCTCTTGCCTATTGTGCTCAGTGGGATGGCTAGCGTATCGCTCAGCTGTGAGTGCAGCGATCTTACCCAGTTCCTCCTCTTTCTTCCTAAATGTTCTCTTTACTGCGGCAATCTCACTTATAAAGACCCCCCTCAAATATGCTTTCAAGGCATCCCATACTATGTTGATATTAGCAAAGGGAAGGTTAACCTCCCAAAAGGAGGATATCAGTAGTTTAATCGTCTGCAGATTGTCCAGAATAGTGAGCCAATATGGATTTAGCTTAAATCCTAGCCCCCTAGTATCCTTATTCTTCCCGCTGCGAACCTCAACCAGTAGGGGTGAATGGTCCGAAACTGTTCTTACTCCGTATCGCATCTTACAGATATTACTCAGATTGCTCTCATTAGTAAATGCTAGATCGATCCTAGACATTGCTCTGCCCCCCCCCCCCCCCTACTGACACAGGAGTATACTCTCTTTCCTCCACCAAGATGTTCCCATATATCCACCACTCCCACCTCAGAGCAGAATTGAGGCAGCGGGGAGTTACAAGGATACCTCCCCTTTTCCACATCAAGTGAAAATCTGTCTTTATTAGGATCAATGACCGAATTAAAATCCCCTATCAGGATTAAGCGGCATTCTGGTCTCTTTTCAGAAAAGAGCATTAACTGACGCAGTGGGTACATTGAAAATGGCGGAGGTATATAGAAAAAGGCTAGGATATAACTATCACCATTAAGCTTGCCATGCAAGAAAATAAATCTGCCCTGGGCATCTATATGAGATTTTATAAGGGTGAAGTCTATGGAGTTATGAATAAGAACCGAAATACCCCTGGAGGAGCCACTAAAGGTAGAATGATACGATTGGGACTGCCATCCCGTTGTCAGGCGGGACAAGGTTTCCCTAGTTAGGTGAGTTTCTACTATACAGATAATTGCTGGAAGATATCTTTTTAATGCGTCCATAATCGCTTGCCTTTTAACTCTTTCCCCAAGTCCTCTGACGTTCCAAGCTACAATTCTAGTGGACATCTCTCACAAAAGGGAAAAAAAAAAAAAAGACCATTCCTGCAAGGTGGGTCCCCCCCCCCCCCCCACTCTTGATCCGCCCGAACTAGTCAGCGAACCTCTAACCTCCGGCCGTTCTCCCCCAGCCTGGCCCCCCCTCCTATCCCTCCAATCATTGTGAAGCACAATTTCAGATGCCCATTTGATCCATCCAGTCTGATGCCTGTTGTGGTGACTCCAAAAAAAGGGAAGACCCGTTATGAATTACTCTTAATTTCGCTGGGTATTGTAAGGAGTATTTAACCTCCTTAGCCGCCAAGCGTTTCTTTATCTCTATAAAATTTCTTCTTCTTTCCTGAGTCTGCCGCGCAAAATCAGGAAAGAAGAGCAGTTTTGTACCCTGATATTCAATAGGTGTACATTCTCTTGCTCTCCTCAAGATACTATCTCTATCCGCGGACAGTAATAATTTAATTAAGACTGCACGCGGGGGTCTCCCTGGGATGGGTTTCCCTCCCGGAATTCGGTGGGCTCTTTCTATTTGAAACATAGAGGAAAAGTTATCGCTGCCAAAGCTATTCATAAGCACATCTTTAAGTTGTTCCTCTAGATGACGGCCTTCAACTCCTTCTGGGAAACCAATTATACGAACGTTGTTGCGCCTTGATCTATTTTCTAAGTCCTCTATCTTGTTTTGAAGTGCTTGATTTTCTGAAGCAAGAAGCAAAGTTTTAGATTTGAATATGCCCATGTCAGTTTGCAGAGAGTCAACGGATTTTTCCATGCTATGGACTCGATCCCGAATCTTTACTAGATCTTCTCTTATTAATGAGATATCGCTCTGCACTGACCCCAATTGAGTGGACATTCCTTGCACTAAAGTGCCATTATTTTCCACAGCACTTAGGATTCTGTCCAAGACAGCTGGGTCGTATTCGGTTCGCATTTGTACAGAGAGGCTTTCCTCGCCTACCTCCTGATCCGCGTCCTCTAGACCATCCTGGGAGAGTTCATTGTTTTGGGAGGTTTTAGCGGATTTTTTCGTCTTAGCAGGGAGTTTGGTTTTAGCAGGATTTTTATCATTTAGAAAGGGCGACTTCAAAAACTTGTCGATTTTGTTCTCTGGGGTCTTTGCCCCAGGCTTAATTGCAGAGGAATCAACTGAGTGTCGTTTTGGGGCCATTCTCCCAAGATTTCCCCTTTTTTTTCTTTTTTTTTTTTTTCTGTTGCCTTTTTCCCTTTTTCCTCTCCTTCCTTCCTCCTTTGATTTGCCACAGCTTTTTCCCCGGTTGTTTTTTTTTTTTTTTTCTTCCCCCCCCCTGCCTCCCCTATATCCTCGCCTCTGTCTTTTCTTTTACTTTGTACTCTCCTTTATATTTCTTTTGATTCTTTTCACGCCGGCTGGCTTTTTTTATTTTTTTTGCATAACGCAAAGTTTCGGCAATAAACTACACCCTCTTTGCTGCCATGTACACTACTAACCCCTCTCTTCACCAATAGCATAGAAATCAGCAGTACTGCAAGTGTAGACTGAATAAAATGGAATACTTATTTCTCACGTGACCAGAGTGTGATGTCCAGAGCCTTAGTCCCAGTGCACGCTGTGGCTAACGGAGGAGAGGGGCGACGGCGATATAAGGTATAACGGCAGCAAGATATCCGGCAGAGTGACAGTCCAGCATCCGCAGAAAGCAGCAGGGTGAAACCAGGCGAGCAAGGCAGTTCGGCCACAGGGAGAGGAAGACGGCAGGCAGGGCAGCACCAGCAGAGCCCATCAATCAGAGCCAGTCAAGGGCCCAAGCAGAGCAGCCACAGCGAGGACGGCAGACAAGAAGCGCCGAACGGCAGACAGCAGGCAGAGGAGCGGGGCAGGCGAGGAGGCAAGGAAGCACGGCCGAGGGACAGAACACCCAGAGCAGGACGAGAGAAGCAGCAGCAGCACACGGCAGCAACAGGAGAAGCGATCAGCGGCCAGACCAGGTAAGATTCAGCGTCTCAGAGCACGAGTCTTGGCATCAGCTGTTTGGCTTCAGCTGGTCAGCATTAGCCTGGAGGGGAGAGACCAGCACTGGGGAGGATCGAGACGCGCTCCCTCACGTCATCCCGCCCACATAACTTTTCTGATAGTGAAATGCATGAACAGCAGGTTCACTCGTGTCAGGAGTGAAGCCGCTCTTGGTATATAAATCAAAGTCACGTAAAGATAATTCACTAATTTTGTCAGTGACCTTATTGCTTTTACCCCTGAACCAAGTTTTCAATTTGATGGAACGGAATAATGAAAATATCTTATTCAAGTTTCAACCAATCCACATGCATGGTAGGACAGAAAGAAAAACCCTTATTTAGAACACTCACTTGATTTACGGTGAGTTCCTTGGAAGAAAGGTTAACAATAGTCATTTCTTCTTGTTCATGGCTTTGCTGGACATGCCTCGAGTCTTGAAACTGCGTGATTTGTTGAAACAACAGCCCTGAAACAACTTAAAAACGACACCACCCTTGTCTTCAAACCTGCGGACAAGGGTGGTGCTGTTGTTGTTATGGGTTCCCAGAAATATGTGGCAGAGTTATTACGACAATTGGAGGATACTGATGTCTATAGAATCTTGGATGGTGATCCGAAATTTTGAATAAGCTCCATGATTCGACGGTGCCTTAATGATGCTCATATGGCAGGGGTAATAGATAGTGAGCTCATGAATTATCTCATTGTAGCTCATCCTGTAACCCCAGTATTTTATGTACTACCCAAGATCCATAAGACACTGGTCGACCCACCTGGGCAACCAATAGTATCCAGTTCTGATTATCTATCTATCTAGCCACTTCAGGTATATACTGAGGTGGTGAAGATATATAGATGATGTCTTTCTCATTTGGACAGGTAGTCAGGATTAACTCATGGATTTTCATAGTTTTCTTAATGGTGTTTATACATCATTGCAATTCACATTGGTACAAACCGGATTCAAAAAAAGTTGGGACACTATAAAAATCGTAAATAAAAACTGAATGCAATGATGTGGAGGTGCCAACTTCTAATATTTTATTCAGAATAGAACATAAATCACGGAACAAAAGTTTAAACTGAGAAAATTTACCATTTTAAGGGAAAAATATGTTGAATCAGAATTTCATGGTGTCAACAAATCCCCAAAAAGTTGGGACAAGGCCATTTTCACCACTGTGTGGCATCTCCCCTTCTTCTTACAACACTCAACAGACGTCTGGGGACCGAGGAGACCAGTTTCTCAAGATTAGAAATAGGAATGCTCTCCCATTCTTGTCTAATACAGGCCTCTAACTGTTCAATCGCCTTCTTTGTTGCACCTTCCTCTTTATGATGCGCCAAATGTTCTCTATAGGTGAAAGATCTGGACTGCAGACTGGCCATTTCAGTACCCAGATCCTTCTCCTACGCAGCCATGATGTTGTGATTGATGCAGAATGCGGTCTGGCATTATCTTTTGAAAAATGCAGGGTCTTCCCTGAAAGAGATGATGTTTGGATGGGAGCATATGCTGTTCTAGAACCTGAATATATTTTTCTGCATTGATGGTGCCTTTCCAGACATGCAAGCTGCCCATGCCACACGCACTCATGCAACCCCATACAATCAGAGATGCAGGCTTCTGAACTGAGCGTTGATAACAACTTGGGTTGTCCTTGTCTTCTTTGGTCCGGATGACATGGCGTCCCAGATTTCCAAAAAGATCTCTGAATCGTGACTCGTCTGACCACAGAACAGTCTTCCATTTTGCCACACTCCATTTTAAATGATCCCTGGCCCAGTGAAAACGCCTGAGCTTGTGGATCTTGCTTAGAAATGGCTTTCTTCTTTGCACTGTAGAGTTTCAGCTGGCTACGGCGGATGGCACGGTGGATTGTGTTCACTGACAATGGTTTCTGGAAGTATTCCTGAGCCCATTCTGTGATTTCCTTTACAGTAGCATTCCTGTTTGTGGTGCAGTGTTGTTTAAGGGCCCGGAGATCATGGGCATCCAGTATGGTTTTACGGCCTTGACCCTTATGCACAGAGATTGTTCCAGATTCTCTGAATCTTCGGATGATGTTATGCACAGTTGATGATGATAGATGCAAAGTCTTTGCAATTTTTCGCTGGGTAACACCTTTCTGATATTGCTCCACTATCTTTCTGCGCAACATTGTGGGAATTGGTGATCCTCTACCCATCTTGGCTTCTGAGAGACACTGCCACTCTGAGAAGCTCTTTTTATACCCAATCATGTTGCCAATTGACCTAATTAGTGTTAATTGGTCTTCCAGCTCTTAGTTATGCTCAAATTTACTTTTTCCAGCCTCTTATTGCTACTTGTCCCAACTTTTTGGGGATTTGTTGACACCGTGAAAATTTGAATTAACGTATTTTTCCTTTAAAATTATACATTTACTCGGATTAAACGTTTGATCTGTCATCTACGTTCTATTGCAAATAAAATATTGACATTTGCCATCTCCACATCATTGCATTCAGTTTTTATTCACAATTTGTTTAGTATCCCAACTTTTTCGGGAATCCGGTTTGTACATTCTACCAGTAAAATGCAATTGTACATTGTTGATGGAATTTTCCACACACAGTTGTACACCAAGCCCACAGATAAGAACACTGCACTTCTGTATAGTAGTTGTCATCCCAAAAAAAAATTATACGCTCTCATCCCTATTCGCAGAGGCTTCGCATCAAGAGAATTGTCTCTGATGATGCGGAATCTAGACAAACTATAGATAACATGATATGCAAATTTCGAAATCGTGGATATCCATATAAATTATTGAAAGAACATTGTAATGCGGCAATGGAATTGGACAGGAAGAAAATCCTCTCCAATCCAGTGGTAAAATGTACAACATCTAGAATTCCCTTTGTATCTACCTATACAGAGGTGAGCAATGATTTTGGTCGTATTATCAGACGACATTGGCCCACTCTAGCGGGGTCTATTAAGGATGTACCGGAATTTAATAGTCTACCATTGTTCTCCTACAGGAGATCCATCAGTTTAAGGGATCAGCTGGTTAGGGCGCATGTGGAACTAAAAAAGTATTGAGACAGTCCACTTTGACACTGCCTGGCTTGGGGTGTTTTCCATGTCTAGGTTGTGTCAATTGTAGGTATATGTGTAAATCTGCTGCATTCATTCATCCATCTACAGGCGTGAATTACCCCATTAGTTTTTACTTGACATGTATTGCTGACCATGTGATATATGTATTATCTTGTCCTTGCAATATCCTATCCTATATGAACAACCATCGATTGAGTATTCGACAGAAAAGAGTGGATCTGCCTGTTTCTAAACATTTTTCAGATCTCAACCACAAAGAAAGAGATCTCAAATGCTGGCTTGTTGTGTACCAATGCCCAGGAGGGGGGCAATAGGGTTTTCTTATTGAAGAAAAAAGAAATATGGTGGATATATACCCTTAATTCTTTAAAACCACATGGCCTTAATGCAGACTTCAATTTAGGATACGTATTTGAAGGGTAGCTTGCCCAGTCTAACTGTATGTGCGTTTATGTCTTCTTCCTATGGTTAGGTTGTAATGTAACTATTGTATTACAATATATGGAGGATACATATATAATAACCTTTTTTCTCTCTTCTTTACTCCTACATATAGATTGTGGTGGTAAGGGACCAGGGACTATTTGATTGGTGGACGATGTGATGCACATTCAACGAAATGTCAACCCTGGACTTATTCATTAGGCGTCTTTTTTTGACATGCGTTTTTTACTTTGCGATGATATAGCTGTTCAGATTACTTGTGCATGTATGTGAAGATGCGAGGAGATCCCTCATAATGTTGCGGGATCAGCAGGGTTAACACTGTGTGGAATTGCTAGTGGCTCGGCTTATTCCGCACATGGTTCCCTGTGTATGATTCAACAATTGGTACCTTACGGTAACTTTTTTGCTGGCACAGGTGATCCTATTAGCAACAGTGTGTTTAATGTGTGAGTAGTATGGTATCGCTATGGTTTGAATGTTATTCACACAGGAGGGGACGCTATGTCATAGTTGTGCTTCACCTGTGTTTTAACTCTTCCAAGATGGCGACTGTGGAGGAATACTGAATACTGCGCATGCGCATGTTCAGGATGACGCTGCTAAGTGATACTGATGTGATGCGCCGCCTGGAGCACGCGCACTGGAGGATCCGGGACGCCATGTATAGCGGTCGATCTACAATGGAGTTGTGTAAGTTGCCTTGGCGTGTGCTTTCACCTACGCCCACCATCATGTGTTCCGTTTTTTTCCACACCCAAATGAACTGGAATAATAGTTTTTAACCATTTAATAATCAGTAATCTTGTAGCACTTTATATACGCATTAATTTTGTACCAATTATGTATTGACATTTACTGTATTGATCTTTTTTACATGATGATTATGAATTTGTTACACAAGATTTTTTCATACAATTGTAATATTTTGATGTACTTCTTGTTGCACATGCCAGCATGGGTTAATTGCTGGTTCATTTGTGGGCACTTTTTTCATGTGATGATGTCACTTCTAGAGTTGAGCGAACACCTGGATGTTCGGGTTCGAGAAGTTCGGCCGAACTTCCCGAAAATGTCCCGAACCCGAACCCCATTGAAGTCAATAGGGACCCGAAATTTTCGGCACTAAAAAGGCTGTAAAACAGCCCAGGAAAGGGCTAGAGGGCTGCAAAAGGCAGCAACATGTAGGTAAATCCCCTGCAAACAAATGTGGATAGGGAAATGAATTAAAATAAAAATTAAATAAATAAAAATTAACCAAAATCAATTGGAGAGAGGTCCCATAGCAGAGAATCTGGCTTCCCGTCACCCACCACTGTAACAGTCCATTCTCAGATATTTAGGCCCCGGAACCCAGGCAGTGGAGAGAGGTCCCGTAACAGAGAATCTGGCTTCATGTCAGCAGAGAATTAGTCTGCATGTCATAGCAGAGAATGAGGCTTCACGTCAGCCACCACTGCAACAGTCCATTGTCATAAATTTAGGCCCAGCACCCAGGCAGAGGAGAGAGGTCCCGTAACAGACAATCTGGCTTCATGTCAGCAGAGAATTAGTCTGCATGTCATAGCAGAGAATGAGGCTTCACGTCAGCCACCACTGCAACAGTCCATTGGCATATATTTAGGCCCAGCACCCAGGCAGAGGAGAGAGGTCCCGTAACAGACAATCTGGCTTCATGTCAGCAGAGAATCAGTCTGCATGTCATAGCAGAGAATGAGGCTTCACGTCACCCACCACTGCAACAGTCCATTGTCATAAATTTAGGCCCAGCACCCAGGCAGAGGAGAGAGGTCCCGTAACAGACAATCTGGCTTCATGTCAGCAGAGAATTAGTCTGCATGTCATAGCAGAGAATGAGGCTTCACGTCAGCCACCACTGCAACAGTCCATTGGCATATATTTAGGCCCAGCACCCAGGCAGAGGAGAGAGGTCCCGTAACAGAGGATCTGGCTTCATGTCAACAGAGAATCAGTCTTCATGTCATAGCAGAGAATCAGGCTTCACGTCAGCCACCACTGCAACAGTCCATTGGCATATATTTAGGCCCAGCACCCAGGCAGAGGAGAGAGGTCCCGTAACAGACAATCTGGCTTCATGTCAGCAGAGAATCAGTCTTCATATCATAGCAGAGAATCAGGCTTCACGTCACCCACCACTGTAAGAGTCCATTTTCATAAATTTAGGCCCAGCACCCAGGCAGAGGAGAGAGGTCCCGTAACAGAGGATCTGGCTTCATGTCAGCAGAGAATCAGTCTGCATGTCATAGCAGAGAATCAGGCTTCACGTCACCCAACATTGGAACAGTCCATTGGCATATATTTAGGCCCCGGCACCCAGACAGAGGAGAGGTTCATTCAACTTTGGGTAGCCTCGCAATATAATGGTAAAATGAAAATAAAAATAGGATTGAATGAGGAAGTGCCCTGGAGTCCAATAATATATGGTTAAGGGGAGGTAGTTAATGTCTAATCTGGACAAGGGACGGACAGATCCTGTGGGATCAATGCCTGGTTCATTTTTATGAACGTCAGCTTGTCCACATTGGCTGTAGACAGGCGGCTGCGTTTGTCTGTAATGACGCCCCCTGCCGTGCTGAATACACGTTCAGACAAAACGCTGGCCGCCGGGCAGGCCAGCACCTCCAAGGCATAAAAGGCTAGCTCTGGCCACGTGGACAATTTAGAGACCCAGAAGTTGAATGGGGCCGAACCATCAGTCAGTACGTGGAGGGGTGTGCACATGTACTGTTCCACCATGTTAGTGAAATGTTGCCTCCTGCTAACACGTTGCGTATCAGGTGGTGGTGCAGTTAGCTGTGGCGTGTTGACAAAAGTTTTCCACATCTCTGCCATGCTAACCCTGCCCTCAGAGGAGCTGGCATTGACACAGCTGCCTTGGCGACCTCTTGCTCCTCCTCTGCCTTGGCCTTGGGCTTCCACTTGTTCCCCTGTGACATTTGGGAATGCTCTCAGTAGCGCGTCTACCAACGTGCGCTTGTACTCGCGCATCTTCCTATCACGCTCCAGTGCAGGAAGTAAGGTGGGCACATTGTCTTTGTAGCGTGGATCCAGCAGGGTGGCAACCCAGTAGTCCGCACAGGTTAAAATGTGGGCAACTCTGCTGTCGTTGCGCAGGCACTGCAGCATGTAGTCGCTCATGTGTGCCAGGCTGCCCAGGGGTAAGGACAAGCTGTCCTCTGTAGGAGGCGTATCGTCATCATCCTGCCTTTCCCCCCAGCCACGCACCAGTGATGGACCCGAGCTGCGTTGGGTGCCACCCCGCTGTGACCATGCTTCATCCTCATCCTCCTCCACCTCCTCCTCATCCTCGTCCTCCTCGTCCTCCAGTAGTGGGCCCTGGCTGGCCACATTTGTACCTGGCCTCTGCTGTTGCCAAAAACCTCCCTCTGAGTCACTTCGAAGAGACTGGCCTGAAAGTGCTAAAAATGACCCCTCTTCCTCCTCCTCCTCCTCCTGGGCCACCTCCTCTTCCATCATCGCCCTAAGTGTTTTCTCAAGGAGACATAGAAGTGGTATTGTAACGCTGATAACGGCGTCATCGCCACTGGCCATGTTGGTGGAGTACTCGAAACAGCGCAACAGGGCACACAGGTCTCGCATGGAGGCCCAGTCATTGGTGGTGAAGTGGTGCTGTTCTGTAGTGCGACTGACCCGTGCGTGCTGCAGCTGAAACTCCACTATGGCCTGCTGCTGCTCGCACAGTCTGTCCAGCATGTGCAAGGTGGAGTTCCACCTGGTGGGCACGTCGCATATGAGGCGGTGAGCGGGAAGGCCGAAGTTACGCTGTAGCGCAAACAGGCGAGCAGCAGCAGGATGTGAACGCCGGAAGAGCGAACAGACGGCCCGCACTTTATGCAGCAGCTCTGACATGTCGGGGTAGTTGTGTATGAACTTCTGCACCACCAAATTCAGCACATGCGCCAAACAAGGGATGTGCGTCAAATTGGCTAGTCCCAGAGCTGCAACGAGATTTCGCCCATTATCACACACCACCAGGCCGGGCTTGAGGCTCACCGGCAGCAACCACTAGTCGGTCTGTTGTTCTATACCCCGCCACAACTCCTGTGCGGTGTGGGGCCTGTCCCCCAAACATATGAGTTTCAGAATGGCCTGCTGACGTTTACCCCGGGGTGTGCTGAAGTTGGTGGTGAAGGTGTGTGGCTGACTGGATGAGCAGGTGGAAGAAGAGGAGGAGGAAGCCGAGAAGGAGGAGGTGGCAACAGGAGGCAAAGAATGTTGCCCTGCGATCCTTGGCGGCGGAAGGACGTGCGCCAAGCAGCTTTCCGCCTGGGGCCCAGCTGCCACTACATTTACCCAGTGTGCAGTTAGGGAGATATAGCGTCCCTGGCCGTGCTTACTGGTCCACGTATCTGTGGTTAGGTGGACCTTGCTACAGATGGCGTTGCGCAGTGCACACTTGATTTTATCGGATACTTGGTTGTGCAGGGAAGGCACGGCTCTCTTGGAGAAGTAGTGGCGGCTGGGAACAACATACTGTGGGACAGCAAGCGACATGAGCTGTTTGAAGCTGTCTGTGTCCACCAGCCTAAATGACAGCATTTCATAGGCCAGTAGTTTAGAAATGCTGGCATTCAGGGCCAGGGATCGAGGGTGGCTAGGTGGGAATTTACGCTTTCTCTCAAATGTTTGTGAGATGGAGAGCTGAACGCTGCCGTGTGACATGGTTGAGAAGCTTGGTGACGGAGGTGGTGGTGGTGGTGTTGGTGGTACATCCCCTGTTTGCTGGGCGGCAGGTGCCAACGTTCCTCCAGAGGCGGAGGAAGAGGCCGAGGCGGCAGCAGCAGAAGAGGCCGAGGCGGCAGCAGCAGAAGAGGTAGCAGGGGGAGCCTGAGTGACTTCCTTGGTTTTAAGGTGTTTACTCCACTGCAGTTCATGCTTTGCATGCAGGTGCCTGGTCATGCAGGTTGTGCTCAGGTTCAGAACATTAATGCCTCGCTTCAGGCTCTGATGGCACAGCGTGCAAACCACTCGGGTCTTGTCGTCAGCACATTGTTTGAAGAAGTGCTATGCCAGGGAACTCCTTGATGCTGCCTTTGGGGTGCTCGGTCCCAGATGGCGGCGGTCAGTAGCAGGCGGAGTCTCTTGGCGGCGGGTGTTCTGCTTTTGCCCACTGCTCCCTCTTTTGCTACGCTGTTGGCTCGGTCTCACCACTGCCTCTTCCTCCAAACTGTGAAAGTCAGTGGCACGACCTTCATTCCATGTGGGGTCTAGGACCTCATCGTCCCCTGCATCGTCTTCCACCCAGTCTTGATCCCTGACCTCCTGTTCAGTCTGCACACTGCAGAAAGACGCAGCAGTTGGCACCTGTGTTTCGTCATCATCAGAGACATGCTGAGGTGGTATTCCCATGTCCTCATCATCAGGAAACATAAGTGGTTGTGCGTCAGTGCATTCTATGTCTTTCACCGCTGGGGAAGGGCTAGGTGGATGCCCTTGGGAAACCCTGCCAGCTGAGTCTTCAAACAGCATAAGAGACTGCTGCATAACTTGAGGCTGAGACAGTTTCCCTGGTATGCATGGGGGTGATGTGACAGACTGATGGGGTTGGTTTTCAGGCGCCATCTGTGCGCTTTCTGCAGAAGACTGGGTGGGAGATAATGTGAACGTGCTGGATCCACTGTCGGCCACCCAATTGACTAATGCCTGTACCTGCTCAGGCCTTACCATCCTTAGAACGGCATTGGGCCCCACCATATATCGCTGTAAATTCTGGCGGCTACTGGGACCTGAGGTAGTTGGTACACTAGGACGTGTGGATGTGGCAGAACGGCCACGTCCTCTCCCAGCACCAGAGGGTCCACTAACACCACCACGACCATGTCCACGTCCGCGTCCCTTACTAGATGTTTTCCTCATTGTTATGGTTCACCACAACAACAAAAATATTATTTGGCCCAATGTATTGTATTCAAATTCAGCGGGATATAAATTTGAGGCCTAGTATTTAGGCGCTGGGTGACCGGTATGGATTTAGTGACAGAATTAGACTTGGAAATGCACAGTAGCGTGTGTGTGAAGTTATTCTGAATGACCCTATGTGCACCTTGAATATTATATACCCTTTTAGGGATAGATTTCAAATAGCTCTGATATAGCAGAAACCACTAAATTATGAAATTGCTAAATTGGGAATTGTATTTCAACCCAGAACAAAAAATGTGCTTTGACGGACACTAAATAACTTGCCCATCCACAACAGTACAGCGGTAACGAGAGATTTAGCGGGATATAAATTTGAGGCCTAGTATTTAGGCGCTGGGTGACCGGTATGGATTTAGTGACAGAATTAGACTGGGATATGGCCAAAAAATAACCACACTATTGCTGGTTAAATGCACTTGGTGACGGGCGCAGCTTGCCCCTGATGTAGTATATGGCCAAAAAATGAACAGACTATTGCTGGTTAAATGCACTTGGTGTCACAGCTTGACCAACCACACTACTGAGGGTTAAATGCACTTGGTGACGGGCGCAGCTTGCCCCTGATGTAGTATATGGCCAAAAAATGAACAGACTATTGCTGGTTAAATGCACTTGGTGTGACAGCTTGACCAACCACACTACTGAGGGTTAAATGCACTTGGTGACGGGCGCAGCTTGCCCCTGATGTAGTATATGGCCAAAAAATGAACAGACTATTGCTGGTTAAATGCACTTGGTGTCACAGCTTGACCAACCACACTATTGAGGGTTAAATGCACTTGGTGACGGGCGCAGCTTGCCCCTGATGTAGTATATGGCCAAGAAATGAACAGACTATTGCTGGTTAAATGCACTTGGTGTGATAGCTTGACCAACCACACTACTGAGGGTTAAATGCACTTGGTGACGGGCGCAGCTTGCCCCTGATGTAGTATATGGCCAAAAAATGAACAGACTATTGCTGGTTAAATGCACTTGGTGTCACAGCTTGACCAACCACACTACTGAGGGTTAAATGCACTTGGTGATGGGCGCAGCTTGCCCCTGATGTAGTATATGGCCAAAAAATGAACAGACTATTGCTGGTTAAATGCACTTGGTGACAGGCGCAGCTTGCCCCTGATTTAGTATATGGCCAAAAAATGAACAGACTATTGCTGGTTAAATACACTTGGTGTGATAGCTTGACCAACCACACTACTGAGGGTTAAATGCACTTGGTGACGGGCGCAGCTTGCCCCTGATGTAGTATATTGCCAAAAAATGAACAGACTATTGCTGGTTAAATGCACTTGGTGTCACAGCTTGACCAACCACACTACTGAGGGTTAAATGCACTTGGTGACGGGCGCAGCTTGCCCCTGATGTAGTATATGGCCAAAAAATGAACAGACTATTGCTGGTTAAATGCACTTGGTGACAGGCGCAGCTTGCCCATGATTTAGTATATGGCCAAAAAATGAACAGACTATTGCTGGTTAAATACACTTGGTGTGATAGCTTGACCAACCACACTACTGAGGGTTAAATGCACTTGGTGACGGGCGCAGCTTGCCCCTGATGTAGTATATGGCCAAAAAATGAACAGACTATTGCTGGTTAAATGCACTTGGTGACGGGCGCAGCTTGCCCCTGATTTAGTATATGGCCAAAAAATGAACAGACTATTGCTGGTTAAATGCACTTGGTGTGACAGCTTGACCAACCACACTACTGAGGGTTAAATGCACTTGGTGACGGGCGCAGCTTGCCCCTGATGTAGTATATGGCCAAAAAATGAACAGACTATTGCTGGTTAAATGCACTTGGTGTCACAGCTTGACCAACCACACCACTGAGGGTTAAATGCACTTGGTGACGGGCGCAGCTTGCCCCTGATGTAGTATATGGCCAAAAAATGAACAGACTATTGCTGGTTAAATGCACTTGGTGACGGGCGCAGCTTGCCCCTGATTTAGTATATGGCCAAAAAATGAACAGACTATTGCTGGTTAAATGCACTTGGTGTGATAGCTTGACCAACCACACTACTGAGGGTTAAATGCACTTGGTGACGGGCGCAGCTTGCCCCTGATGTAGTATATGGCCAAAAAATAAACAGACTATTACTGGTTAAATGCACTTGGTGTGACAGCTTCACCCTGATGTAGGCTTTAGCCAAAAAACAACCTCACCATTGAGGGTTAAATGCACTTGGTGACAGGCGCAGCTTGCCCCTGATGTAGTATATGGCCAAAAAATAAACAGACTATTGCTGGTTAAATGCACTTGGTGTGACAGCTTCACCCTGATGTAGGCTTTAGCTAAAAAACAACCACACCATTGAGGGTTAAATTCACTTGGTCGCAGCTTGTGCTGGCGCACCACAAGACACAAAATGGCCGCCGATCACCCCAGAAAAATGTGACTGACAAACGGTCTGGGCAGCCTAAAAACAGTGATCAATTTAGTATCAGCAGCTCAATGACCCACAGCTGCAGATCGATCAATAATCAAGTCCTTTGGAGGAGTTAATCTGCCTAATCTCGCCCTACTGTCGCAGCTGCAACCTCTCCCTACGCTAATCAGAGCAGAGTGACGGGCGGCGCTATGTGACTCCAGCTTAAATAGAGGCTGGGTCACATGGTGCTCTGGCCAATCACAGCCATGCCAATAGTAGGCATGGCTGTGATGGCCTCTTGGGGCAAGTAGTATGACGCTTGTTGATCGCTTTCAAAAAGCGCCAAGAAAGCGTCACAAAAGCGCCAAGAAAGCGACGAACACCGAACCCGAACCCAGACTTTTACGAAAATGTCCGGGTTCGGGTCCGTGTCACGGACACCCCAAAAGTTGGTACGAACCCGAACTATACAGTTCGAGTTCGCTCATCCCTAGTCACTTCCTTTTGCTATATATGTTCACTTTGGAAAGTTCACATTGCTTGAGAAAGGCTTCAGGTTGGAGCCGAAACGTTGCGTCACCTATGGGTGAATAAAGATATCATTTTTTCTTCTACTTTGGAGTGTTGCTCTATTTTTTCATTATATATATAATATATATATATATATATATATATATACACACATACACACATACATACATTATAGAACTAAATAATGTATTTTATATATATATATATATACCGTATTTATCGGCGTATAACACGCACAGGCGTATAACACGCACCTTCATTTTAAGAGGGAAATTTCAGGAAAAAAAGGGTAGCTCAGAACTTTTTTTTTATTAATATTAATACCACTTATAAGGTAAATAATGTAAAAGGATGACACTTATGGGGCTCTGTGGATGACACTTATGTCATCCACAGATCCCCATAAGTGTCATCTACAGATCCCCCATCAGATGGATAAGTGTGGAGAGAGGAGGCGGGAACACTCATGGCGGGGCCCGGTGCAGTGACTCTACTCTAATACACCGGGCCCCGCAACTGTTAAACATTCAATCTGACTCTATATCTAATTGTACGGTACTTACTGTAGTACCGGAGGTATAACATTAAGACGGCGCAGACCTGCATCTCCCTCGGTCATGCGCCGCCTGTCTCAGCTCCCTCCTGATGCGCCGCCTGCCCCAGCTCCCTCCTCATGCGCCGCCTGCCCCAGCTCCCTCCTCATGCGCCGCCTGCCCCAGCTCTCTCCTCATGCGCCGCCTGCCTGCTTATCTCACTTTATGAATGAACAGGCAAGCGGCGCATGACAGAGTGAGCTGGGGCAGGCGCCGCATGACAGAGGGAGCTGGGACAGGCGGCGCATGAGGAAGGAGCTGCGGCAGGCGCTGCGCCGTCTTAATGTTATACATTCGGTATGTAAAAACATGGCTTCTTAACATTATATCGGCGTATAACACGCATACATCATTTGCCCCCTATTTTCAGGGGGAAAAAGTGCGTGTTATACGCCGATAAATACGGTATATATATATATATATATACACATACATTATCGAACCTTCTTAGTTTCCCATTGCAACCAATCAGATTTCACCTTTCATTTTTGACAGCTCCTTTGGAAAATGAAAGGTGGAATCTGATTGTTTCTATGGGCAACAAAGCCAGTTCTATTTTACACCAGTTTGATAAATGACCCTGTATGTATTTTAATGCGTTGCAGAAGTGATAAGACCATCAAACGTTGGAGTCTCATAGAGGGAGAAAAAAAAATAAAGGTTAAAAAAAAGTGTTAAATAAAAAGCACTCCTTTCCACTAATCAAGCCATTTAGAATTGAAAAAATAAAATAAAAACATAGGTATTGCCGCATCCTTAACAACTGGGTCTATAAAAATATTACATTAACTACTCCACCAGGTGACCGCCGTCAGAAATAAGTAAACAAAAATGGTGCCAGAAAAGTCATTTTTGTCACCTTGCCTCACAAAAAGCATAATATCGAGTGATCAAAAAGTATTATGTAGCCCAAAATGGTACCAATGAAAACTTATCTTGCAAAAAATGAGCTCCTACATAAGACCATAACCAGAAAAAAAAAATATATGGCTTTCAGAAACAGGTGATTTTTTTTTCTTTTCAAAAATGCTTTTATTGTGTGAAATTGAAAAAATAAATATAGATATATATTTGATATTGCTGTGTCCATATTGACTTGCTCTATAAAAATATCACATGATCTATTACATCAGATAATTGGTGTAAACATAATAGATGAAAACTATTAGATAACAGATGTTTTTTGGTCACTTTGCCTCCAAAAATAGCAATATTATCAAAAAGTTGTATGTGCCCAAAAATTGTACCACTGAAATCTAATCCCACGAAAAATGAGCCCTCACACAAGACTATCGTCAGAAAAAGAAAAACAAATGCTTCGTGTAAAAGTAGTAAAATGTAAAAAAATAAAAATAAAATTGGTATCTATGTAATCATACTGACTTGTTGAATATAGATAACATGTAGGGTTGAGCGAACCCGAACTGTAAAGTTCGGGTTCATACCAAACTTTAGGAATTTTGGGTTCGAGTTCGGTTGCATTTCAGTAAAAATTTGGGTTCGAGTTCGGTGTTCATGGCATACTACTAATGGCATGGCTGTGACTGGCCAGTGCAGAATGTGACCCAGCGTCGATATAAGCTGGAGTCACTCTGCTCTTACTAGTGTAGGGATAGGATGCTGCTACTGTGAGGGAGAGAATATGAAAGAATCTGTTATTAGAATTGCTTGTTAACTCTGCGATCTATAGCAATTTTTGTTTTGTGTGTGCAGTGCAACCTTTTTTTACCCTGCCCTGAGCCCAGTGACACAGAAAAAGAACTTTTATACATCTGTTAGTTAGGTGGGCGTCGGCAGCCATTTTGTGCAAGTATAGTGCACCAGCACAGCATATATGCATTTGTGACAGTCAAATACAAGCTTTAAATACTGCAGTTATATTCAGGGTTTAAAAAAACACCACATTTTTGCAAGATAATACATTTTCAGTCCTTTGCTGAATTTGTGACAGTCAAATATAAGCTGTAAATACTGCAATTATATTCTGGGTTAAAAAAAAACACCCATTTTGTGCAAGACCCTACATTTGGGGCCTTTGCTGCATTTGTGACAGTCAAATACAGGCTGTACATGCTGCTGTTATATTCTGGCTTGAAAAAAACACAAATTTTGTGAAATACACTACATTTTCGGCCTTTGCTGCATTTCTGAGAGTCAAATACAAGCTTTAAATACTGCAGTTATATTCAGGGTTTAAAAAAGCACCCATTTTGTTCAAGACCCTATATTTGGGGCTTTGCTGCATTTGTGACAGTTAAATATAAGCTTTAAAACACTACAGTTATATTCTGGTATTAAAAAACACCCATTTTGTGGCAAGATAATATATTTGCTGCCTTTGCTGCATTTATGACAGTCCAATACAAACGTTAGATACTTCTGTTATTTTCTGGTATAAAAAAAACAAAACACCCATTTTGGGCAAGATAATACATTTGCGGCCTTTGCTGCATTTCTGACAATCCAATACAAGCGTTAGATACTGCTGTTGTATTCTGGCATTAAAAAAAAAAAACACCCATTTTGGGCAAGATAATACATTTGTGGCCTTTGTTGCATTTGTGACAGTCGAATACAAGCTTTAAATACTGCAATTATATTCTGGGTTTAAAAAAACACCCATTTTGTGCAAGTCGCTACATTTAGGGCCTTTGCTGCATTTGTCACAGTCAAATACAAGCGCAGATACTGCTGTTATATTCTGGTTTGAAAAAAAACACCCATTTTGTGCAATGCACTACATTTGCGGCCTTTGCTGCATTTCTGAGACTCAAATACAAGCTTAAAATACCGTAGTCATATTGTTGTTTGACAAATTAAAAAATGTTGTGACCGTGAAGTAGTTGAATAAAATTTGTGTGACCTCAAGAAATGTATCCTCTTTATGACACCGGCACTGCCTTACTGTCAGTGAACAGTGAACTTAATTGTTGACTATTGGCAGTTACATAGTCGCCTGACATAAATCATCTGCAAAGAATGAGGAGAGCGTCAAATAATCCCCATCGGTGGTGCTGCTGGTGTTGGTGGAGCTCCTGTTGCAGGGAGAGGACGTGGTAGATCTGTGCCAGCTACACGCACAAGTGAAACACCTTCCTCAGGTGCAAGTAGGTGACAGAACCTTCAGCATTATTTGGTCGGGCCTAATGCGGCTCTACAAATGGTGAGGCCAGAACAAGTACAGGCGATAGTAAAATGGGTGGCTGCCAGTGCCTCCAATTCCTTCACATTGTCTCCCACCCAGTCTCCTGCTGAAAGATCAGCGTTGGCACCTGCAGCCCATGTCCATCAGTCTTTCACCTCACCCCCTTGCAAATCAGCCAAGCAGTCTGAGCCCCAAGTCATGCACCAGTCTCTTCTGCTTTCTGGTGACTCTGCTAGCAGGGTTTCCCAGGGCCACCCACATAGCGCTGAAGTGGAAGAGATTGCACCGATGACCAACCACTTATGTTTCAGGATGACTACATGGGAGGACCACCACAGCATATCTCGGATGATGACGAAACACAGGTGCCAACTGCTGTGGCTTTTTGCAGTGTGCAGACCAACAATGAGGGCAGGGGTGAAGACTGGGTGGAAGATGATGTCTTTGACCCCACATGGAATCAAGGTCATGCGAGTGACCTGTCTAGTTCTAAGGAAGAGGTGGTGGTCGCACAGAGGCACCAGCACAGCAAAAGAGGGAGCAGGGTGCAAAAGCGTCTGTTACATTCTTGGGTGACATTTTACCATTTTTGCTGTGAATAAACAATTTCTCTGCATAGGTGACAGGGACCTAAATTTCAAAAAATAGTCTGTTACATTTTTTATTACAATTTTTTTACGTATACAAACCCCTGCTTTGCATAGCTGATAGGGACCTCGTTAAAATCATCTCTTCAATTGGTGGGTGACATTTTACCAGTTTTGCCATGAATAAACCCCTGCTCTGCATAATTGACAGGGCATGAAATTTTTAAAAATCGTCTGTTCCATTTTACCAGTTTTACCGATAAAAAAAAACCTGCCCTGCATAGGTGACAGGGCTTAAATTTCTAAAATTTGTCTTTAATTGGCCCTTTCATTCGATCCTTACGCTTTAATAACTTGTCCCACATTTCAGCTCGATCACATTGCAGCCATTGACCTCCCTTGGATGTGGTATACCTTTCTCACGCTCCCTCTCCGGCGTGGAACCCTGATTCACCGCTAAACGTGATCAACATGGTAGGCACAGAAAAGATAATCAAAAGTTTATAGGGAAGATATCCAATTAGATTGTGGATGTCACGGGGACGTGCGATCAGGCAGAAGTTATCTAGAGTCAGCAAAGCTGCAGCAGGACCTCTTCTGTCTAACGTTTCAAAATCCAAAATACCCCAGTTACATTCCCTGTAATTTGTTTTATTAATCATTCAAATAACAGGACAAATTAATAGTCTTTGTATTTTCGCTCGATCACATTTAATTTCATCCATTGACCTTTCTTGGATGTGGACCTTTCTCACGCTCCCTCTCCGGCATTGAACCCTGATTCCCCGTTAACCATTATCACCATTGTAGACACATAAAAAGAACATCAAAAGTTGATAGAGAAGATATCCAATTGGATCGTGGACATCACGGGGACATGCAACATGGTGGAGCAGTATGTGTGCACACGCCTACATGTACTGACTGATGGGTCTGCCCCCTTCAACTTCTGGGTCTCCAAATTAGGCACATGGCCTGAGCTTGCCCTTTACGCCTTGGAGGTGCTGGCCTGCCCTGCAGCCAGTGTATTGTCTCAACGTTCGTTTTAGCGCGGCAGGATGGGGATATCAAAGAGAAGCACAGCTGCCTGTCCACAGCCAATGTGGACAAGCTCACGTTCATTAAAATGAACCAGGCAGGGATCCCACAGGAGTTGTCTGTACCTTGTGCAGAATAGACATGTATACCGGCCTCACTCAACCATTGTTGTACTCCAGCGCACTTTCTATTTGTTTTATTTTTTATAATTTCCCATTGTTTTGGGGTCTATCAAAATTTGAAACAAAAAATAAAATAAAAACAAAAAAACAGTGTTGACTACCTCTTCCTCCTCCACCGCCGCTTCCACCTACACCGCCACATCCATCACCTCCTGTCATGGAACCATGAACCAGACGTACAACAAGAGATGAGTGGAAATAGGAAGGCTTTATTGAAAATAAAGCTGTAAGGCAAAAGTCCAAACGGATGGCTAAACCGAAGCAGGGTCTTGCGAAACCAGAGATCAGGAACCAGAAGGGTAGTCAGATGAAGCCAGGATCAGGAACCAACAGGGTAGTCAGACGAAGCCAGGATCAGGAATCAGCAGGGTAGTCAGACGAAGCCAGGATCAGGAACCAGAAGCAGCAGCAGTCTTAGAAGCATGTGAGCACAGGAGGACCAAGCAGGGAACTGAAGCCACAGACCTCCTATATATATGAGCTAGGCATCCAGCTCCTCCCAGTGGGAAGGAGGAGCCGCAGGGTGGGAGGCTACAAGAAACCCAGAAACCAAGATGGCCGCCAGCACATGTCAAACGAAGGAGAACAGCAAGGAGGTAAGACCATGAACAGTACCTCCCCCTCAAGGGCCCCTCCTCCGCGGAGTAAGGAACGGTTTCTGAGGGAAGCGTGCGTGGAAGGCTCGGAGCAAGGCAGGAGCATGGACATCTGCGGAGGGAACCCAGGAACGCTCCTCTGGACCATAACCACGCCAATGGACCAAAAACTGCACCCGGCCGCGGACCAGGCGTGAGTCCAGGATATTGCTCACCTCATACTCCTCACGATTGCCCACTTGGACCGGACGAGGCCGAGGAATCGAGGAAGTGAAACGATTACACACCAGTGGCTTCAAGAGGGAGACATGAAACACGTTGGAGATCCGCATGCCAGGAGGAAGCGCAAGGGCATAGGCTACCGGGTTTACCCTGCGAAGCACTCGGAAGGGACCAACAAAGCGAGGCGCCAGCTTGGGAGTGGGCACTCGAAGGTTGAGGTTGCGGGTGGACAACCATACGCGGTCTCCGACCTGGTAGGAAAGAGCGGGCGCTCGTCTGCGATCAGCCTGGAGTCTCTGGCGCTGCGCAGAGACCTCAAGGGACCTCTGGATCTGTACCCAAGAAGCACGTAGGACGGAAAGGTGATCCTCCACAGCCGGAATATCCTGGGGAGAGAATACCTCCGGTAACACGGCAGGTTGGAACCCATAATTGGCCATGAAGGGAGACGTCCCAGAGGAAGAGTTCACCGCCGTGTTCCTGGCAAACTCAGCCCAAGGCAGGAGGTCAACCCAATTGTCTTGGTGATCGGAGACATAGCAACGAAGGAATTGCTCCAAGGCCTGATTGGATCGTTCTGCGGCCCCATTGGCCTGAGGGTGGTAGGCCGATGAGAAAGAGAGATGAATCCCCAACTGGGAGCAAAAGGCGCGCCAGAACCTGGACACAAACTGACTCCCCCGATCCGACACAATCTCCTTGGGCAAACCGTGCAACCGGAAGACCTCCCTGGCAAAAATCGAGGCCAACTCTTGTGCAGAGGGTAACTTCTTGAGAGGTACACAGTGGCACATTTTGGAAAACCGATCCACTATCATGAGAATGACCGTATGGCCTCGGGATGCAGGGAGGTCCACAATGAAATCCATCCCCAGGTGTGACCATGGACGCTCCCCGGTGGCTATGGGTTGCAAAAGGCCCAACGGAAGGTGCCGAGGGGACTTACTCTGGGCACAAACGGAGCATGCCGCTACATATGCGGCGATGTCGGAACGTAGAGAAGGCCACCAGAACAGACGTGAAACAGCCCAGGACAGCTGATTCTTTCCAGGATGCCCCGCGGCCTTGGAGTTATGGTAGGTTCGCAACAACCGAGTGCGCAACTCCTCAGGCACAAAACACCTGCCGTTGGGTCTCCCAGAGGGAGCACCAGATTGAGCCGCCAAAATCTGCTCACCCAGGGGAGAGGTCAGGCTGGTGCGAATGGCGGCCAGGATCTGATTCGGAGGTATGACCGAAGTCGGAATCGACTCCTCCCCGGACAGCTCGGAGTACTGCCGTGATAAGGCATCCGCTCTGATGTTCTTGGAACCGGGTAGGTAGGAGACCACGTAATTAAAACGTGACAAGAACAGAGCCCATCTGGCCTGACGTGGTGTCAATCTCTTGACCTCAGAGAGGTAGGTCAGATTCTTGTGGTCCGTCAGGATGAGAACCGGAACCACCGAGCCCTCGAGCAAGTGCCTCCATTCTTTAAGGGCCTGCACGATGGCCAATAACTCCCTGTCACCAATTCTGATAGTTGCACTCCGCGGAAGACAGTTTCCGGGAGTAAAACCCACAAGGAAGCAGAGGACCCTCTGGTGTTCTACGCTGAGACAGGAGGGCGCCTACTCCCGTCTCAGACGCGTCCACCTCGAGGACAAACGGCAACCCAGGGTTGGGATGCGACAGAATCGGAGCCGACACAAAGGCGGACTTTAGAGCCTCAAAAGCTCGGATGGCCTCGGGCGGCCAGACCTGGGGATTACTGCCCTTCCTGGTCAGATCCGTGAGAGGCTTGGCTAGCATGGAAAAGTCCCTGATGAACTTCCGATAATAATTGGCGAAGCCCAAAAAGCGCTGCAGGGCACGAAGACCACTGGGCTGGGGCCACTGTAAGACAGCCGAAACCTTCTCAGGATCCATGGAGAACCCCTCAGCGGAAATGATGTAACCTAAGAAGGTTACCTGGGATCGGTGAAATTCGCATTTCTCAAGCTTACCGAACAGCTTGTTCTCTCGTAACCGTTGCAACACTCGTCTGACATCCAGAATGTGGGCCTCCATGGATTCAGAATATACCAAGATGTCATCCAAATAGACCACCACACACTGCTGCAACAGGTCACGGAAAACATCGTTGATGAATTCCTGGAAGACTGCGGGCGCATTGCACAACCCAAAGGGCATAACCAAGGATTCATAATGACCGGTCCTGGTGTTAAACGCGGTCTTCCACTCATCGCCCGCCTTGATCCTTACCAGGTTATATGCCGCCCTCAGGTCGAGTTTGGTAAAGACCGTGGCCCCTTTGAGGCGATCGAACAGCTCGGAAATCAAGGGTATCGGGTAAGCGTTCTTGATCGTGATGCGATTGAGACCCCTGTAATCGATGCAAGGCCTCAACTCACCGCCCTTCTTTTTCACAAAGAAAAATCCAGCCCCTGCCGGGGACGAGGATTTGCGAATGTGTCCGCGTGAAAGCGCCTCCCTCACGTACTCCTCCATGGCCTCATTCTCCGCTACCGACAGTGGATAGACTTTGCCACGAGGAGGAACGGCACCAGATTGTAACTCTATGGCACAATCGTATGGGCGGTGCGGAGGTAGGGCAACCGCACGCACCTTATCGAATACATCCCGGTACTCCTCGTATTCAGGAGGCAACAGAGAGTCCGAGGAAGTACACAGCAACTTGACAGGCCCATGGATGCAACTAGCCCCACACTGCGGTGACCACGAGAGGATCTCGGCCGATTTCCAATCGAAAGTCGGATTATGCTTCTGGAGCCAGGGGTACCCCAAGACCACTGAGTAGTGTGGAGACGAAATAACCTGGAGACAGACCGACTCTCTGTGAACGGCACCAATGGCCATCTACACTGGAAGGGTCTCATGAGTCACGTGTGGCGGCAGAAGGGGTCTGCCGTCTATCGCCTCAAGAGCCAGTGGGGAACCTCGAGGCTGCAGAGGAATGGAATTGGCGGCAGTGAACACACTATCAATGAACAAACCACCAGCACCAGAGTCCACCAACGCCTGGGTCGTCACCGAGCCCCCGACCCAGGAGAGGACAACAGTAATCAGTGGTTTGTCAACACGGGAAACCGGGGACGAGGAGACTCCACCCAAGATCTGCCCCCGACAGGATCTCAGGTGCGAGCGTTTCCCGGACGGTTCGGGCATGCCAACCGAAAATGCCCACCGAGACCACAGTACATGCATCGGCCCTCGCGTCTCCGGAGTACCCTCTCCCCCTCGGACAGGCGAGCAAACCCCAGCTGCATGGGTTCACCCCCAGACAAGTCATCCCCAGGAGGCGTGGGAGGAGAGGGAGGCACGGGTGGGACAGCAAACGTAGGCGCCAATCTGTTAGAAGGCCTCCGCAGGCTCTCCTGAAAGGAAGGTCTCTCCCTGAGTCTGGTGTCAATCAAAATCAGGAAAGAAATAAGAGACTCGAGCTCCACAGGTAGGTCCTTAGCTGCAACCTCATCCTTCAAGGCATCCGAGAGACCATGAGAGAAAGCAGCGACCAGAGCCTCATTATTCCAGCCCACCTCTGCTGCCAGGGTACGAAACTCAATGGCGTATTCAGCTACGGATCGTGAACCCTGTCTGATGGACATAAGGAGCTTCGCAGCAGAGGCAGCACGAGCCGGCACATCGAATACCTTCCGAAGAGAAGCAACAAAACCGGAAAACTCGGCAACCACCGGATTGTTGTTCTCCCATAAAGGGCTGGCCCAGGCCAAGGCCTTGTCCGAGAGCAGCGAGATCAAGAAGCCCACCTTTGATCTCTCAGTAGGAAAGGCATGTGGCAGCAACTCGAAGTAAATGCCCACCTGGTTAAGGAAACCTCGGCACTGAGTTGGCTCTCCCCCAAAGCGCTGTGGAAGGGGGGCAGAACCGGTCATACCCCGAAACACCGCAGGCGCAGCAACAGGTGTCGGGGTAGACTCTGGCGCAACAACCGGAGCGGCAGTAGGAGCGGGCCCAGGAGCGACAACCGACCCATCGGCAACGGAAGCTGAATGAGCCGTGCGTTCAAGCAGGGTTTGCAACGCCACAGCGAACCGACCCAACAGGTGATCCTGCTGATCAAGTCTGGCAACCAGCGTAGGTAGCGAGGATGGCCCTGTACCGTCAGAATTCATGGCTTGGTCCTAATGTCATGGAACCATGAACCAGACGTACAACAAGAGATGAGTGGAAATAAGAAGGCTTTATTGAAAATAAAGCTGTAAGGCAAAAGTCCAAACGGATGGCTAAACCGAAGCAGGGTCTTGCGAAACCAGAGATCAGGAACCAGAAGGGTAGTCAGATGAAGCCAGGATCAGGAACCAACAGGGTAGTCAGACGAAGCCAGGATCAGGAATCAGCAGGGTAGTCAGACGAAGCCAGGATCAGGAACCAGAAGCAGCAGCAGTCTTAGAAGCATGTGAGCACAGGAGGACCAAGCAGGGAACTGAAGCCACAGACCTCCTATATATATGAGCTAGGCATCCAGCTCCTCCCAGTGGGAAGGAGGAGCCGCAGGGTGGGAGGCTACAAGAAACCCAGAAACCAAGATGGCCGCCAGCACATGTCAAACGAAGGAGAACAGCAAGGAGGTAAGACCATGACACCTCCTCAACCTCCTACTCCTAGATCAAGATTATAATTTTTTATTTTTATGTATTTTATGTTATTTGAAGTCATTTCCCTATCCACATTTGTTTGCAGAGCACTTGCCATGCTCTTGACCACATTTTGCTGCCATTTACAGCCCTCTAGCCCTTTCCATGACTTTTTAGAGCCATTTTAGTGCTCCAAAGTTTGGGTCCCCATTGACTTCAATGGGGTTCGGGGTCAAGTTTGGGTCAAGTCCAGGTCCCGAACTCGAACTGTTTTGTGAAGTTCGGCCGAACCCGTCGAACCCGAACATCCAGGTGTCCGCTCAACTCTAATAACATGCCATATTTCTGAGACAGTGTATGCTGCAATAAATACAACCCAAAAGCAATGTCAGAATTTCTGCCTTTTCTTTAGCCTGCTTCCCAAAAAGCAAAATATAAACTCAAAAAATTCATATCTACCCAGGAATAGTGATGGACGAACATCGGCCTGGACGGTTGGCGAACGAGATCAAATGTTCGCGAACCACAAGTTCGCGGCAGGCCCCATTAACTTTAATAACAGATAAACCTAAAAAAACTTCAGCTCATATTTGCAGCCACCAAATACTTAGTAGAAGCGTACAAATAGTCCCACAACATGGACAGTGACATACTAGAGGGGGATCAATGGCAAAATTTCCAACAAAAAATATGTATCTTAATCTGGGAACATTTTTGTGCGTCTTAAAAGGGAAATTCTCAGAAATGTACGGGCCTTAAAAATTTGTCATTTACCTGACATAAATTTAATTCTGATTATGCAGCTCGAGGTACATTATTCGGTAAATGGATAAAAAATTTACTGTACGCCACTGGACTACAGGATCCAAACATTAGGCAATCACCGGACAGAAAAGAACAAGTGAAAATGTGGCAGGAGGTATATTACACGGTCAATGGATATAAATTTATTGCCGGCCAGTACAAATACAGGTCAAATACATATGTTTAAAATAACTAAAAATATAAAATTGGATTGAAAACATGGCTAACAAAATCCCCCTCTTGAAAAAAAAATACTAATAATAATAATAGTTGAAATTAGATAACACATGGTCCTCACTGGTCATTGAATTACTCCGAGGCCACAACAATATATATAGTATATAAAGTATGTGGCTGGAGTTACATTACACAGTCATTGTATATCAATTTTCCAGCAGGCCAGTGTACTACAGGCCCCAAAAATTATGCACTCATCGTGCATAAAAGAACAAGTAAGTATGTGGCTGAAAGTAGATTACATGGTCATTGGATATCAATTTTCCAGCAGGCCAGTGTACTACAGTTCCCAAAAATAATGCATTCAGCGTACATAAAAGAACAAGTAAGTATGTGGCTAGATGTAATTACACTCTTTTTGGATATCAAATTTCCAGTATGCTAGTGTACTACAGGTTCCAAAAAAAAAGCATTCAGTGTACATAAAAGAACAAGCAAGTATGTGGCTGGAGGTCTATTAGACGGTCAATGGATATCAATTTTTACTGAAGGCCAGTAAATAGAGGTCAAATACATATGTTTAAAAGAACTAAAAATATAAAATTGGATTAAAAATATGGCTAATGAAATACCCAATCTTGAAAAAAAAAAATAATGATAATAGTTGAAACACGTGGTTGTCACAAGTGTTGAATTCCTCCGAGGCCCAAAACATTAGGCATTCAACAAACAGAAAAGGCCTTTCATGCCGATGCATTTACCTATAACAGAGACAATTATTTGTTCTGGGTGGTGGCCGATATTTGTGGGCTGGCATGAGGAAATTCTATTATACGTGGTCATCACAGGTGTTGAATTCATTGATTTGTAGAAATGTGAGGTAGTCCACACTGTCGTGAGCTAGGCGACAGGACACTGGGCGACGAGGCCTCATCGGCCTTTAACCCAATGTAGTCGGATACCTGTCGGTCTAGGCATTTCCTAAGGCTGGATCCGGAGGGCAGCTGTCGCTGAGTTGGCTGCAATAATGATCTCATATCTGAAGTGACCAACACATCTTCAAACCGCCCTCTTCTTGCATGTGCTGTTGGATTGGTACCCTCAACTGTTTCTCTGTGAGTGGAAATTCCTCTGCCAGCGCCCGCAAAAGCAGGATGCAGCATTTCAATTTTCAAAATGACCCTGTGACAAAAGTCCCTATAGAAGAGCAGTATTTGTGGAAGAGGGTATATTACATCACTGCTTCAGTCAGTTTTTTTGACGGCAACTGGTATATCACACCAGTAGAAATTATTTGTTCCAATAGCGTTTGTCACTCTGTGTAGCTGAGGTAACACAGCAAAACCGCAAACAAATGCTGCACTACCCAAATACATTATATAGAAAGTAAATAATTGGTATATAACACCTCTGTGTCAATATTTTCTTTTGTTGGGGCAACTGGTATATTACACCAGTAGAAATTATTTGTTCCAATGGCGTTTGTCACTATCTGTAGCTGAGGTAATGCCTAGAGATGGCCTTGCGGTTTTCCCGGTGGTTGTTTCGTGGCGAACTTTGCGTGTTCGCGATTTGCCGAACATGCAAACATATGGAGAAATTCGTGCCCACCATATTCTTTTACATTATGAAGAACTTTGACCCATGACACATCCATCAGGTGGTACAGGACAGCCAATTGAGACATTTCAGCACATGGACATACCCCCTACCTTATAAATAAACCTGGTCTGGCTGCCATTTTACATTCAATGTTTTGCCAGTGTAGGGAGAGGTTGCTGTGTGGAGCAGGGACAGGCTGTTAGGGACACCAAACGCTAGCCAATAGGTTAGCAAAACACAAAAGTCACTTTAAGGACTAGTATAGGTGTGCTATCTATATGTGTGATACACAGAGGGGTGCAATATACTTATAATATACTTTTATAATGAGTCAAAAACACATAGATCTATATAGTGATCACCTGGAAGTCAGGGGCCTAGGGGCTAGGGGCTTACTAGGGCCATTTTTATATAGGGTAAGGTTCCGAACGGGGTCGCTTTTATCAGGGCGGGTGGTCTGTGGTTAGGCTATCAGGGCCAGAATAGCACCCCCCTGTAGGGCAATATCAGGGACCGTTCTTTGCCCCCCCTGTCCTTCAATACATCATCATCTAGCCCACGGATAGATGTTTTTTGCTTTCCCTCCAGGATTCATGGATGTGCACTAGAACCCCCCGGTAGGACATATGGTTCCTGATTTGGTGTTGCCGAGCACCTGATTTAGTGCCGCCGAGCACTTGTTATTTCCTACCACATCTATGCTTTTTGCTTAAAGGGGTTCTGCACTTTGTTTTAACTGATGATCTATCCTCTGGATAGATGATCAGCATCTGATCGGCAGGGGTCTGACACCCAGGACCCCCGCCGATCAGCTGTTTGAGAAGGCAGCTGCTCTCCAGCAGCACCGCTGCCATCTTGCTGCTTACCACTGGCGCAGTGACGTCACGACTAGTTTTAACTAGCATGGGTGGGGCTAAGCTCTATTCACTTGAATGGAGCTTAGCCCCGCCCGCGCTAGTTGAAACTAGTCGTGACGTCACTGGGCTGGCGGTAAACAGTGAGAAGGCCGTGCCTCTGCTGGAGCGCCGCTGCCTTCTCAAGCAGCTGATCGGCGGGGGTCCTGGGTGTCGGACCTTCGCAAATCAGATGCTGATGATCTATTCAGAGGATAGATCATTAGTTAAAACAAAGTGCAGAACTCCTTTAACTTTAATCATTTAATTTATTTTCATTTTGAGGGATATCTTTTCCATTCACACGTCCGCAAAATGGGTCCGCATCTGTTCCGCAATTTTGCGGAAGGAGTGCAGACCCATTCATTTTCAATAGTGCAAGAATGTGCTGTCCGCATCCGCGGATCCGCACTTCCACATCCGTGCTTCCGTTTCCGCAAAAAAATAGAACATGTCCTTTGCAATTGCAGACAAGATTAGGCATTTTCTATTATAGTGGCGGCGATGTGCGGTCCACAAATTGCGGAATGCACATTGCTGGTGTCTGTGTTTTTAACATTCACAAAACACTTACGGACATGTGAATGTACCCTCATAGTAAAACTATTAAAGGTGTGTTAAAAATTAAACATCCAGGGGGGCGGAGCTAGTGTCTGAGCTGGATGGCAGTGTGAAGCTAGAGCTCTGTTTGAAAAGGTGCCCTTTCAGCTTGTAAATCCGCCTGTCAGGTCGAACTATGGTGAATATTGGAGGCCCTAAAACGGGTGAGCCGGCAAATCGATCCAAATCGTCCACAAACAGTGGAGAAATGGACAAATTTATAAAGAAAGCTGCCGCAACATATGCGAGCAGGGAAGCCAAGATGGCGCCGGCGTCTCCACACTCAGCCAGCCGAAAGCATGCAGAGATTTCTCAAGATGCACAGGGAGGGGAGGATGAATCTGACACCCTCCCGATATCCCGCTCTTACCTGAGAGATACCCTATCTTCAGCCCTAGCCTCTGCCTTAGAGCCGCTCAGTGCCGATATTTGCACTATTAAGCAAGATGTCCGCCACATAGGGCGCAGAGTGGAGATGTTAGAGGACTCACAAATGGCCCTGATAGACCATCAAACAGCGGTCATACAAAAGCCACAAGCAGTCCAATCAAAACCTGAACTCCATATATAGCGCAATTGAGGATCAGGAAAATCGCGGACGATGAAATAACCTGCGTTTTAGAGGTATACCCGAAACGGTTGCCCAGGGAGGTAACCCTAATACAATTGTACAAATCTGCCTATCCCTTCTGGGTCCCGACTCGGTACATGAAGTGCTGCTTGAAAGAGCCAACGAGAGACGCCATCTGCAAATTTCTCTAAAAAAATCTGTCCTTTCTAAAGCAAGAGACTTGCAAGCTGTTAAATGGGATGGCCAGGATATTATGATCTTCCAGGACCTTGCTCAAACCACTCTTAAGAAAAGGAGAGCCCTCAAGCCCCCTAACAGAATGGCTCAGAGGCAGGAAAATTTCCTATAGATGGACATTCCCTTTTGGTCTCACTTTTGTATTTGAGAGTCACAGGATGTCTATTACATCTCATCTGGACCCGGATACCGTCTATGACAGTACCAGACCTGAGGAGGAGCCGATATGGAGGACCGGATACCGCAACTATCGACTGTAATTTAATGCGGCGATTTGCCTTCTATCATTCTACTTGATTCTGACCACCGAGCAGTCATTATGAGCTGTAAGTCTCAACCTCACGATCTGGTCTGACGGTTGAATTACTGGGCAGTGTAATTGTGCGCTATTCCACCACTATAGTCACCTTGTGTGGCCTCTACAACTGTTCACTGCACTTTATTCAATCGGATACCTGACACTCTGCTGACATAAGGCTTCCCGTGAATACATTACCGTATTGAAGCAACTATCTTCTTACTCTTGGGTCGCTGGACTGGACGGGCACTCTCCTCTTCCAAGTATTATCTGCTGGTCCAATCATTTATTATCGAATACTAAGTGACACCGGTGTATCAGTATCGGTGATCTACACCCGCTGTACGGAGTTCGCATCATATTATGGGTCTCCGTTATCTTTAATATTGATTTAATTATTCGTCTTCATTTACCCCCTGACCGCACTATCGTATTAGGGTGTGTTTTTAGACTTTTTGGTGTACTTTGTACCTCTTGATAAGCGCTAGTATCAATAGGGCTGTATACAAAGTTCATCCCTCCGTTTGTATGTCTGTATGTTTATTCGGTAGTCTACCACTAGGCAAGTACCTTATCCGCTGTGACTACTCTAGGGTACAGTAGGAGGTGGTAGCCGAGGTTCGAGGACAGGGAGTCCCCACCACTAGGGGCCGTTCCTGGGCTAAGGTGAAGGTTAGGGTGTGAGTTTAGGGAGAGTCTCCCCATCCATCATTGGTCAGCCTAGTTACTGGTAGTTCTACTTTAGTGGTTGAGTTGTGTACGTCATTTATGTAAGGTTATTATTAAAACATTTTTCTCGTAAGGGATATTATTATTGCTGGAATTAGTGCTTCTCTACTGTTTGACCCATTATAATTCTGTATCTCCACCTGCTGGAATTAGAAGTCTATGACAGTACCCCTTGAAAAAGCTGAACGCGAAACGTGCGTTGGGGAGCGGACCGGTGGTGTTGCTGTGTGGTATACTATAGCTGCTTGGTCAGTATTTTCTATGTGCTTATTATAATTCTATTCACCTTATTGCCTCAGTTAGCCTTTGTGGTGTGTATTATCACCCCCAAATTTTGGTATCTGTTGTACAATATATGCATATGGGTTGTATCATGCAATTTGGAGCCATAGTGGTTAGGTGTCAGTGGCGTAACTACCAGGGAAGCAGGGGAAGCGGCTGCTTCGGGGCCCGGGCTGACAAGGGGCCTGGCCCCCGGCAGCGTGCCCTGTCTATCCCTGCAGAGCTAAACATATGGGGATGCCTCAGCTCTGCACCCCCATTTCCCAGTATACCAGACATAGTGGCTCTGCGCCCTGCAGCTCAATGTAGATCCTTCTAAGCTACAGGACCTTTGATGATGTCATGACCATGTGACCGGTCATGTGGGTGGGAGGAGCCAGGCTGTGGACTGGTAGCGCCTTTATGATCCTCATCTGCTCCTGACTTTGGCTTGAACTGTTGAACACATGAGGTTAGCACCCTAGCACTTACAATTCTGGGTACTTAGGGGTTAATGCAGGGATGATGTGTATGGCCTCATTCACACATTGCAGATTTAGTCAAATCTGCAAAGATGTACAGCGAGCTTGTAGCATAGCTGTGTGTGTCTGCCTACCCAGAGCAGCTGTGTGTGTGGGGTGCATGTAGCAGAGCTGAGGGTGCTTCATGTGTATAATGCAGCAAAGATAGGTGTATAGTGTGAATCCAGAACAGTAGTGTGTGTGGTGTATGTAGCAGAGCTGTGTGTGTCTGCCTACCCAGAGCAGCTGTGTGTGGGGTGCATGTAGCAGAGCTGAGGGTGCTTCATGTGTATAATGCAGACAAAGATAGGTGTATAGTGTGAATCCAGAACAGTAGTGTGTGTGGTGTATGTAGCAGAGCTGTGTGTGTCTGCCTACCCAGAGCAGCTGTGTGTGGGGTGCATGTAACAGAGCTGAGGGTACTTCATGTGTATAATGCAGCAAAGATAGGTGTATAGTGTGAATCCAAAACAGTAGTGTGTGTGGTGTATGTAGCAGAGCTGTATGAGACAGAGGAATGTATAATGTGCACAGCGGAGCTGTGTATGTAAAATGTGCAACACAGTGATATATAATGTGGCACCCAGAGCTGTGTGTGTGCGCATGTAGCAGAGCTGTGTATGTAAAATGTGCAAAAACCCTGATGCTCTCAAAAAGAGCAAGCAATATAAATCATTGTAGTTTGATACCTTTTACCCCTTAAAGACCGGCCCCATTTTCATTTGTACATTAGCCATAACCTTTTTATTTTTCCATTCACAGTTATATGAGGGCTTATTTTGTGTGGGACAAGATGCATTTTTTAAATGCCGCCAATTAGTTTACCATGTCTTGTATCAGAAAGCAGGAAAAAAATATATTTGTGGGTTAAAAAAACAAAACAAAAAAAAAAACACACACACAATTCCGCCAAGATTTTTGAGGTTTTCACATCACAGCGTTCACTAAAAATGCCGTCTTTATTCTGCGGCTCAATACGATACTAAACTTGTATGGTTTTTATTTGGTTTAATTACTTAAAAAAATTACTTTTCTATATTTCGGTCTATGTGAGGGCTTGTTTTTGTTTAACGATCAGTAGTTTTCTGGGGGAAGGGGGGGCCCATACAAAAATTAGCTGTGGGGCCCAGTCACTTCTAGTTACGCCCCTGTTAGGTGTAATATATCTTTTTACTGATGACCAATCAAGATTTTTGCACGTGCACTTTATTAACATATACCAGCAGTTCACCACCGGTCCTCTTGGTTTTTAATATGTATTGTGACCTGTGTTAAATTTCTTTCTGTGATTTGTGTCAATCATGTTTTTTGTGACTTTCTAATAAAATTATGCTATTTTTGGATTACCTCGGTACCATTAGTATTTTTTGTATTGTATTGACCCACTCCTTTTTAGTCGGTTTTCATACCGTCTATGACCATCTGAATATCGACCCACTCGACATCCAGGACTGGGATCCAGTTCAAGACCTATTGGGATTACCATCCCTTCCTCCATCCGGATCTTGGGACAAACAGCTTACTCCGAAACAGCAAAGAGGAAGACGAGGAGGGCAGAAATCTACTCCGAAAAGATTACCGCTAGGAGATTGAGAACTTTCCACTTAGGTGATGAAACAGCTTTGGTCTAATCCAGGCTATGCTATTCAATATCTCTCTTTCTCTTCCCTTTCCTATTTCCTATTATCTATCTCTTCCCCCAAAGGATAACTACAATCCCTCTGGTCTCTCCTGTCCAGTATCTCAAAAAAAAAAAAAAAAAGGGGCGCCAAAACACTTTCTACCTCACCCCTGATCTCTGATTACTTATCATCCATCTTTACCAAGTGATCTACAATTTCTCACCTTATACACCACATCCTATTGTTGCCAATAGTTATGCAAATCGTACTGTGGCTTTGTTGTTCCAGGTTTATAATGTTTCTCATTGGTTATAGTACAAGTAGATGGATTGCCGATAGCAATGCTGAGACATATCTGACAAAAATTGCTTATGTGGATGATGAAAGCAGCTTCTGGAAGGCTGACCCCTCCCCTATTATCAATTTATGATGGCCGATTTATATATAGTCTCATATAACGTCAAGGGTTTTAATGCCCCATTCAAAAGATGCCAAATCTTTTCATTCCTGAAAAAAATAAAAAATAAAAATTTAACCACTACCCAAACCCATCACATTCCAAATACACACTCTGGTTTCATTGTGGCTCAAATTCAGCAGCCTCAAGAGGAGTTAGTGTGGAATTTAGGGGAGATGTGCCTTTCCAATACTGCTCTCACATACAGGATCCAGATGGTCACTATATTTTAATCAAGGGACATATATCCAACCAGGTCTATACATTCATTATTATTTATGCCCCTAATACCAACCAGCGAGGCTGGTTTGAGAGTATCACCCCAATAATAGACACGTTTAAAGAGGGCATAGTTACTATGGGAGGAGACTTCAATGTGACATTGGACCCTCAAATGGATTCAACTACACATAAATCAACCCTCTCTCATAAAGCATTAAACGCTATTAAAAAAACAGCTCCATAACCAACACCTTATAGATGTCTGGAGAACCCTCAATCCCAAATCCAGAGACTACACATTCTTCTCACATGTCCATGGCTCCTACCACAGGTTGGACCATATCTTAATTTCTAAAGAACATCTCTCTCTTTGCAACAAAGCCTGGATTGAATCAATCCACCTTTCTGACCACTCCCCAGTCATGGCATCCATAGCTACCCGTCAAATTTCCCCCAGATCTAGTAGCTGGAGACTTAATGAGCAGTTAATTTCCTCAAAAGAACAAATACTTAGATTACAGGAATTCATGGAAGAATTTTTCACAATGAATGCTGTTGAGGAAGGGTTGAGACTAGGGATGAGCGAACTCGAACTGTATAGTTCGGGTTCGTACCGAATTTTGGGGTGTCCGTGACACGGACCCGAACCCGGACATTTTCGTAAAAGTCCGGGTTCGGGGTCGGTGTTCGTCGCTTTCTTGGCGCTTTTGTGACGCTTTCTTGGCGCTTTTTGAAAGGCTGCAAAGCAGCCAATCAACAAGCGTCATACTACTTGCCCCAAGAGGCCGTCACAGCCATGCCTACTATTGGCATGGCTGTGATTGGCCAGAGCACCATGTGACCCAGCCTCTATTTAAGCTGGAGTCACATAGCGCCGCCCGTCACTCTGCTCTGATTAGCGTAGGGAGAGGTTGCGGATGCGACAGTAGGGCGAGATTAGGCAGATTAACTCCTCCAAAGGACTTCACTTGATTAATCGATCGATCTGCAGCTGTGCATCATTGAGCTGCTGAAATTCAAATGCTCACTCACTGTTTTTAGGCTGCCCAGACCGTTTGTCAGTCACTTTTTTCTGGGGTGATCGGCGGCCATTTTGTGTCTTGTGCGGTGCTGCGACCAAGTGCATCCAAGCTGCGACCAAGTGCATTTAACCCTCAATGGTGTGGTTGTTTTTTGGCTAAAGCCTACATCAGGGTGAAGCTGTCACACCAAGTGCATTTAACCAGCAATAGTCTGTTCATTTTTTTGGCCATATACTAAATCAGGGGCAAGCTGCGCCTGTCACCAAGTGCATTTAACCCTCAATGGTGTGGTTGTTTTTTGGCTAAAGCCTACATCAGGGTGAAGCTGTCACACCAAGTGCATTTAACCAGCAATAGTCTGTTCATTTTTTGGCCATATACTACATCAGGGGCAAGCTGCGCCCGTCACCAAGTGCATTTAACCCTCAGTAGTATGGTGCGTCAAGCTGTGACACCAAGTGCATTTAACCAGCAATAGTCTGTTCATTTTTTGGCCATATACTAAATCAGGGGCAAGCTGCGCCCGTCACCAAGTGCATTTAACCAGCAATAGTGTGGTTATTTTTTGGCCATATCCCAGTCTAATTCTGTCACTAAATCCATACCGGTCACCCAGCGCCTAAATACTAGGCCTCAAATTTATATCCCGCTAAATCTCTCGTTACCGCTGTCCTGTTGTGGCTGGGAAAGTTATTTAGTGTCCGTCAAAGCACATTTTTTGTTCTGGGTTGAAGTACAATTCCCAATTTAGCAATTTCATAATTTAGTGGTTCCTGCTATATCAGAGCTATTTGAAATCTATCCCTAAAAGGGTATATAATATTCAAGGTGCACATTGGGTCATTCAGAATAACTTCACACACACCCGCTACTGTGTATTTCCAAGTCTAATTCTGTCACTAAACCCATACCTGTCACCCAGCGCCTAAATACTAGGCCTCAAATTTATATCCTGCTAAATCTCTCGTTACCGCTGTCCTGTTGTGGCTGGGAAAGTTATTTAGTGTCCGTCAAAGCACATTTTTTGTTCTGGGTTGAAATACAATTCCCAATTTAGCAATTTCATAATTTAGTGGTTCCTGCTATATCAGAGCTATTTGAAATCTATCCCTAAAAGGGTATATAATATTCAAGGTGCACATTGGGTCATTCAGAATAACTTCACACACACCCGCTACTGTGTATTTCCAAGTCTAATTCTGTCACTAAACCCATACCTGTCACCCAGCGCCTAAATACTAGGCCTCAAATTTATATCCTGCTAAATCTCTCGTTAACCGCTGTCCTGTTGTGGCTGGGAAAGTTATTTAGTGTCCGTCAAAGCACATTTTTTGTTCTGGGTTGAAATACAATTCCCAATTTAGCAATTTCATAATTTAGTGGTTTCTGCTATATCAGAGCTATTTGAAATCTATCCCTAAAAGGGTATATAATATTCAAGGTGCACATTGGGTCATTCAGAATAACTTCACACACACCCGCTACTGTGTATTTCTAAGTCTAATTCTGTCACTAAACCCATACCTGTCACCCAGCGCCTAAATACTAGGCCTCAAATTTATATCCTGCTAAATCTCTCGTTACCGCTGTCCTGTTGTGGCTGGGAAAGTTATTTAGTGTCCGTCAAAGCACATTTTTTGTTCTGGGTTGAAATACAATTCCCAATTTAGCAATTTCATAATTTAGTGGTTTCTGCTATATCAGAGCTATTTGAAATCTATCCCTAAAAGGGTATATAATATTCAAGGTGCACATTGGGTCATTCAGAATAACTTCACACACACCCGCTACTGTGTATTTCTAAGTCTAATTCTGTCACTAAACCCATACCTGTCACCCAGCGCCTAAATACTAGGCCTCAAATTTATATCCTGCTAAATCTCTCGTTAACGCTGTCCTGTTGTGGCTGGGAAAGTTATTTAGTGTCCGTCAAAGCACATTTTTTGTTCTGGGTTGAAATACAATTCCCAATTTAGCAATTTCATAATTTAGTGGTTTCTGCTATATCAGAGCTATTTGAAATCTATCCCTAAAAGGGTATATAATATTCAAGGTGCACATTGGGTCATTCAGAATAACTTCACACACACCCGCTACTGTGTATTTCTAAGTCTAATTCTGTCACTAAACCCATACCTGTCACCCAGCGCCTAAATACTAGGCCTCAAATTTATATCCTGCTAAATCTCTCGTTAACGCTGTCCTGTTGTGGCTGGGAAAGTTATTTAGTGTCCGTCAAAGCACATTTTTTGTTCTGGGTTGAAATACAATTCCCAATTTAGCAATTTCATAATTTAGTGGTTTCTGCTATATCAGAGCTATTTGAAATCTATCCCTAAAAGGGTATATAATATTCAAGGTGCACATTGGGTCATTCAGAATAACTTCACACACACCCGCTACTGTGTATTTCTAAGTCTAATTCTGTCACTAAACCCATACCTGTCACCCAGCGCCTAAATACTAGGCCTCAAATTTATATCCTGCTAAATCTCTCGTTAACGCTGTCCTGTTGTGGCTGGGAAAGTTATTTAGTGTCCGTCAAAGCACATTTTTTGTTCTGGGTTTAAATACAATTCCCAATTTAACAATTTCATAATTTAGTGGTTTCTGCTATATCAGAGCTATTTGAAATCTATCCCTAAAAGGGTATATAATATTCAAGGTGCACATTGGGTCATTCAGAATAACTTCACACACACCCGCTACTGTGTATTTCCAAGTCTAATTCTGTCACTAAACCCATACCTGTCACCCAGCGCCTAAATACTAGGCCTCAAATTTATATCCTGCTAAATCTCTCGTTAACGCTGTCCTGTTGTGGCTGGGAAAGTTATTTAGTGTCCGTCAAAGCACATTTTTTGTTCTGGGTTGAAATACAATTCCCAATTTAACAATTTCATAATTTAGTGGTTTCTGCTATATCAGAGCTATTTGAAATCTATCCCTAAAAGGGTATATAATATTCAAGGTGCACATTGGGTCATTCAGAATAACTTCACACACACACGCTTCTGTGCATTTCCAAGTCTAATTCTGTCACTAAATCCATACCGGTCACCCAGCGCCTAAATACTAGGCCTCAAATTTATATCCCGCTGAATTTGAATACAATACATTGGGCCAAATAATATATTTGTTGTTGTGGTGAACCATAACAATGAGAAAAACATCTAGTAAGGGACGCGGACGTGGACATGGTCGTGGTGGTGTTAGTGGACCCTCTGGTGCTGGGAGAGGACGTGGCCGTTCTGCCACATCCACACATCCTAGTGTACCAACTACCTCAGGTCCCAGTAGCCGCCAGAATTTACAGCGATATATGGTGGGGCCCAATGCCGTTCTAAGGATGGTAAGGCCTGAGCAGGTACAGGCATTAGTCAATTGGGTGGCCGACAGTGGATCCAGCACGTTCACATTATCTCCCACCCAGTCTTCTGCAGAAAGCGCACAGATGGCGCCTGAAAACCAACCCCATCAGTCTGTCACATCACCCCCATGCATACCAGGGAAACTGTCTCAGCCTCAAGTTATGCAGCAGTCTCTTATGCTGTTTGAAGACTCCGCTGGCAGGGTTTCCCAAGGGCATCCACCTAGCCCTTCCCCAGCGGTGAAAGACATAGAATGCACTGACGCACAACCACTTATGTTTCCTGATGATGAGGACATGGGAATACCACCTCAGCATGTCTCTGATGATGACGAAACACAGGTGCCAACTGCTGCGTCTTTCTGCAGTGTGCAGACTGAACAGGAGGTCAGGGATCAAGACTGGGTGGAAGACGATGCAGGGGACGATGAGGTCCTAGACCCCACATGGAATGAAGGTTGTGCCACTGACTTTCACAGTTCGGAGGAAGAGGCAGTGGTGAGACCGAGCCAACAGCGTAGCAAAAGAGGGAGCAGTGGGCAAAAGCAGAACACCCGCCGCCAAGAGACTCCGCCTGCTACTGACCGCCGCCATCTGGGACCGAGCACCCCAAAGGCAGCTTCAAGGAGTTCCCTGGCATGGCACTTCTTCAAACAATGTGCTGACGACAAGACCCGAGTGGTTTGCACGCTGTGCCATCAGAGCCTGAAGCGAGGCATTAACGTTCTGAACCTGAGCACAACCTGCATGACCAGGCACCTGCATGCAAAGCATGAACTGCAGTGGAGTAAACACCTTAAAACCAAGGAAGTCACTCAGGCTCCCCCTGCTACCTCTTCTGCTGCTGCCGCCTCGGCCTATTCTGCTGCTGCCGCCTCGGCCTCTTCCTCCGCCTCTGGAGGAACGTTGGCACCTGCCGCCCAGCAAACAGGGGATGTACCACCAACACCACCACCACCACCTCCGTCACCAAGCGTCTCAACCATGTCACACGCCAGCGTTCAGCTCTCCATCTCACAAACATTTGATAGAAAGCGTAAATTCCCACCTAGCCACCCTCGATCCCTGGCCCTGAATGCCAGCATTTCTAAACTACTGGCCTATGAAATGCTGTCATTTAGGCTGGTGGACACAGACAGCTTCAAACAGCTCATGTCGCTTGCTGTCCCACAGTATGTTGTTCCCAGCCGGCACTACTTCTCCAAGAGAGCCGTGCCTTCCCTGCACAACCAAGTATCCGATAAAATCAAGTGTGCACTGCGCAACGCCATCTGTAGCAAGGTCCACCTAACCACAGATACGCTGACCAGTAAGCACGGCCAGGGACGCTATATCTCCCTAACTGCACACTGGGTAAATGTAGTGGCAGCTGGGCCCCAGGCGGAGAGCTGTTTGGCGCACGTCCTTCCGCCGCCAAGGATCGCAGGGCAACATTCTTTGCCTCCTGTTGCCACCTCCTCCTTCTCGGCTTCCTCCTCCTCTTCTTCCACCTGCTCATCCAGTCAGCCACACACCTTCACCACCAACTTCAGCACAGCCCGGGGTAAACGTCAGCAGGCCATTCTGAAACTCATATGTTTGGGGGACAGGCCCCACACCGCACAGGAGTTGTGGCGGGGTATTGAACAACAGACCGACGAGTGGTTGCTGCCGGTGAGCCTCAAGCCCGGCCTGGTGGTGTGTGATAATGGGCGAAATCTCGTTGCAGCTCTGGGACTAGCCAATTTGACGCACATCCCTTGCTTGGCGCATGTGCTGAATTTGGTGGTGCAGAAGTTCATTCACAACTACCCCGACATGTCAGAGCTGCTGCATAAAGTGCGGGCCGTCTGTTCGCGCTTCCGGCGTTCACATCCTGCTGCTGCTCGCCTGTCTGCGCTACAGCGTAACTTCGGCCTTCCCGCTCACCGCCTCATATGCGACGTGCCCACCAGGTGGAACTCCACCTTGCACATGCTGGACAGACTGTGCGAGCAGCAGCAGGCCATAGTGGAGTTTCAGCTGCAGCACGCACGGGTCAGTCGCACTACAGAACAGCACCACTTCACCACCAATGACTGGGCCTCCATGCAAGACCTGTGTGCCCTGTTGCGCTGTTTCGAGTACTCCACCAACATGGCCAGTGGCGATGACACCGTTATCAGCGTTACAATACCACTTCTATGTCTCCTTGAGAAAACACTTAGGGCGATGATGGAAGAGGAGGTGGCCCAGGAGGAGGAGGAGGAGGAAGAGGGGTCATTTTTAGCACTTTCAGGCCAGTCTCTTCGAAGTGACTCAGAGGGAGGTTTTTGGCAACAGCAGAGGCCAGGTACAAATGTGGCCAGCCAGGGCCCACTACTGGAGGACGAGGAGGACGAGGATGAGGAGGAGGTGGAGGAGGATGAGGATGAAGCATGGTCACAGCGGGGTGGCACCCAACGCAGCTCGGGTCCATCACTGGTGCGTGGCTGGGGGGAAAGGCAGGACGATGACGATACGCCTCCCACAGAGGACAGCTTGTCCTTACCCCTGGGCAGCCTGGCACACATGAGCGACTACATGCTGCAGTGCCTGCGCAACGACAGCAGAGTTGCCCACATTTTAACCTGTGCGGACTACTGGGTTGCCACCCTGCTGGATCCACGCTACAAAGACAATGTGCCCACCTTACTTCCTGCACTGGAGCGTGATAGGAAGATGCGCGAGTACAAGCGCACGTTGGTAGACGCGCTACTGAGAGCATTCCCAAATGTCACAGGGGAACAAGTGGAAGCCCAAGGCCAAGGCAGAGGAGGAGCAAGAGGTCGCCAAGGCAGCTGTGTCACGGCCAGCTCCTCTGAGGGCAGGGTTAGCATGGCAGAGATGTGGAAAACTTTTGTCAACACGCCACAGCTAACTGCACCACCACCTGATACGCAACGTGTTAGCAGGAGGCAACATTTCACTAACATGGTGGAACAGTACGTGTGCACACCCCTCCACGTACTGACTGATGGTTCGGCCCCATTCAACTTCTGGGTCTCTAAATTGTCCACGTGGCCAGAGCTAGCCTTTTATGCCTTGGAGGTGCTGGCCTGCCCGGCAGCCAGCGTTTTGTCTGAACGTGTATTCAGCACGGCAGGGGGCGTCATTACAGACAAACGCAGCCGCCTGTCTACAGCCAATGTGGACAAGCTGACGTTCATAAAAATGAACCAGGCATGGATCCCACAGGACCTGTCCGTCCCTTGTCCAGATTAGACATTAACTACCTCCCAATAACCATATATTATTGGACTCCAGGGCACTTCCTCATTCAATCCTATTTTTATTTTCATTTTACCATTATATTGCGAGGCTACCCAAAGTTGAATGAACCTCTCCTCTGCCTGTGTGCTAGGCCTAAATATATGCCAATGGACTGTTGCAGTGGTGGCTGACATGAAGCCTGATTCTCTGCTATGACATGCAGACTAATTCTCTGCTGACATGAAGCCAGATTGTCTGTTACGGGACCTCTCTCCTCTGCCTGGGTGCTGGGCCTAAATTTATGACAATGGACTGTTGCAGTGGTGGCTGACGTGAAGCCTGATTCTCTGCTATGACATGCAGACTGATTCTCTGCTGACATGAAGCCAGATTGTCTGTTACGGGACCTCTCTGCTCTGCCTGTGTGCTAGGCCTAAATATATGCCAATGGACTGTTGCAGTGGTGGGTGACGTGAAGCCTCATTCTCTGCTATGACATGCAGACTGATTCTCTGCTGACATGAAGCCAGATCGTCTGTTACGGGACCTCTCTGCTCTGCCTGTGTGCTAGGCCTAAATATATGCCAATGGACTGTTGCAGTGGTGGGTGACGTGAAGCCTCATTCTCTGCTATGACATGCAGACTGATTCTCTGCTGACATGAAGCCAGATTGTCTGTTACGGGACCTCTCTGCTCTGCCTGTGTGCTAGGCCTAAATATATGCCAATGGACTGTTGCAGTGGTGGGTGACGTGAAGCCTCATTCTCTGCTATGACATGCAGACTGATTCTCTGCTGACATGAAGCCAGATTGTCTGTTACGGGACCTCTCTGCTCTGCCTGTGTGCTAGGCCTAAATATATGCCAATGGACTGTTGCAGTGGTGGGTGACGTGAAGCCTCATTCTCTGCTATGACATGCAGACTGATTCTCTGCTGTCATGAAGCCAGATTGTCTGTTACGGGACCTCTCTGCTCTGCCTGTGTGCTAGGCCTAAATATATGCCAATGGACTGTTGCAGTGGTGGGTGACGTGAAGCCTCATTCTCTGCTATGACATGCAGACTGATTCTCTGCTGACATGAAGCCAGATCCTCTGTTACGGGACCTCTCTCCTCTGCCTGTGTGTGCTAGGGCCTAAATATATGCCAATGGACTGTTGCAGTGGTGGCTGACGTGAAGCCTCATTCTCTGCTATGACATGCAGACTGATTCTCTGCTGACATGAAGCCAGATTCTCTGTTACGGGACCTCTCTCCTCTGCCTGTGTGTGCTAGGGCCTAAATATATGCCAATGGACTGTTGCAGTGGTGGCTGACGTGAAGCCTCATTCTCTGCTATGACATGCAGACTGATTCTCTGCTGACATGAAGCCAGATTCTCTGTTACGGGACCTCTCTCCTCTGCCTGTGTGTGCTGGGCCTAAATATATGCCAATGGACTGTTGCAGTGGTGGCTGACGTGAAGCCTCATTCTCTGCTATGACATGCAGACTAATTCTCTGCTGACATGAAGACAGATTCTCTGTTACGGGACCTCCCTCCTCTGCCTGGTGTGCTGGGCCTAAATATATGCCAATGGACTGTTGCAGTGGTGGCTGACGTGAAGCCTCATTCTCTGCTATGACATGCAGACTAATTCTCTGCTGACATGAAGACAGATTCTCTGTTACGGGACCTCTCTCCTCTGCCTGTGTGTGTGCTGGGCCTAAATATATGCCAATGGACTGTTGCAGTGGTGGCTGACGTGAAGCCTCATTCTCTGCTATGACATGCAGACTGATTCTCTGCTGACATGAAGCCAGATTCTCTGTTACGGGACCTCTCTCCTCTGCCTGTGTGTGTGCTGGGCCTAAATATATGCCAATGGACTGTTGCAGTGGTGGCTGACGTGAAGCCTCATTCTCTGCTATGACATGCAGACTAATTCTCTGCTGACATGAAGACAGATTCTCTGTTACGGGACCTCCCTCCTCTGCCTGGGTGCTGGGCCTAAATATATGCCAATGGACTGTTGCAGTGGTGGCTGACGTGAAGCCTCATTCTCTGCTATGACATGCAGACTGATTCTCTGCTGACATGAAGACAGATTCTCTGTTACGGGACCTCTCTCCTCTGCCTGTGTGTGTGCTGGGCCTAAATATATGCCAATGGACTGTTGCAGTGGTGGCTGACGTGAAGCCTCATTCTCTGCTATGACATGCAGACTGATTCTCTGCTGACATGAAGCCAGATTCTCTGTTACGGGACCTCTCTCCTCTGCCTGTGTGTGTGCTGGGCCTAAATATATGCCAATGGACTGTTGCAGTGGTGGCTGACGTGAAGCCTCATTCTCTGCTATGACATGCAGACTAATTCTCTGCTGACATGAAGACAGATTCTCTGTTACGGGACCTCCCTCCTCTGCCTGGGTGCTGGGCCTAAATATATGCCAATGGACTGTTGCAGTGGTGGCTGACGTGAAGCCTCATTCTCTGCTATGACATGCAGACTAATTCTCTGCTGACATGAAGACAGATTCTCTGTTACGGGACCTCTCTCCTCTGCCTGGGTGCCGGGGCCTAAATATCTGAGAATGGACTGTTCCAGTGGTGGGTGACGGGAAGCCAGATTCTCTGCTATGGAACCTCTCTCCAATTGATTTTGGTTAATTTTTATTTATTTAATTTTTATTTTAATTCATTTCCCTATCCACATTTGTTTGCAGGGGATTTACCTACATGTTGCTGCCTTTTGCAGCCCTCTAGCTCTTTCCTGGGCTGTTTTACAGCCTTTTTAGTGCCGAAAAGTTCGGGTCCCCATTGACTTCAATGGGGTTCGGGTTCGGGACGAAGTTCGGATCGGGTTCGGATCCCGAACCCGAACATTTCCGGGATGTTCGGCCGAACTTCTCGAACCCGAACATCCAGGTGTTCGCTCAACTCTACTTATTAATTAATGCCTCACTACATACCAGAAAATACTCCCTCCCCTTGTTTTTCTAAACACCGATGCTGAGAAAGCATTTGATAGGGTAAAATAAAAATTTGGATTTCCCTCAGCTTACATTATGACAATCCTTTCAATGTACAGTACAGACCAAAAGTTTAGAAACACCTTCTCATTCAAAGAGTTTTCTTTATTTTCATGACTATGAAAATTGTAGATTCACACTGAAGGCATCAAAACTATGAATTAACACATGTGGAATTATATACATAACAAAAAAAGTGTGAAACAACTGAAAATATGTCATAGTAGCCACCTTTTGCTTTGATTACTGTTTTGCACTCTCTTGGCATTCTCTTGATGAGCTTCAAGAGGTAGTCACCTGAAATAGTCTTCCAACAGTCTTGAAGGAGTTCCCAGAGATGCTTAGCACTTGTTGGCCCTTTTGCCTTCACTCTGCGGTCCAGCTCACCCCAAACCATCTCGATTGGGTTCAGGTCTGGTGACTGTGGAGGCCAGGTCATCTGGCACAACACCCCATCACTCTCCTTCATTGTCAAATAGCCCTTACACAGCCTGGAGGTGTGTTTGGGGTCATTGTCCTGTTGAAAAATAAATGATGGTCCAACTAAACGCAAACTGGGTGGAATAGCATGCCGCTGCAAGATGCTGTGGTAGCCATTCTGGTTCAGTATGCCTTCAATTTTGAATAAATCCCCAACAGTGTCACCAGCAAAAGGTGGCTACTTTGAAGAACCAACATATTTTCAGTTGTTTTACACTTTTTTGTTATGTACACAATTCCACATGTGTTAATTCATCGTTTTGATGCCTTCAGTGTGAATCTACAATTTTCAGAGTCATGAAAATAAAGAAAACTCTTTGAATGAGAAGGGGTGTCCAAACTTTTGGTCTGTACTGTATGTAAATGCCTCAGCATTGGTGATTGTGAACAATTCCCTTTCCCCTTCCTTTATTATTAAGAATGGAACTGGGCAGGGTTGCCCCCTATCCCCCCTTATCTTTGTATTAATTATGGAACCCCTACTTCAAACTATCCACCAAGAAAATAAAATAAAAGGCATTAATCTAGGGGGACAGGAACACAAGGTCGCTGCTTTTGCAGATGATCTTATGATAATCACAACCAACCCTGAAACCTCCCTGCCTATGGTATACAATATTTTAGCCCTCTATCTAACTTCAAAATAAACTTCTGAATAAATCCAATGTCCTCCCAGTAGGCCTTAGACCTTCTGTTAAACAAAGATTGGCCAAATTGTCCCCTTTTAATTGGGAAGCTCCCTTTCTCACATATATAGGGGTTAAAATACCTCAGGATATAAACAAACTGTTTGCACTCAATTACATCCCCCTCCTTAAATCAATGCAAGACCAGTTGGACAATTTACATTCTCCCACATTATCCTGGTTTGGCCAAAAAAATATGGTTATGTCTGTTAAAGATGTGTGAATTTTATTCTATATTTTTGTATATCTAGGCTTGTAATGAGTTAACTTTTTCTTCTCCAAGTGCCCACCCACCCCCTCTTTGTTTCAAGACTGGAGAAGAGAGGGGGGGTAAAGAGCTGTGCTGTGAGAAGTGTCTGATTTCTCATCCTTGTACAGGTGTCCCAACAAGGGAGGTATGTAGAGAGTGAAGGAGTGCATAAGCCAATTATATGGCTCGATGATATTTATATATTATTCACTGCCTATAGAGAAGCACCTCTTTGAAGTGTCACATATGACGTAGGCAGTATTCTTGTTAGAATAAACTCCATTACAAAATGGCGATTGTAACCAGATGTTTACATTAGTTCACATTCCAAAGTAGGGCCCAGTGCGCAGATGCGGGTGTATTATCTCCTCTCTCTTATCTTCTTCCTTTTTGACCAATGAAACAATGTTTAACCCCTTCAGGACCTTGGACGAGTATACTCGTCCTGGAGCAACGGTACTTAGCGCACCAGGACGAGTATACTCGTCCGGGCATTAAACTGTCACCATGTCTGCAGACATGGTGACACTGCTGAGTGCCGGCTGTTACACACAGCCAGGCACCCAGGGTCAATGCCGAAGGGGGTCCTGTGACCCCCCCCCCCCCGTATCGGCGATCGCTGCAAACCGCAGGTCAGTTCAAACCTGCGGTTTGCAGCGCTTTCTGTAGTTTCTGATCCCTGCGGTCCCTGACCGCAGGGATCAGAAGCTTAAAAATGGCCGGTGTCCAATTTCTTTAACCCCCCCCCCCCCCTGCACCCCTGAATGCTTTTATGTCGGCGGGGTGCAGGGGGGCGGTGCGGGCAGTTCCCCGCCCGCCTCCTGCTGAATATTCATTGGTGGTCAGTGGTATACCAGAGTGTCAGCACATTGCTGACACTCTGGTATAAATGGCTGACATCGCTGCGATGTCAGCCGTTTCACCCTTTCCATGCCGCGGTCCGTATGGACCGCGGTATGGAAAGGGTTAAGTCAGGGAGCTCCCTCCCTCTGCCATCGGGGGGCTGCTGTGCCTTTGCAGCCCCCAGATGGATGGGGGGGACAGAGGGAGGGAGCTCCCCTCCTTCCCCTTCCCCGTCTGCTCAGTTGTGGCAGATGAAGGTTCCCATGGAAACGGGACACCTTCTCAGGAGTCCTGCTGTCCATGGTGCTTAACAGATCTATGCTAAAAGTGAAAAAAAGTAAAGATATAAAAATTTAAAAAATTTAAAAAATTGAATACACTACACATATTAGGCATCGCCGCGTCCGTAACGACCTGATCTATAAAAAGGTCATGTTACTTTCCCCGCACGGAGAACGCCATGAAAATAAAAAAATAAAAACTATCAGGAAATTGAAATTTTGCCCACCTTACTTCCCCAAAAAGGTAATAAAAGTGATCAAAAGAGTCACATGTACGCCGAAATAGTACCAATCAAACCGTCACCTCATCCCGCAAAAAATTAGACAATGGCCCAAAAAATAAAAAAAACTATGGGGACACTATAACATGATTTTTTTTTGTTTCAAAAATGATATTATTGTGTAAAACTTACATAAATAAAAAAAAAGTATACATATTAGGTATTGCCGTGTCCGTATCACATGAGCTAATCCCTCAGATGAACACCGTAAAAAAATAAAAACTGTGCTAAAGAAACAATTTTTTGTCACCTTACATCACAAAAAGTGTAATAGCAAGCGATCAAAAGGTCATTTGCACCCCAAAATAGCGCCAATCAAACCGTCATCTCATCCCGCAAAAATCATACCCTATCCAAGATAATCTCCCAAAAACTGAAAAAACTATGGCTCTTAGACTATGGAAACACTAAAACATGATTTTTTTTTTGTTTCAAAACTTACTGTAACTTTTGTAAAACTTACATAAATAAATAAAAAGTATGCATATTAGGTATCGCCTCGTCCGTATCGACCGGCTCTATAAAAATATCACATTATCTAACCCCTCAGGTGAACACCGTAAAAAGATAAAAATGGTGTAAAAAAAGACATTTTTTGTCATCTTACGTCACAAAAAGTGTAATAGCAAGCGATCAAAAAGTCATATGCACCCCTAAATAGTGCCAATAAAACGGTCATCTCATCCCACAAAAAATGAGACCCTACTTTAGATAATCGCCCAAAAACTGAAAAAAACTATGGCTCTCAGACTATGGAGACACTAAAACATATTTTTTTTGTTTCAAAAATTAAATCATTGTGTAAAACTTACATAAATAAAAAAAATGGATACATATTAGGTATCGCCGCGTCCGTGACAACCTGCTCTATGAAAATACCACATGATCTAACCTGTCAGATGAATGTTGTAAATAACAACAACAAAAAAGTGCCAAAAAAGCTATTTCTTGGTACCTTGCCTCACAAAAAGTGTAATATAGAGCAACCAAAAATCATATGTACCCTAAACTAGTACCAACAAAACATCCACCCTAACCCATAGTTTCTAAAATGGGGTTACTTTTTTGGAGTTTCCACTTTAGGGGTGCATCAGGGGGGCTTCAAATGGAACATGGTGTCCAAAAAAACTGTCTAGCAAAATCTGCCTTCCAAAAACCGTATGGCATTCCTTTCATTCTGCGCCCTGCCGTGTGCCCGTACAGCGGTTTACGACCACATATGGGGTGTTTCTGTAAACTACGGAATCAGGGCCATAAATAATGAGTTTTGTTTGGCTGTTAACCCTTGCTTTGTAACTGGAAAAAAAAATTGTAAAATGGAAAATTTGCCCAAAAATTGAAATTCAGAAATTTCATCTCTATTTGCCAATAACTCTTGTGGAACACCTAAAGGGTTAACAATGTTTGTAAAATCAGTTTTGAATACCTTGAGGGGTGTAGTTTCTTACATGGAGTCACTTTTATGGAGTTTCTACTCTAGGGGTGCATCAGGGGGGCTTCAAATGGGACATGGTGTAAAAAAAAAACTGTCTAGCAAAATCTGCCTTTCAAAAATGTATGGCATTCCTTTCCTTCTGCGCCCTGCCGTGTGCCCGTACAGTGGTTTATGACCACATACCGTATGGGGTGTTTCTGTAAAATACAGAATCAGAGCCATAAATATTGAGTCTTGTTTGGCTGTTAACCCTTGCTTTGTAACTGGAAAAAAATTATTAAAATGGAAAATCTGCCAAAAAAGTGAAATTTTGAAATTGTATCAGTATTTTCCATTAATTCTTGTGGAACACCTAAAGGGTTAAAGTTTGTAAAATCAGTTTTGAATACCTTGAGGGCTGTAGTTTATAGAATGGTGTCATTTTTGGGTGGTTTCTATTATATAAGCCTCACAAAGTGTCTTCAGACCTGAACTGGTCCCTAAAAATTGGGTTTTTGAAAAGTTCAGAACAATTTAAAGATTTGCTTCCAAACTTCTAAGCCTTGTAACATCCCCAAAATATAAAATATAATTCCCAAAATGATGCAAACATGAAGTAGACATTTGGGGAATGTAAAGTAATACATATGTTTGGAGGTATTACTATGTATTATAGAAGTAGAGAAATTGAAACTTGGAAATTTGCAATTTTTTAAAAAATTTTGGTAAATTTGGTATTTTGTTTTATAAATATTTTTTTTTTACTTCATTTTACCAGTGTCATGAAGTACAATATGTGCCGAAAAAACAATCTCAGAATGGCCTGGATAAGTGGATAAAAAGCGTTTTAAAGTTATCACCACATAAAATGACACTGGTCAGATTTGCAAAAAATTGCCTGGTCCTTAAGATGAAAATGAGCCGGTCCTTTAGGTGTTAAGCCTCAGTGAGGACTGCCCTATTCTGAAGATGTATATACGCTTACCCCATGTAATAAAAGTTAGAGATTGCATTGACCATCTATGTGTCAGCGTCTAGTCTCTCAGCCACGCGTGGATATTAACCCCTGGGGGGGGTACATTGATTTGGAGCACCTCAAATGCCCTAATTTAGGGCGGCTTTATCATGTCCTTGGTCCTTACCAGACTCAATTACCTGCAGCAGGTTCTCCCCATCCCCATCCCAAAAGAATACTATGACTCTCTCTCAAAGCTAATTAGAGCCTTTGTTTGGAACAAAAAATCTAGGATTTCCATAGCAGCTCTCCAGAGGCCCAAACTATAATGCCCTAACTTTAGTTCATATGTCTGATCTGTATTTGTATTGTCTATAAAATGGCTATCTATTGTCAATTTGATGTAACACCTACTACTTGTATTGTTTTTGTACGGCCTCATTTGGAAGTTATACCATACAATATTCAGTAATTTTTATTGTCTTAATAAAAATTCCTAAATAAAAAAAAATATATTTAACATAAAGCATAAAAAAGTAAAAAAATAAACATCCAGTTAAACTTAAAAAAAAAAAAAATTATTAAAGGTTACGTTTTATCTTTATGTATATTCTAATGGATTGCCTTCCCTGTACAATGTTATAATATACTTTCTAACATAGAAAGTATATTATAGTGCATTTGTATTGTTCTTCAGTTGTGTGCGGTTCTGCTGTGATACTGCAGGTATACAGAGGGACAAGCGTTATTGAAACAAATAATTTTGCGGGGTGTTATATACCAATATACTTTCTTTATAGTGCATTTGCGTACTGTATAGTGCATTTGCGCATACGCAAAAATTATATTGCCGATATTTCACATTGAAAAAAATAATGAATAGAGATCGCAAATTCGAATAATACACCTGGTATGTCACAGTCCATGTTGTGGGACTATTTGTGCACTTTTAGTAATTATTTCTTGGCTGCAAATATGAGCTGAAGGTTTTTCAGGTTCGCCTGCCATTAAAATGAATGGGACCCGCCGCAAACTTGTGGTTCGCGAACATTTGATCACGTTCGCACACCGTCCCGGAAGATGTTCGTCCATCACTACATAAAAGGCCTTTTCTGTCCGGTGAATGCCTAATGTTTGGGACCTCGGAGGAATTAAACACCTGTGGCAGCCACTTGTTATCAAATTTCAACTATTATCATTTTGTTTTTGTTTTTGAAGAGGGGGGATTTTATTAGCCATGTTTTCAATCCAATTTTATATTTTTTGTTCTTTTAAACATATGTATTTGACATCTATTTGTACTGGTCTGCAGTAAAATTGATATCTAATGACTGTCTAATATACATCCAGCCACATAATTGCTTGTTATTTTCTGTCCGGTGAATGCCTAATGTTTGGGGCCTGTACTACACTGGCCTGCAGTAAAATTGATATTGAATGGCCGTCTAATAAACCTTCAGCCACATAATCATTTGATCATTTATGTACGGTGAATGCATAATTTTTTGAGCCTGTAATCTAATCGGCCAACAGTAAAATTGTTATACAATGACCGCCTAATGTACCTCCAGCAACATTATCAATTGTTCTTTTATGTATGGTTAATGAATAATTTTTGGGGCCTGTAGTCTACTGGCCTGCAGTAAAATTGATATCCATTGACCACCTAATGTACCTCCAGCCACATAATTACTTGTCCTTTTCTGGTCGGTAAATGCCTAGTGTTTGGGATTTGGGAGGAATTTTACACCTGTTGACGACGACCACGTGTTATCGAATTTCAACAATTATCATTTGTTTTTTGTTTTTCAAGAGGGGGGATTTCGTTAGCCATGTTTTTAAACCAATTTTATATTTTTTGTTCTTTTAAACATATGTATTTGACATCTATTTGTACTGGCCTGCAGTAAAATTGATATCCAATGACCATCTAATATACCTCCAGCCACATAATTACTTGATGTTTTCTGTCAGGTGAATTACTAATTTTTGGGGCCTGTACTCCGGTGGCCTAAAATAAAAATTTTCTAGGCTCCAGCAGGCCACATTTTTGACAGTTTCCCTTTAAGACACATAAAAATGGCCCCTGATTAAAATACATATTTTTTATGGGAATTGTTGCCATTGATCCCCCTCTGGTATGTCACTGTCCAAGTTGAAGTATGATTTGTGCACTTCTTGCAATAATGACCTGAAGGTTTTTCAGGTTCACCTGCCGTTAAAGTGAATGGGGCCAGCTGTGAACTTGCGGTTCTCGAACATTTTATCACGTTTGTGAGTCATTCCGGCCGATGTTCGTCCATCACTAGTTAAGACAAAAGCAAAACAGAGATGCATTGCCAAACAACAGTGTGGATTGTCTAAGAATAGAAAAGAGGCCGTTTTGAAAAACTGCTCCAGCAGCAGCTCCATGTTTGTCCATGGGTTATGTCTGGTAATTTATTTGGATGGGGCTAAACTGCAACTGCCCATGGAAACATTGAATACAATGAATACATGATCGATTGCTGGAGATTTATCTTAATGGGATTCTGTCACATGGATTTTGCCTATAGAGCTGCAGACATGCGCTGCTAGCACATACGCAATATACATTCCCCATAGCTCTGAGTGCTTTTATTTAGGCAAAACATTATTTTATATATATGTAAATGAGGCAAGTAAGGAGCCCAAGGTTACTAACATTTCTGGAGCCCAGCCACGCCCACTGTGAAGGAGCCCAGCACCACCCGCATCCTCCTAATCTCCTCCTTGCTCCCCGAGGTCATCAAGTTACAGCACCTTAATCTCACGCATGCGTGAGTAAGCGGAACGTCAGTGCCATTATAGTGTTCCTTCCCTGTGCTGGCATCAGCCTCAGGGAACAAACTATGCATGCGCTAGCTGCAAGATTACGGCGCTCTAACTTTGTGACGTCAGGGAGCAAGGAGGAGATTCAGAGGATGCGGGTGGTGCTGGGCTCCTTCACAATGGGCGTGGCTGGGCTCCAGAAACATTATTAACAGCCCTTTGGGCTCATTACTTGCCCAATTTACATTAAATATAAAATAGTTTTTTTGCCAAAATAAAAGCACTCACAGCTATGGGGAATGTATATTGCGGACATGCTAGCGGCGATCTAGCAGCGCTTGTCTGCAGCTCTATAGGCAAAATCCATGTGACAGAATCCCTTTAAACACTCTGTGAATCCAAAACTCTAGTTATGGCAGATATGATTAAAAATTGTGGAATTCAATGTCAATACTGTCGTTTCCTGGCACTTAAGATATGTCCACATGTAACAGATTCATGGCATGTTTTATAAGGACAATTTGACATGGATTTGTGACATTTGGGGTGAAAATCCATAGAAAGAATCAGAATAAAAAATATATAGTTTCTAGATTTTATTTGAGCGAATCTCACAAATTTCAGTTTGGGCTGTCTTTGGCTGAATAGCTTGATCAATTTGATTTCTGAATCTAAAGCGGTCCAAATTTTGTGCATGACACTCTGAGGCCTCCTAGCACTCATATTTTTTCTCTAGTCTCTAACCTTTTACTTTATTTTTATGTCTTTTTGTCCAAAAGTTACCCAAATCAAATTACCGTAAATTCACTTTTTTCATTTTTACTAAACTCTTATCAGATCCTATTAGATTAGAACGGATTCACTCATTTCTACTCAGGAGCCCAGTTGCCCTTTAAAAAAGTAAAAAAAATCACTGATGTGTGAAGAAACACATTATTGTCAATAGATCTATGTGCAGTCCGTGCAAAACACAGACAGCACAAGGTCGTAATTCATTGATGTGAATAAGCCCTAAGACAGGAAGCACAATAATCTCACAGGAAATGAAGCACGAAGGCCAGACTTATGCAGGATTTACAGGTATAGAGCTAATTATGATAAAAAAAGGCTGGAAATCTCAGCAGCTACAAATTAGATCTGTGGTGGATCAGTGTAATGCGATACAGCGTCAAACACAGGAGTTCCTGGGTTTGAATCCAGTGCAGTGCAGTGCAATCTGCAAGTAGGTGGAGCTGAGCAGACTGATATTTGTTTGGAAAATATAAAGTTTATATTTAATACTCTGCCCTTTCTGACCATTCTCTTCACTGTTATGTGCAGATGCAGTACAGAATTTAATGGCTAGTAGGCTTGTGTACTGTGCATGCACCGAACAGTAAGTCGAACAAGCAATCAGTAGACTTCTTGACCAGGTTAGAGTATGTCTTCAAACTGCTAGGCCCTGTCAGTCAAACTGGTAGGGATGTGGTCCGGATGAGAAAAAAGTAAAAACTTGGGTGCAACGGCATAAGCCTTATTGCACTTAGGGGTTAGTTAATATACAATACAAAGCCTAATTTTTCCACAATATTGCCACTGATGGAAATACTGTAGGTCCAAAACTATTAAAATGTGTTGACAAGTGTGCATCTGGCATGTAAGATGGTTTCATAGTAAGCTATGTCGTGACAGATTCCCTTTAAGTTTGCCTTGTCTCCCCATATTCTGACACCAATAACCTTTTATTTTTCTGCTGACAGAGCTGTGTGAGGGCTCATTTTTTTTTCAGAAGTGAGCTATACAATGGAAAGAGTTATCAGCTCCAATATCAGATATGAAATTAGCATCCTCAGCACTCATCATAAGATACTTCTTATTTTAGGAATAAAATTATTGATGTACCAAACATATCCCTGAAATTGCTTGAAAAATGTTTGAGAAATTTAGGTACTTTGAGAGATCACTAACATTTCAATAAATTTAATTGAAATCCGTAGTTTTTAGTTATTGATATTTATTGTAGAATTACTTATGTAAGACAATTGAATACAAAATAATAGGCTAATAAATTAGCATCGCTTCCTGTTGTCTCAGAAGAGTACTCATTATACCATTCAGAGCCGTAGAGAATATAAATCTCCATGTCCTCTAACAACTGTAAGCAGGCATCCATGTCAGTTGTGTAAAACCTGCTCTTATCAATTACTAAATATTAATATCCATTGTGATGCAACATTGATTATAAAAGTCTTAGAGCAAATATGAATCATTTGTTGGACATTCTATAATGAATTAATAAAGCATGTAGAAGACTTAATTTAATTTTTTTTTACCCAGACCATTAGTCAGTGTCTTAGCCAGAACAAAAATTGCCATAGAGCTATTAAATTAAATATAATTTAGATGTAAGCGCATATTATGGATAAGAGAAATAGAAAAAGTTTACTTACCTACAACCTCTCATTCTGCCTCTGTGTTACTTTAATGTGTTACTTTAATGTTTAACTATTTACTGGTCAAATATTGAGAGATGATTGAACTAGTATTAATTTTTATACATATTATGTTGAAATATGGCACAAAGGGTGCGTCACATAGGTACCTGCCATAAAAAGACTCTTTTCACTTCGCGTTTTGCAGTGTCCGTACATATACATCTGAATGATCTTGCAAGCATGTCTTCAGTGGGTGCAACTATGTATGGATATAAGGTGGCAGTTGTTGCCCATATGCATGTACCCAAAAAATTGAAAACAACGGCACACAGTATAACTTTTTAACTGAATACCTCTGTGTGAAACACTGCAGTCTGCTAACTTATTCTAAATGGCTAAAAAAGTTATACTGATGTACAGTTATGGGAAGAACAAAGTACACCCTCTTTGAATTTCATGGCTTTATGTATCAGGACAAGATAAAATAAAATCTGGCCCTTAGAAAGTCTTAAAACACAACCTAAGATTAACAGCAATACATAACACATCTCACTTTATTACATTATTTATTTAATAAAAAGTAAGCTGAGATGCATAACTTGTGTGTAAAAAATGTAAAGGGTACTCCAATTATATTGTTATCCCCTAGGCTACTTCAGGAACTTCCATAGAAGCGCATTGAGTGGCTGCGCACATACCCAATTGGTCGCTTTGTTCATTAGGGTATGGGGCCCCCATTTTTGTGATCAATGGAGGTCCCAGTGGTAAAACACCCATCGATCTAATAGTTATGCCCTATCCCATGAATAGGGCATAACATAATATAAACGGAATACCATTTTAAGTACACCCTTAATGCTTCCATCGGAATTAAGAGTGACCACCTCTATTAAAGCAGAAGTGTGGGCAGTTTGCTGATTTGGAGCATTTAGGCATGTGCAAACACAATGCCAGGGAGCAAAGATATTAGCAATGATCTTAGAGAACCTTTTTTTGCTGACCATCAATCTATGATGGGTTGTAAGTAGGGATGAGCGAACTCGAACTGTATAGTTCGGGTTCGTACCAAATTTTGGGGTGTCCGTGACACGGACCCGAACCCGGACATTTTCGTAAAAGTCTGGGTTCGGGTTCGGTGTTCGTCGCTTTCTTGGCGCTTTTTGACGCTTTCTTGGCGCTTTTTGAAAGGCTGCAAAGCAGCCAATCAACAAGCGTCATACTACTTGCCCCAAGAGGCCATCACAGCCATGCCTACTATTGGCATGGCTGTGATTGGCCAGAGCACCATGTGACCCAGCCTCTATTTAAGCTGGAATCACATAGCGCCGCCCGTCACTCTGCTCTGATTAGCGTAGGGAGAGGTTGTGGCTGCGACAGTAGGGCGAGATTAGGCAGATTAACTCCTCCAAAGGACTTGATTATTGATCGATCTGCAGCTGTGGGTCATTGAGCTGCTGATACTCAATTGCTCACTGTTTTTAGGCTGCCCAGACCGTTTGTCAGTCACTTTTTTCTGGGGTGATCGGCGGCCATTTTGTGTCTTGTGGTGCGCCAGCACAAGCTGCGACCAAGTGCATTTAACCCTCAATGGTGTGGTTGTTTTTTGGCTAAAGCCTACATCAGGGTGAAGCTGTCACACCAAGTGCATTTAACCAGCAATAGTCTGTTTATTTTTTGGCCATATACTACATCAGGGGCAAGCTGCGCCCGTCACCAAGTGCATTTGACCCTTAGTAGTGTGGTTGGTCAAGCTGTCACACCAAGTGCATTTAACCAGCAATAGTGTGGTTATTTTTTGGCCATATTCCAGTCTAATTCTGTCAGTAAATCTATACCTGTCACCCAGCGCCTAAATACTAGGCCTCAAATTTATATCCCGCTAAATCTGTCGTTACCGCTGTACTGTTCTGGCTGGGCAAGTTATTTAGTGTCCGTCAAAGCACATTTTTTGTTCTGGGTTGAAATACAATTCCCAATTTAGCAATTTCCAAATTTAGTGGTTTCTGCTGTATCAGAGCTATTTGAAATCTATCCCTAAAAGGGTATATAATATTCAAGGTGCACATAGGGTCATTCAGAATAACTTCACACATGCTACTGTGCATTTCCAAGTCTAATTCTGTCAGTAAATCTATACCTGTCACCCAGCGCCTAAATACTAGGCCTCAAATTTATATCCCGCTAAATCTGTCGTTACTGCTGTACTGTTCTGGCTGGGCAAGTTATTTAGTGTCCGTCAAAGCACATTTTTTGTTCTGGGTTGAAATACAATTCCCAATTTAGCAATTTCCTAATTTAGTGGTTTCTGCTGTATCAGAGCTATTTGAAATCTATCCCTAAAAGGGTATATAATATTCAAGGTGCACATAGGGTCATTCAGAATAACTTCACACACACGCTACTGTGCACTTCCAAGTCTAATTCTGTCAGTAAATCTATACCTGTCACCCAGCACCTAAATACTAGGCCTCAAATTTATATTCAGCTGAATTTGAATACAATACATTGGGCCAAATAATATTTTTGTTGTTGTGGTGAACGATAAAAATGAGGAAAACATCTAGTAAGGGACGCGGACGTGGACATGGTCGTGGTGGTGTTAGTGGACCCTCTGGTGCTGGGAGAGGACGTGGCCGTTCTGCCACATCCACACGTCCTAGTGTACCAACTACCTCAGGTCCCAGTAGCCGCCAGAATTTACAGCGATATATGGTGGGGCCCAATGCCGTTCTAAGGATGGTAAGGCCTGAGCAGGTACAGGCATTAGTCAATTGGGTGGCCGACAGTGGATCCAGCACGTTCACATTATCTCCCACCCAGTCTTCTGCAGAAAGCGCACAGATGGCGCCTGAAAACCAACCCCATCAGTCTGTCACATCACCCCCATGCATATCAGGGAAACTGTCTGAGCCTCAAGTTATGCAGCAGTCTCTTATGCTGTTTGAAGACTCTGCTGGCAGAGTTTCCCAAGGGCATCCACCTAGCCCTTCCCCAGCGGTGGAAGACATAGACTGCACTGACGCACAACCACTTATGTTTCCTGATGATGAGGACATGGGAATACCACCTCAGCATGTCTCTGATGATGACGAAACACAGGTGCCAACTGCTGCGTCTTTCTGCAGTGTGCAGACTGAACAGGAGGTCAGGGATCAAGACTGGGTGGAAGACGATGAGGTCCTAGACCCCACATGGAATGAAGGTCGTGCCACTGACTTTCACAGTTCGGAGGAAGAGGCAGTGGTGAGACCGAGCCAACAGCGTAGCAAAAGAGGGAGCAGTGGGCAAAAGCAGAACACCCGCCGCCAAGAGACTCCGCCTGCTACTGACCGCCGCCATCTTGGACCGAGCACCCCAAAGGCAGCTTCAAGGAGTTCCCTGGCATGGCACTTCTTTAAACAATGTGCTGACGACAAGACCCGAGTGGTTTGCACGCTGTGCCATCAGAGCCTGAAGCGAGGCATTAACGTTCTGAACCTTAGCACAACCTGCATGACCAGGCACCTGCATGCAAAGCATGAACTGCAGTGGAGTAAACACCTTAAAAACAAGGAAGTCACTCAGGCTCCCCCTGCTACCTCTTATGCTGCTGCCGCCTCTGGAGGAACGTTGGCACCTGCCGCCCAGCAAACAGGGGATATACCACCAACACCACCACCTCCGTCACCAAGCGTCTCAAGCATGTCACACGGCAGTGTTCAGCTCTCCATCTCACAAACATTTGAGAGAAAGCGTAAATTCCCACCTAGCCACCCTCGATCCCTGGCCCTGAATGCCAGCATTTCTAAACTACTGGCCTATGAAATGCTGTCATTTAGGCTGGTGGACGCAGACAGCTTCAAACAACTCATGTCGCTTGCTGTCCCACAGTATGTTGTTCCCAGCCGCCACTACTTCTCCAAGAGAGCCGTGCCTTCCCTGCACAACCAAGTATCCGATAAAATCAAGTGTGCACTGCGCAACGCCATCTGTGGCAAGGTCCACCTAACCACAGATACGTGGACCAGTAAGCACGGCCAGGGACGCTATATCTCCCTAACTGCACACTGGGTAAATGTAGTGGCAGCTGGGCCCCAGGCGGAGAGCTGTTTGGCGCACGTCCTTCCGCCGCCAAGGATCGCAGGGCAACATTCTTTGCCTCCTGTTGCCACCTCCTCCTACTTAGCTTCCTCCTCCTCTTCTTCCACCTGCTCATCCAGTCAGCCACACACCTTCACCACCAACTTCAGCACAGCCCGGGGTAAACGTCAGCAGGCCATTCTGAAACTCATATGTTTGGGGGACAGGCCCCACACCGCACAGGAGTTGTGGCGGGGTATAGAACAACAGACCGACGAGTGGTTGCTGCCGGTGAGCCTCAAGCCCGGCCTGGTGGTGTGCGATAATGGGCGAAATCTCGTTGCAGCTCTGGGACTAGCCGGTTTGACGCACATCCCTTGCCTGGCGCATGTGCTGAATTTGGTGGTGCAGAAGTTGATTCACAACTACCCCGACATGTCAGAGCTGCTGCATAAAGTGCGGGCCGTCTGTTCGCGCTTCCGGCGTTCACATCCTGCCGCTGCTCGCCTGTCTGTGCTACAGCGTAACTTCGGCCTTCCCGCTCACCGCCTCATATGCGACGTGCCCACCAGGTGGAACTCCACCTTGCACATGCTGGACAGACTGTGCGAGCAGCAGCAGGCCATAGTGGAGTTTCAGCTGCATCACGCACGGGTCAGTCGCACTGCGGAACAGCACCACTTCACCACCAATGACTGGGCCTCCATGCGAGACCTGTGTGCCCTGTTGCACTGTTTCGAGTACTCCACCAACATGGCCAGTGGCGATGACGCCGTTATCAGCGTTACAATACCACTTCTATGTCTCCTTGAGAAAACACTTAGGGCGATGATGGAAGAGGAGGTGGCCCAGGAGGAGGAGGAGGAGGAAGAGGGGTCATTTTTAGCACTTTCAGGCCAGTCTCTTCGAAGTGACTCAGAGGGAGGTTTTTGGCAACAGCAGAGGCCAGGTACAAATGTGGCCAGCCAGGGCCCACTACTGGAGGACGAGGAGGACGAGGATGAGGAGGAGGTGGAGGAGGATGAGGATGAAGCATGGTCACAGCGGGGTGGCACCCAACGCAGCTCGGGCCCATCACTGGTGCGTGGCTGGGGGGAAAGGCAGGACGATGACGATACGCCTCCCACAGAGGACAGCTTGTCCTTACCCCTGGGCAGCCTGGCACACATGAGCTACTACATGCTGCAGTGCCTGCGCAACGACAGCAGAGTTGCCCACATTTTAACGTGTGCGGACTACTGGGTTGCCACCCTGCTGGATCCACGCTACAAAGACAATGTGCCCACCTTACTTCCTGCACTGGAGCGTGATAGGAAGATGCGCGAGTACAAGCGCACATTGGTAGACGCGCTACTTAGAGCATTCCCAAATGTCACAGGGGAACAAGTGGAAGCCCAAGGCCAAGGCAGAGGAGGAGCAAGAGGTCGCCAAGGCAGCTGTGTCACGGCCAGCTCCTCTGAGGGCAGGGTTAGCATGGCAGAGATGTGGAAATTTTTGTCAACACGCCACAGCTAACTGCACCACCACCTGATACGCAACGTGTTAGCAGGAGGCAACATTTCACTAACATGGTGGAACAGTACGTGTGCACACCCCTCCACGCACTGACTGATGGTTCGGCCCCATTCAACTTCTGGGTCTCTAAATTGTCCACGTGGCCAGAGCTAGCCTTTTATGCCTTGGAGGTGCTGGCCTGCCCGGCGGCCAGCGTTTTGTCTGAACGTGTATTCAGCACGGCAGGGGGCGTCATTACAGACAAACGCAGCCGCCTGTCTACAGCCAATGTGGACAAGCTGACGTTCATAAAAATGAACCAGGCATGGATCCCACAGAACCTGTCCGTCCCTTGTCCAGATTAGACATTAACTACCTCCCCTTAACCATATATTATTGGACTCCAGGGCACTTCCTCATTCAATCCTATTTTTATTTTCATTTTACCATTATATTGCGAGGCTACCCAAAGTTGAATGAACCTCTCCTCTGTCTGGGTGCCGGGGCCTAAATATATGCCAATGGACTGTTCCAATGTTGGGTGACGTGAAGCCTGATTCTCTGCTATGACATGCAGACTAATTCTCTGCTGACATGAAGCCAGATCCTCGGTTACGGGACCTCTCTCCTCTGCCTGGGTGCTGGGCCTAAGTATCTGACAATGGACTGTTGCAGTGGTGGCTGACGTGAAGCCTGATTTTCTGCTATGACATGCAGACTAATTCTCTGCTGACATGAAGCCAGATCCTCTGTTACGGGACCTCTCTCCTCTGCCTGGGTGCTGGGCCTAAATTTATGAAAATTGACTGTTGCATTGGTGGCTGACGTGAAGCCTCATTCTCTGCTATGATATGAAGACTGATTCTCTGCTGACATGAAGCCAGATTGTCTGTTACAGGACCTCTCTCCTCTGCCTGGGTGCTGGGCCTAAATATCTGACAATGGACTGTTGCATTGGTGGCTGACGTGAAGCCTGATTCTCTGCTATGACATGAAGACTGATTCTCTGCTGACATGAAGCCAGATTGTCTGTTACGGGACCTCTCTCCTCTACCTGGGTGCTGGGCCTAAATTTATGAAAATGGACTGTTGCATTGGTGGCTGACGTGAAGCCTGATTCTCTGCTATGATATGAAGACTGATTCTCTGCTGACATGAAGCCAGATTGTCTGTTACGGGACCTCTCTCCTCTGCCTGGGTGCTGGGCCTAAATATCTGACAATGGACTGTTGCATTGGTGGCTGACGTGAAGCCTGATTCTCTGCTATGATATGAAGACTGATTCTCTGCTGACATGAAGCCAGATTCTCTGTTACGGGACCTCTCTCCTCTGCCTGGGTGCTGGGCCTAAATTTATGAAAATGGACTGTTACAGTGGTGGGTGACGTGAAGCCTGATTCTCTGCTATGACATGAAGACTGATTCTCTGCTGACATGAAGCCAGATTGTCTGTTACGGGACCTCTCTCCTCTGTCTGGGTGCTGGGCCTAAATTTATGAAAATGGACTGTTGCATTGGTGGCTGACGTGAAGCCTGATTCTCTGCTATGATATGAAGACTAATTCTCTGCTGACATGAAGCCAGATTGTCTGTTACGGGACCTCTCTCCTCTGCCTGGGTGCTGGGCCTAAATTTATGAAAATGGACTGTTACAGTGGTGGGTGACGTGAAGCCTGATTCTCTGCTATGACATGAAGACTGATTCTCTGCTGACATGAAGCCAGATTCTCGGTTACGGGACCTCTCTCCTCTGCCTGGGTGCCGGGGCCTAAATATCTGAGAATGGACTGTTCCAGTGGTGGGTGACGTGAAGCCAGATTCTCTGCTATGGGACCTCTCTCCAATTGATTTTGGTTAATTTTTATTTATTTAATTTTTATTTTAATTAATTTCCCTATCCACATTTGTTTGCAGGGGATTTACCTACATGTTGCTGCCTTTTGCAGCCCTCTAGCCCTTTCCTGGGCTGTTTTACAGCCTTTTTAGTGCCGAAAAGTTCGGGTCCCCATTGACTTCAATGGGGTTCGGGTTCGGGACGAAGTTCGGATCGGGTTCGGATCCCGAACCCGAACATTTTTGGGAAGTTCGGCCAAACTTCTCGAACCCAACATCCAGGTGTCCGCTCAACTCTAGTTGTAAGACCATTTCCAAACAAATGGAAATTCATCATTCTACAGTGAAAGATTATTCACAAGTAGAAAACATGCAAGACAGTTGACTAATTCACCCAAAGGTCACCCAGCAAATTCACCCCAAGGTCAGACCATATATACTGTACAATGCTCAGAAATTGCACAAAACCCAAAAGCTACATCTAAAGGCTGTATTACACTGGATTTTTGACCGATAATCGCTAACGAGCATTCGCATGTAATATTGCCACCAATTACCAAAATGAACGAGCAAACACTTATCCATCCGGCAATTCAGATTTTTAAGCATGCTTAAAAATTTTTTGTGTGCCGGCAGCAGATCATACTGTCTAATACAGATTTGCCACCGGCAAACCACTAGACAATATTGGGACGAGCAGTCGCTGCATGTAATAGCAGTGGTCTCCTCCGTTAGCTAGCAAGTGATTACTCAATCGGCCTGTGTAATACAGGCTTAAGAATCTACAGGCCTCAGTTAGCATGTCAAATGTTCAAGACAGCATACTGAACATGAATAGTTTGTTTGGAAGCTAAGGGTTGCAAAGAGAAAGCATCTTATTCCTAAAAAACACATGGCAGGAAGGCACTTTGCTGGCTTGATTAATTTTTCCTTTATTCCAATGTTTCCAATATATACATTTCCATGGAAAAATTAATCAAGCCAGCAACGGAGGCAATATAGAAAACCACAATACATTAGTAATTACTTTGTATTTTTCTATATTATAAATACCATTTGCTGAAGTGAGGCAATGAGCTTCATGGTAACAAATCAATTTTTCTTAAATAGTAGTCTATAATTATATATGCTGCCTATGAATCAGCAGTAATGTAATGCATTTTAGCTTCCTGAGCAGATCTCAGTGTGGTGAAGCTATAGTACATAGAGTATATGACATGTAGTTGCTAGGACACAGCTCTGCCCTTAGCATGTCTAGCCCTGTCAATCAAGGGGAGGGGGGAGTGTGCAGAGCACAGGGGGTGTTACAAAGCAGTGCTCAAAGGATTCAGCCCTGCCTCTTGGTGCTCAACTTCTCATTTGCAAAGGAAACACACATTTTCCTGCAGCTGTTTAGCATATAGACAAAAGAAAGGTATATTTGTCAAATGGAGAAAAACTGGATCGCACATCCACAAACTTTGATCTAATTAACATCGCTTCTCAGCGCAATATTCAGTGTACTGCCCCCTATACTGCATGCTTATACAAGAGGAATTAGTGTACAATTCGATCAAAAGGCATAAGCCCACTCACTTCACTGCATCAAGGTTGCCTCTTTGAGTGGGACCTACTCTAAACTTGGCGCAGCACTGCGTGATGACCTCCAAATTTGCTGTGGCACTGCGCAGCGACCACCAGCGCCACAGCACCGCACCAGCAGACAGCAGGACTCAGCAGCCAAACAGCACACCTGCTGCCTGGCAATGCCACCTAAGCACTGGGCACCACCTGCCCACCAGCACAGCAACAATGGCTGCCACGCCTCACTGCACCATGTTAAAAAAGGCCACCACGCCGTACTGCACAATCTGAACAAGTTGTCTAACACAACATGTCCTAAGCTATCAGGAACTCCAACTGAGAGCTAGCAGGTCCATTCACACTCATATACTCCTACTAATTAAAATCACCTGCGCCGAATGGGAGGAGTGCTGATACCAGGAATAAAGAAGAAAAATTATATATACATATGTCAAATGGAGAACTGGATCGCACATCCACAAGCTATTCTTTGATCTAATTAACCTAGCTTCTCAGCGCAATATTCAGTGTACTGCCCCCTATACTGCATGCTTATACAAGAGGAATTAGTGTACATTTTGATCAAAAGGCATACGCCCACTCACTGCATCAAGGTTGCCTCTTGGAGTGGGACCTACTCTAAACTTGAAGCAGCACTGCGTGGCGTCCACCGGCGCCACAGCACTGCACCAGCAGGCAGCGGGACCCAGTAGCCAAACAGCACCCCTGCTACCTGCCACCTCGGCACTGGGCCCCACTTACCCACCAGTACTGCACCACAGCAACAATGGCCGCCACACAGCACTGCATCATGTGAAAAGAGGCCACCACGTCGCACTGTGCCATCTGAACAGTGCCATCTGAACAGTGCCATCTTAACACAACATGTCCTAAGCTATCAGAAACCTAATATAGAAATGTTTGTGTATATATATATATATATATATATATATATAAAAATATAGCCTTGAGAAAAGGAGGAAGCAGCACACTGTGTAAACGAGGGGTGCACGTCCGGCCAATGTGGACCAGCACCTAGGTCCAGTGAACTACAAGTAGGAAAACAGCCAGCAGCACTCCGAATAAATTCAAGAAAATGGTGGTTTATTGGACCCAAAGTCAAGCGACGTTTCAACAGCTTGTTGCTGTCTTTATCAAGCACGGTGTATATATATATATATATATATATATATATATACATACATACATACATACATACACATACAGTAGTTCACATCATTACATTAAAATGTCAATTTCTATAGGTATTCCAAAGATCAACAAACCAACAAATTAGTAGACCAATTATGGTCAGGTTCTCCTTTAAGAAGAAGCCAATTTATGGTACCTACTAGTTTATTTATATTCCAAATGTGAACATAAACCGTTAATTATATTAGTCTGCCTTTAAGTTCTCCAATACTGATGAAAATATATTATTTTCTGAGAAAGCCTTCTTAATGTCTGTTGTGATATGCCATTATTTTTCCATTGATATAACTTGTATTTTAATGTTCATATTTCTCCAACTGCATCCTTCTACATGGATTCTTATACAGAGCTATCAATCACATATTGTTAGAGACAATAGAACCGCCAACATAGCTGCATTAATTTCTGCCGTGACTTTCAGCTATGTACCGTAAATCATTCACACCTCCATCATTCATTTATAAAGATCAGACACTTATCAGGAAAATTCATTTTATTCCTAGACTTGTGAAGCAATAGATGTATTGATGGATTGGACAATCCTCAAACCAATTTACAATTTCAATGAACATAAAAAAGATTACTTCAATTTCAATTTTGCACCAAAGATAGTTTTTTATTATAGTAAGTTAAAACAAGCCCAATTATTTTAGCTTTTAAATATAATTTAATAGATATAATTTAATCTGTGGAAACTTTAGGAATTTCATACAATTATTACATTATAATCAATGATTTTTTTTTCATATGGTATGCGTATTGTTATTTTCTTCTTGCTACCTATTTTAAAGATTCTTAAACCATGATCCTTTGGGTCAGATATCTGTATCTGTTCAGCTCTGATCAATAAATGTTTATAATAGTTAATAATTTACATAATTTGTTTATAATTGTTAACATCAATAAAGTTTATAACTAGGAGCTTGGCAAGTAGATAAGAGGTCAACCGTCAGAAGCTGGAGAAGCAGGGGAGCATTTCAACTGATACAGCCGGAAGCCAAGTTCACTGTATGTGTAAGCAGGTCAGACCTTACAGAAAGGCAGTACGCATGGCTCACCACTCTAGGATGGTGGAAAGGAACAGACAGACAAAGGTGTAACTTAAACAAGCCAAAATATTGGTTTCAAACAGGGCAGCAAGCTTAGTTGTTACAACTGTCTTATGACATGAAACAGGCTTAGTTGTTATAGTCTTAGAAGAAGAAACAGCCTTACTGGTTATAGTCTTCGAAGAGGCAACAGGGTTAGTGGTTTAGGAGACTCTCAGTGAGAGTGCGGTAAGCAATAGGTTAAATAGGTGCACTCTCTCTCTCTCTCGTCAAGAGGCAACAACATACTCGCCCTCTGTCTTGATAGGCACCAACGACAATGATGACACCCTGTCTCTGAGTCTCTGTCTTTCTCTGCTTAGCAACAAGGAAATTTGTTTTGTATTTTACTTTACCTGCTACACTAATGACAGGTGTACACCGCTTACTCTGCACAAGTGTCCCTTCTGGTCATGGTATCTCACTTCTCATGACACATTGAAAATACTTTGCACTGTCACTCAACAGTCACAGTATTTTTCCTAGTGATTCACATATACCATGGCAGTCTGACTGGTCTTTGTAGTCTAAACCTGGATTCTCTATAGGGTCAAGCTGTGTCAGGGTGCAGGAACTAGATAGTGCAAGTCGAATACTCCCCAGGCCTACTCTCTCTCCATTGCAATACTCAACTGCTCTGTGGTGCGATCTATGCCCTGAGGTGGTGCACTCTTTTCACTAATAGCTTTCACTTCCACTATTAGATAGGTACATGCAGGTGTTTATCTGGATCTGTCTCCAGCAGAAACGTATTCCCAGCATGCAGTTTTTATTTGCTTCCCTACTACTTCTTTATGTCTGCAGGGCACTGTGATTTATGATATCAGGCATTTGTGCCATCACTACAGCTTGAAGCCTGCATAATTAGATCACATGAACAAAAAGGTCCTCGTGCAGATAGCAGCATATTATCCAATGCAATAAAATAAATGGCCACTAAGTGTTAGCATAACCTCAGTGCTGTGTACAACATATACAGTGCAGTATACTTATATCAGTGTTTCTCAACCTGGGGTACCCGTATACTAATGTGTATGCACTGCGGGGTCAAGTGTTATATCAAAAGTAAAAAACACATCTAAGCCTGGTATATTGTCAGGCAATAGTTCATTGCTGGTTGCTAGGTGTAATGAAAAGGTAACATGACTATATGCCATTAGAAAAAAAGTGGGTTAACTTCTGGAGAATAGTCCATAAAAATCTGTGTGTGCACTAGTCCATGTGGTCAGAGCTGTGCAGCTGCTTTTGACTAGATTTTTTGGCTTTTAGCAAGGTCCAAAGGAGTGAAAAATAATATATCCAATGAATATCCATCAATCCGATAGACTTCGGTAAATCAATCAATGGACAGTGATAATTCAATATTTATGGTACTTGCCCCCTTATTAATTGACTTTCCAGTCACCTATAAGGGATTTGGATAATGAACCAGAAGGGTCACTCAGAAACCCATGAGCTGAAAGTATAAAACATGTTTGAACCAAAGAATTGTTTTTGTTTTCTTTGTGTAGTCAAGACTGAGGTACTGTATGAATCAATTTGTTTGCCTCCCCTCAAGGCGAAAAAGACACAGAAGTAAAGGTTAGGTCTCCTGTTATTTAATCCCTTTTATTTTTTAACAGTTTTCTTTTTTATACTTTTTTTTAAGCACCGTACCTTTTTGTATTAAAGCTTTAAAACTTTAATGTTTAGTACTCGTAGGTCTAATACCAATTTCTTTCCAAAGAGTAATGTCTGAAAGTGGTGTATGTCGGTGTGTACTTGTGCGTTAATGGATTGGAAAAAAATTATAGAGAAAAGTATTTGCTTAGTATTGCTCTGTGTGTCATTACAATGGTTCTGGGTAGAGGCAGTCACATATACTGGCCTCAGGTGACAGAGCTGGACACCTTTCCAGCATTCACAGTTATACATTTCACATGAAATGCATCTTATAGGAAGTGTGCTTCAATTAATATGTTTCATAATATTGAATATGTCTATTTCATGAAGTCTTAGTCATTAGATGTGCCTAATAGTGATGTCGCGAACATAAAATTTTCCATTCATGAATGGCGAACGTGAATTTCCGTAAATGTTCGCGAACGGGCGAACCGGGCGAACCGCAATAGACTTCAATGGGAAGGCGAATTTGAAAACCCACAGGGACTCTTTGTGGCCACAATAGTGATGGAAAAGTTGTTTCAAGGGGACTAACACCTGGACTGTGGCATGCCGGAGGGGGATCCATGGCAAAACTCCCATGGAAAATTACATAGTTGACGCAGAGTGTGGTAAGTTGAAATCGCAATGCGATTTATATAACTTGAATTAATCGCATTGCGATTTCAACTTTCTCAAATCCGACAGTACATTCTAGCATGGAGTCGTTCCCATGGTGATGGGGACGCTCCATGAGCACGCAAGTCGCCAGAAGTTCTAAGCTGAAATCACAATGCGATTTAGAGAACTTGAATTAATCGCATTGCGATTTCAACTTAGAGCTTCTGCCGACTTCCGTGCTCATGGAGCGTCCCCATCACCATGGGAACGGGTCCATGCTAGAATGTACTGTCGGATTTGAGAAAGTTGTAATCACAATGCGATTAATGCAGGTTACATTAATCGCATTGCGAATTCAACTTAGAGCTGCTGGGTTCCTAATGGTTGTATTGCTAGTATATAACGAATATTGAGAATATAGTGCTACATTCGTTATATTCGTCAATTCTAGCAATACAACCATTAGGAACTTATCTTTAAGTTGAATTTGCGATTAATATAACCTGCATTATTCGCATTGCGATTACAACTTAGATCTGAGTTCCTAATGGTTGTATTGCTAGAATTGACAACGAATATAGCACTATATTCTCAATCTTCGTTATATTCTATCAATATAACCATTAGCAACCCAGCTCTAAGTTGTAATCGCAATGCGATTAATATAACCTGTATTAGGCTACTTTCACACTTGCGTTCAGAGCAGATCCGTTTGAGACGGATCCGCTCATATAATGCAGACGATGGGATCTGTTCAGAACGGATCGGTCTGCATTTTATTGTAAAAAAAATTCTAAGTGTCAAAGTAGCCTCAGACGGATCCGTCCAGACTTTACATTGAAAGTCAATGGGGGACGGATCCGTTTGAAAATTGAGCCATAGTGTGTCATATTCAAACGGATCCGTCTCCATTGACTTACATTGTAAGTCTGGATGGATCCGTTTGCCTCCGCACGGCCTGCTGAGCGGAGCAGAGGCCAAACGCTGCCAGACTGATGCATTCTGAGCGGATCCACATCCATGATGCATTAGGGCTGGACGGAAGCGTTCGGGGCCGCTTGTGAGAGCCTTTGAACGGAACTCACAAGCGGAGCCCCGAACGCTAGTGTGAAAGTAGCCTTAATCGCATTGCGATTACAACTTTGTGACACTACAGCTTCAGAATTAATATAAGATGGATGCTGTCCTTGCTTTTTGATAGGCGGTGGGAGGGTCTGGGATGGAGGGTATGCTGATTGGCTGGAATGTGTCTGCTGACTGTGAGGTACAGGGTCAAAGTTTGCTCAATGATGACGTATAGGAGGTGGACCAAACATCGCATATGTTCGCCCACCGCGAACGCGAACATGCGATATTCGCTGGGAACTGTTCGCCGGCGAATAGTTCGGGACATCTCTAGTGCCTCCCAGATGAGGTGAAAAATCTTAGGAGTACCCCAAATACTCACTTCCATATTTCTGCCAACATCCTCACACCAAGTGGGAGGAAGCACAGGAACAGGAAAAGATGAACGTCTTAACGTCTGTTCTGAGGTCTGTACAGTGGTCCTTTAGATTTTTGTCTGGACTAGGATCTGTAAACAGAGAGTCTGGCCTGCGGTTTGTACACAGGTGTGATCTGGTATGTGGCCTTTATCCATTTAGGGGTCTACTGAAGGTGTTCATATGTACTTTGTCATTCAAATGGTGACAATTAAGGGAATGTTCTATATAAATGGGTAGGGTACAAGCACAAGTTGTACTGCATGCAACGCATGCCTCTTCTCCCCCCATCACACAGACACCAATGCCATATTCAAACCCCTCCTACCCAACATTGGTGGTAGGTCATGATAGGGATAGTTCATCAATAGTTAACTCCTGGAGAGCCCATTTAATTCAAACTATCTAACGATACAAGAGTCACAAGTAACTTTAGTAGGAATAAGTTATTATTGAGTATTAACCAAGGGATTGCACATTTGTCAACTATCCTGTAGACAGTTGAAACATATGTTTTGTGGTAAGCCTCTTAAAGGGAGTCTGTCACCACATTTTAGCATGTTAGACCGTTAAAATAGGGTTATGTGATCCACCCAGAACATAAAAACGGTACCTTTGTTGTAGAAAACTGACTTTTCTTTTTGCCGAAAATGAATTTATAAGATTATATTCTGAGCCCTCTCAAGTGCCCAGGGCGATCTCTCAATCCTCGGAGCCCCAGGCAGCACCTCCTAAACGGCTTATAACCCCGCCCTCCGTGCGCCTCTGCCCGCCCGTTTACTCCCCTCCCCTGTCCTTTTCCACTGCGGCTGTGCGGTCCAAATCGTCCAAACAGGGGAGGGGAGTAAACGGGCGGGCAGAGGCGCACGGAGGGCGGGGTTATGAGCCGTTTAGGAGGTGCCTGCCTGGGGCTCCGAGGATTGAGAGACCACCCTGGGCACTTGAGAGGGCTCAGAACATAATCTTATAAGTTCATTTTCGGCAAAAAGAAAAGTCTGTTTTCTACAACAAAGGTACCGTTTTTATGTTCTGGGTAGATCACATAACCCTATTTTAACGGTCTAACATGCTAAAATGTGGTGACAGACTCCCTTTAAAAGGGCTGCCTTGGTGAAAATGGGGATATGTCCGGGTTTAGCTCTGAACTCTGACAACCCCTTTAAGTTTGTTGTTGTAGTAATGTGAAAAAATGTGGAAAGTTTCAAGGAGTATACTTACAGTACAGTTATATTAGAATATTACAGTTCAGTTAGAAAAATATGTTTTCAAAGTGAAATCCCTTTGAGATAAGAAAATGCTAAAAAATGAATAAAGTTTATGACAATATGAAAGATGTACATGTATATTTGGTCACTGTCAACTTGAAACATAAAACACAGACAATACAGTTATTGTTTCATTTAAGTCGAACAGTGTTTAAAAAAAGGAAGATCTAAAATTCTCTTAAATGAAATGCTACCACAACATGATGTCTTAGATGTCTTCAACCACTTCTGCAAAAAACATAGGAGATGCATTTGAAACAGAAGCTTTACAATTATATGCAGGGAGGCAAAAACTAAAAAGCTTCTCCAGTACTTAAACTGCATCTATGAAAACTGTATGCTTTTGCAATTCAAAGCTTGTGCTATAATGCAAATTGTGGTGTCTCTCAGCTTGATTCTCCCACTTGCTTCTCACTTTAGGGTCAAAAGAAATCGCAATTGTGACTAGACGATACCTTATGTCAAAAGGCTGGGCAGCAAAAATTTGATTTATTACATAAAATAGAAGGTTTAATATGCATTAAAAGGACATATCTAGTCTCACCTTCAAGATTTAAAATCTCCAAAGGATTGGCAACTAGAGATGGCCTTGTGGTTCGCCCAGCTGTCGTTTTGCAGTGAACTTTGCTTGTTTGAGATTCGCCGAACATGCGAAAATATGGTGATATTCGCTTGCGCTATATTTTTTTGAGTAGCGTTGAACTTTGACCCATGACACATCCATTAGGTTGGACAGGACAGCTAATTGAGATGTTTCAGCACATGGACACACCCCCAACCCTATAACAGAACCCGATCTGCCAGCCATTTAACATTATGGGGGAATCAGCCCCCACAACCCCTAGCAGGTGCAGATTGCTATGGCGAAATATAGATAAACGCAAAAACACAAAATGCAATCGCTCTCTGCAACCAGCACTCTGCCCTGCCTTTATGCTGGATGTTGATTGAGGCATCGGTGTACATTTTGGCCAAAGCGTAATAAGCCACTCACCACGTTAAGGTCGCCTTAATGAGTGGTCCCTAACACTAGTTCCTACCTTTTATGGGCCATGACAGCCACACAAAGTCCAGAGAGCGCAGGTACAGCATGCACACTCTGCTTTTAACCCCGTCCGGTGCCATTACAGCTTTCATCGGATCCAGGGATGCAAGTACCAACATGCATGCTGAGCCCACTATATACTTCTCCTGGAGCCTAATGGCTACTGGTAGGTGCTATATAAAAAGACTCAGTTTTATACTGACTTTAAAACCAGCCTCCAGGGCATACTAACTGTTCAGGTGTGCATGACTGCTTGGAGATTGCCACGCCTCCAATATATACTACAAACAAAAAAATATGGGGGATTCAGCCCGCACAACCCCCTGAAGGGCAAAGTGTTTCTGTGTTTTTGCGTTTGTATCTGTATTTCACCATAGCAATCTGCACCTGCTAGGGGTTGTGCGGGCTGAATCCCCCATATATTTTCTTTTTAGTATATATTGGAGGCGTGGCGATCTCCAAGCAGTCATGCACACCTGACCAGTTAGTCTGCCCTGGAGGCTGGTTTTAAAGTCAGTATAAAACTGAGTCTGCTTATATAGCACCTACCAGTAGCCATTAGGCTCCAGGAGAAGTATATAGTGGGCTCAGCATGCATGTTGGTACTTGCATCCCTGGATCCGATGAAAGCTGTAATGGCACCAGACGGGGTTAAAAGCAGAGTGTGCTTGGCGTGCATGCTGTACCTGCGCTCCCTGGACTTTGTGTGGCTGTCATGGCTCATAAAAGGTAGGAACTAGTGTTAGGGGCCACTCATTAAGGCGACCTTGACGTGGTGAGTAGCTTATTACGCTTTGGCCAAAATGTACACCAATGCCTTATTCAACATCCAGCATAATGGCAGGGCAGAGTGCTGGTTGCAGAGTGCGATTGCATTTTGAGATTTTACATTATGTGTTTTGCCAGTGTACGAAGATGTTGAATTTTGGAGCAGGGACACCAAACGCTAGCTAATAGGGCCACAAAAGTCCCTTTAACGACTGGTATAGGTCTTCTATTGATAGGTGTGATATAGAGGGGTATGATATACTTATAATATACTTTCTAACATAGAAATTAAATTATAGTGTATTTGAGGGGTGCCATATACCTTCTTCCACAAAATTCTGATTGAGGGCTGCTATACACCTGCTTCCACAAAATAATGAATGAGGGGTGCCATATACCCGTTTCCGCCAAATACTAATGTAGTAGTTCCATATACCTGATTTCCGCCAAATACTGATTGAGGGTTGCTTTATACCTGTTTCCGCAAAATACTGATTGAGGGGGTGCCATATACCTTCTTCTACAAAATACTGATTGAGGGGTTCTGTTGCTATATACCTTCTTTCACTAAATACTGATTGAGGGGTGCAATACACCATTTTCTGCCAAATACTGATTGAGGGGTGTCATATGCCTTCTTCTACTAAATACTGATTGAGGGGTGCTATTGCTATATACCTTCTTCCACAAAATACTGATTAAGGGGTGCTATATACCCGTTTCTGCCAAATACTGATTGAGCAGTGCTATATACCGTCTTCCACTAAATACTGATTGAGGGGTACTATATACCTTCTTCCACCAAATACCGATTTAAGAGTGCAATATACCTGCTTTTACAAAATACTGATTGAGGGGTGCCATATACCTGTTTCCACCAAATACTGATTAAGGGGTGCCATATACCTTCTTCCTCTGAATCAGTATTGAGGGGTGCTATTGCTATATACTTTCTTCCACTAAATACTGATTGAGGGGTGCAATACACCTACTTCCACAAAATACTGATTGAGGGGTACCATATTCCTGTTTCTGCCAAATACTAATTGAGGGGTGCTATATACCACTTTCACATGAAGAGTCAACTGAAGAACCCCATAATGTGTCACATGGAGCAAATGTAGCAACTAGAACAAAAACAAGTGACACAAAAAATTAGCCAAGGTACAGTATGATAGTACAGAAGAAAAAAAAAAGGGAAACTGACAAAAATAATAACAAAACAATCAAGTCAGGATAGCAACACTAACAAGAAAAGTAAAACAATAAATAAATAAGGATTTTTTTCCAGCCAAAATTATTAACAAGAAAATAATATGGTGAGGAAGAAGGGGGAAAGGACTAACTACCAAATTTACCAAATATATAACAAAGGGAGAAGGCATCTTTAATTTTAGTAAATATATTTAGTAAAGTTCTGCCCCTTTGATGCTTTTATAGGTCTAAAAAAAAATCCTACACAATTTAGCTCTATAAAAATACTTCCTGAAGAAAGAATTGACAAAAAGCACCTTTACAAACCAAAGGATTAAATTGCGATACTGGAGCTATATACTCTAACACACAAACCAATAAACCAATTGATATAAGGGAAAGGCCCACAAAACTTCTCACAAAAGGAAAAACAAGCTATTAAAGCCCTACATGCAAACCATGATATAGACATTATGTCACGGTGGGGAGTGGGGAAAACCCCCCACCGTGTGGTGTCAAAGGGAAAAGGGGATCAGCCAGGCCAAAAAGGAGTAATAAGGGAGCAGGTCACCTCTTACAACATCCCTAATCCTCTCCCTGACTCCCCACCGTATGAACGGACCCAGATGGTGGGACGGCTCATATTCTGGATACCTAATATCCTGAGTCGCCCTGGAAATCCCTCACTTAGGAGCAGGGGAGAGACGACCTGTTCATCCCAGTCATGGAGGAACAGGAGTCTCTATCTGAGGCCAGGCTGCAAGGAGAGGGGAACACATACAGCATATGGAGATGGCAGGTAAGCGAAACCAAAAACACACTTACTTGCCACAGACACACTGACTGGAACCTATGCACTAGTGCTGCAGTCTACACCAACATTAAAGGACACAGCACACACCACAAACCACACAGGAACCCAGGACTCCCATAGCTGCAATAACATGAGGCAGGGGAATGACTAATAAACATGCTGGACACCAAACACCACCAGACATGTAACACCAAACAAGAAATACAAACACCCTGAACATCACCCACTCCAGACAAATAAAGACAGAAAGGGAAGGAGACACTGGAATAACAATGAACATCTATGACCACAAGAGTGGCCCTCACTGGAAAGATGGTAAAGCCAGGAGCAGTGAACCACCAGCACACACCAAGCCTGGAGAAACACTGAGCAACAGGCTTCCAACAGAGAGTAAATAGCCCAAGCAGCCACACCTACAAACACATAAACCCAGTGTTCACAAAACACTAGGAAGGGAGTTAACCCTTCCAACACCAGACAGAGGAAGGAAGCCACTTAAAGGGGAAGTGCACACACAAGCATGCCAAACCACACGTTACCACCGGCAACAGCATGCATGGCAACCATGTCACGGCAATCACCCAGAAGGCCGAGACACTGCCACTGCATGCTCACACAGCAACACGTTTCTACGGGGAACCGCAAGTGTAGCAACAGTGTCACAGCGCAAACCAAAGGCCGTGACGCTCCCACCCCTCAAAGCCCCCCCAACAACAACAACAACAACAAAAAAGGAACTAAACAGAACACCCAATTAACAACAGGGCGGCGGGGTAGGGGAAAGTAACAGGATCAGTGTCAGTGCAAAGAAGTCTCTACCTCAGACACGGTTCACACCAGGTCGCTGCCAGCATGCATCCCCAACCAGCACAAGCCAGTACACCACAGGAATGCATCCAGCACAAAACACAAGCACCTAAACCACTGAGAAATGGACGAGGAGAAATGCAAACACCAGTTACGGTTCACGCCAACTGCAACCAACAGTCACAGGGAACCGCACTGTTAACAGCGTCTCACCTTTCACCCTCCCTCTGGAGGATAAGCATGTGCGCCAGAAAAGCGGCAGGCAACACATGCTGGGCCCTCTTCCAAAGGCTCCAAGCAAGGCCACGGCGGGGAGTGAGGGAGCAGGGACAGTTAGGGACACCAAACGCTAGCTAATAGGGCCACAAAAGTCCTTTTAAGGACTGGTATAAATGTTCTATCGATAGGTGTGTTATAGCGGGGTATGATATACTTATAATATAATTTCTAACATAGAAATTATATTATAGTGTATTTGAGGGGTGCCATATACCTTCTTCCACAAAATACTGATTGAGGGGTGCTATGCAACTGCTTCCACAAAATACTAAATGAGGGGTGCCATATACCTGTTTCTGCCAAATACTGATTGAGGGGTGCCATATACTTGTTTCCGCCAAATACTGATTGAGGGGTGCTATATGCCTGTTTTGCGCCAAATACTAATTGAGGGGTGCCATATACCTGTTTCCGCCAAAATACTGATTGAGGGGGTGCCATATACCTTCTTCTACAAAATACTGATTGAGGGGTGCTGTTGCTATATACCTTCTTTCACCAAATACTGATTGAGGGGTGCAATACACCATTTTCTGCCAAATACTGATTGAGGGGTGTCATATACCTTCTCCCACTAAATACTGATTGAGGGGTGCTATTGCAATATACCTTCTTTCACAAAATATTGATTGAGGGGTGCTATATACCTGTTTCTGCCAAATACTGATTGAGGGGTGCTATATAACTTCTTCCACTAAATACTGATTGAGGGGTGCTATTGATATATACCTTCTTTCACCAAATACTGATTGAAGAGTGCAATACACCTGCTTCCACAAAATACTGATTGAGGGGTGCCATATACTTGCTTCCGCCAAATACTGATTGAGGGGTGCTATATACCCGTTTCCGCCAAATACTGATTGAGGGGTGCCATATACCTTCTTCCTCTGAATACTGATTGAGGGGTACTATTGCTATATCCTTTCTTCCACCAAATACTGATCGAGGGGTGCAATACACCATTTTCCGCCAAATACTGATTGAGGGGTGTCATATACCTTCTTTCACTAAATACTGATTGAGGGGGGCTATTGCTATAAACCTTGTTCCACCAAATACTGATTAAGGGGTGCAATATTCCTGATTCCGCCAAATACTAATTGAGGGGTGCTATATACCACTTTCACATGAAGAGTCAAGTGAAAAACCCCATAATGTATCACATGGAGCGAAAGGAGCAACTAGAACAAAAACAAGTGACACAAAAAATTAACCAAGGTACAGTATTATAGTACAGAAGGAAAAAAAAAAAAGGGAAACCAGCAAAAATGACAAAAACAGTAACAAAACAATCAAGTCAGGATAGTAACAGCTGAGACAGTGTGGGACAAATTCTATATACCCCCTCCCCCCTACCCTACCGTGAAACAGATATTTCTTGCAAACAGTCCCATGTAAAATACATCACTCTCCCTTCAGCTCCTCCAGCATATAGTCCAATGTAAGATACATCACTGCCCTGCCTTCAGCCCCTCCAGCATACAGTCCCATGTAAAATACATCACTCTCCCTTCAGCTCCTCCAGCATACAGTCCCATGTAAGATAAAACCCCCAGAGGATGCCATCTGCCCACCTCTCCTGTCCATATACCAGGCCTACCAGTATTACCCCTTTAAATACCGCCTGGTCACCCCACACCTAACAGTCTGAGTCACTTGTCTCCCTGAGTAGAGTTGAGCGGACACCTGGATGTTCGGGTTCGAGAAGTTCGGCCGAACTTCCCGGAAATGTTCGGGTTCGGGATCCGAACCCGATCCGAACTTCGTCCCGAACCCCATTGAAGTCAATGGGGACCCGAACTTTTCGGCACTAAAAAGGCTGTAAAACAGCCCAGGAAAGGGCTAGAGGGTTGCAAAAGGCAACAACATGTAGGTAAATCCCATGCAAACAAATGTGGATAGGGAAATGAATAAAAATAAAAATAAAATAAATAAAAATTAACCAATATCAATGGAGAGAGGTCCCATAGTAGAGAATCTGGCTTCACGTCACCCACCACTGGAACAGTCCATTCTCAGATATTTAGGCCCCGGCACCCAGGCAGAGGAGAGAGGTCCCGTAACAGAGAATCTGGCTTCATGTCAGCAGAGAATCAGTCTGCATGTCATAGCAGAGAATCAGGCTTCACGTCACCCACCAGTGCAACAGTCCATTGGCACATATTTAGGCCCAGCACCCAGGCAGAGGAGAGAGGTCCCGTAACAGAGGATCTGGCTTCATGTCAGCAGAGAATCAGTCTGCATGTCATAGCAGAGAATCAGGCTTCACGTCAGCCACCACTGCAACAGTCCATTGGCATATATTTAGGCCCACCCAGGCAGAGGAGAGAGGTCCCGTAACAGAGGATCTGGCTTCATGTCAGCAGAGAATCAGTCTGCATGTCATAGCAGAGAATCAGGCTTCACGTCAGCCACCACTGCAACAGTCCATTGGCATATATTTAGGCCCAGCACCCAGGCAGAGGAGAGAGGTCCCGTAACAGAGGATCTGGCTTCATGTCAGCAGAGAATCAGTCTGCATGTCATAGCAGAGAATCAGGCTTCAGGCCAGCCACCACTGCAACAGTCCATTGTCAGATATTTAGGCCCAGCACCCAGGCAGAGGAGAGAGGTCCCGTAACAGAGGATCTGGCTTCATGTCAGCAGAGAATCAGTCTGCATGTCATAGCAGAGAATCAGGCTTCACGTCACCCAACATTGGAACAGTCCATTGGCATATATTTAGGCCCAGGCAGAGGAGAGAGATCCCGTAACAGAGAATCTGTCTTCATGTCAGCAGAGAATCAGTCTGCACGTCATAGAGAATCAGGCTTCACGTCACCCAACATTGGAACAGTCCATTGGCATATATTTAGGCCCCGGCACCCAGACAGAGGAGAGGTTCATTCAACTTTGGGTAGCCTCGCAATATAATGGTAAAATGAAAATAAAAATAGGATTGAATGAGGAAGTGCCCTGGAGTACAATAATATATGGTTAAGGGGAGGTAGTTAATGTCTAATCTGCACAAGGGATGGACAGGTCCTGTGGGATCCATGCCTGGTTCATTTTTATGAACGTCAGCTTGTCCACATTGGCTGTAGACAGGCGGCTGCGTTTGTCTGTAATGACGCCCCCTGCCGCGCTGAATACACGTTCAGACAAAACGCTGGCCGCCGGGCAGGCCAGCACCTCCAAGGCATAAAAGGCTAGCTCTGGCCACGTGGACAATTTGGAGACCCAGAAGTTGAATGGGGCCGAACCATCAGTCAGTACGTGGAGGGGTGTGCACACGTACTGTTCCACCATGTTAGTGAAATGTTGCCTCCTGCTAACACGTTGCGTATCAGGTGGTGGTGCAGTTAGCTGTGGCGTGTTGACAAAACTTTTCCACATCTCTGCCATGCTAACCCTGCCCTCAGAGGAGCTGGCTGTGACACAGCTGCCTTGGTGACCTCTTGCTCCTCCTCTGCCTTGGCCTTGGGCTTCCACTTGTTCCCCTGTGACATTTGGGAATGCTCTCAGTAGCGCGTCTACCAACGTGCGCTTGTACTCGCGCATCTTCCTATCACGCTCCAGTGCAGGAAGTAAGGTGGGCACATTGTCTTTGTACCGTGGATCCAGCAGGGTGGCAACCCAGTAGTCCGCACACGTTAAATTGTGGGCAACTCTGCTGTCGTTGCGCAGGCACTGCAGCATGTAGTCGCTCATGTTTGCCAGGCTGCCCAGGGGTAAGGACAAGCTGTCCTCTGTGGGAGGCGTATCGTCATCGTCCTGCCTTTCACCCCAGCCACGCACCAGTGTTGGGCCCGAGCTGCGTTGGGTGCCACCCCACTGTGACCATGCTTCATCCTCATCCTCCTCCACCTCCTCCTCATCCTCGTCCTCCTCGTCCTCCAGTAGTGGGCCCTGGCTGGCCACATTTGTACCTGGCCTCTGCTGTTGCAAAAAACCTCCCTCTGAGTCACTTCGAAGAGACTGGCCTGAAAGTGCTACAAATGACCCCTCTTCCTCCTCCTCCTCCTCCTGGGCCACCTCCTCTTCCATCATCGCCCTAAGTGTTTTCTCAAGGAGACATAGAAGTGGTATTGTAACGCTGATAGCGGCGTCATCGCCAATGGCCATGTTGGTGGAGTACTCGAAACAGCGCAACAGGGCACACAGGTCTCGCATGGAGGCCCAGTCATTGGTGGTGAAGTGCTGTTCTGTAGTGCGACTGACCCGTGCGTGCTGCAGCTGAAACTCCACTATGGCCTGCTGCTGCTCGCACAGTCTGTCCAGCATGTGCAAGGTGGAGTTCCACCTGGTGGGCACGTCGCATATGAGGCGGTGAGCGGGAAGGCCGAAGTTACGCTGTAGCGCAGACAGGCGAGCAGCAGCAGGATGTGAACGCCGGAAGCGCGAACAGACGGCCCGCACTTTATGCAGCAGCTCTGACATGTCGGGGTAGTTGTGAATGAACTTCTGCACCACCAAATTCAGCACATGCGCCAAGCAAGGGATGTGCGTCAAACCGGCTAGTCCCAGAGCTGCAACGAGATTTCGCCCATTATCGCACACCACCAGGCCGGGCTTGAGGCTCACCGGCAGCAACCACTCGTCGGTCTGTTGTTCTATACCCCGCCACAACTCCTGTGCGGTGTGGGGCCTGTCCCCCAAACATATGAGTTTCAGAATGGCCTGCTGACGTTTACCCCGGGCTGTGCTGAAGTTGGTGGTGAACGTGTGTGGCTGACTGGATGAGCAGGTGGAAGAAGAGGAGGAGGAAGCCGAGTAGGAGGAGGTGGCAACAGGAGGCAAAGAATGTTGCCCTGTGATCCTTGGCGGCGGAAGGACGTGCGCCAAACAGCTCTCCGCCTGGGGCCCAGCTGCCACTACATTTATCCCAGTGTGCAGTTAGGGAGATATAGCGTCCCTGGCCGTGCTTACTGGTCCACGTATCTGTGGTTAGGTGGACCTTGCCACAGATGGCGTTGCGCAGTGCACACTTGATTTTATCGGATACTTGGTTGTGCAGGGAAGGCACGGCTCTCTTGGAGAAGTAGTGCCGGCTGGGAACAACATACTGTGGGACAGCAAGCGACATGAGCTGTTTGAAGCTGTCTGTGTCCACCAGCCTAAATGACAGCATTTCATAGGCCAGTAGTTTAGAAATGCTGGCATTCAGGGCCAGGGATCGAGGGTGGCTAGGTGGGAATTTACGCTTTCTCTCAAATGTTTGTGAGATGGAGAGCTGAACGCTGCCGTGTGACATGGTTGAGATGCTTGGTGACGGAGGTGGTGGTGGTGTTGGTGGTACATCCCCTGTTTGCTGGGCGGCAGGTGCCACCGTTCCTCCAGAGGCGGAGGAAGAGGCCGAGGCGGCAGCAGCAGAAGAGGCCGAGGCGGCAGCAGCAGAAGAGGTAGCAGGGGGAGCCTGAGTGACTTCCTTGGTTTTAAGGTGTTTACTCCACTGCAGTTCATGCTTTGCATGCAGGTGCCTGGTCATGCAGGTTGTGCTAAGGTTCAGAACGTTAATGCCTCGCTTCAGGCTCTGATGGCATAGCGTGCAAACCACTCGGGTCTTGTCGTCAGCACATTGTTTGAAGAAGTGCCATGCCAGGGAACTCCTTGAAGCTGCCTTTGGGGTGCTCGGTCCCAGATGGCGGCGGTCAGTAGCAGGCGGAGTCTCTTGGCGACGGGTGTTCTGCTTTTGCCCACTGCTCCCTCTTTTGCTACGCTGTTGGCACGGTCTCACCACTGCCTCTTCCTCTGAACTGTGAAAGTCAGTGGCACGACCTTCATTCCATGTGGGGTCTAGGACCTCATCGTCCCCTGCATCGTCTTCCACCCAGTCTTGATCCCTGACCTCCTGTTCAGTCTGCACACTGCAGAAAGACGCAGCAGTTGGCACCTGTGTTTCGTCATCAGAGACATGCTGAGGTGGTATTCCCATGTCCTCATCATCAGGAAACATAAGTGGTTGTGCGTCAGTGCATTTTATGTCTTCCACCGCTGGGGAAGGGCTGGGTGGATGCCCTTGGGAAACCCTGCCAGCGGAGTCTTCAAACAGCATAAGAGACTGCTGCATAACTTGAGGCTCAGACAGTTTCCCTGGTATGCATGGGGGTGATGTGACAGACTGATGGGGTTGGTTTTCAGGCGCCATCTGTGCGCTTTCTGCAGAAGACTGGGTGGGAGATAATGTGAACGTGCTGGATCCACTGTCGGCCACCCAATTGACTAATGCCTGTACCTGCTCAGGCCTTACCATCCTTAGAACGGCATTGGGCCCCACCAAATATCGCTGTAAATTATGGCGGCTACTGGGACCTGAGGTAGTTGGTACACTAGGATGTGTGGCTGTGGCAGATCGGCCACGTCCTCTCCCAGCACCAGAGGGTCCACTAACACCACCACGACCATGTCCGCGTCCGCGTCCTTTACTAGATGTTTTCCTCATTGTTATCGTTCACCACAACAACAAAAATATTATTTGGCCCAATGTATTGAATTCAAATTCAGGACTTTTTTTACAGACACCTAACACTATCTGGCTATCTATTTAGGTACCGTATTACACTAATACAGGCACAGCAGTAACCACAGATTTAGCTGAATATAAATTTGAGGCCTAGTATTTAGGCACTGGGTGACAGGTATAGGTTTACTGACAGAATTAGACTTGGAAATGCACAGTAGTGTGTGTGTGAAGTTATTCAGAATGACCCTATGTGCACCTTGAATCTGATATACCCTTTTAGGGATAGATTTCAAATAGCTCTGATACAGCAGAAACCACTAAATTAGGAAATTGCTAAATTGGTAATTGTATTTCAACCCAGAACAAAAAATGTGCTTTGACGGACACTAAATAACTTGCCCAGCCACAACAGTACAGCAGTAATGACAGATTTAGCAGGATATAAATTTGAGGCCTAGTATTTTGGCGCTGTGTGACAGGTATAGGTTTACTGACAGAATTAGACTTGGAAATGCACAGTAGCGTGTGTGTGAAGTTATTCAGAATGACCCTATGTGCACCTTGAATCTGATATACCCTTTTAGGGATATATTTAAAGTTCGCCTGATACAGCAGAAACCAATAAATTAGGAAATTGCTAAATTGGGAATTGTATTTCAACCCAGAACAAAAAATGTGCTTTGACGGACACTAAATAACTTGACCAGCCACACCAGTAACGACAGATTTAGCTGGATATAAACTTGAGGCCTAGTATTTAGGCGCTGGGTGACAGGTATACGTTTACTGACAGAATTAGACTGGGATATGGCCAAAAAATAACCACACTATTGATGGTTAAATGCACTTGGTGTGACAGCTTGACCAACCACACTACTGAGGGTTAAATGCACTTGGTGACAGGCGCAGCTTGCCCATGATGTAGTATATTGCCAAAAAATAAACAGACTATTGCTGGTTAAATGCACTTGGTGTGACAGCTTGACCAACCACACTACTGAGGGCTAAATGCACTTGGTGACAGGCGCAGCTTGCCCCTGATGTAGTATATGGCCAAAAAATAACCAGACTATTGTTGGTTAAATGCACTTGGTGTGACAGCTTCACACTGATGTAGGAATAAGCCAAAAAACAACCACACCATTAAGGGTTAAATGCACTTGGTCGCAGCTTGTGCTGGCACACCACAAGACACAAAATGGCCGCCGATCACCCCAGAAAAAAGTGACTGACAAACGGTCTGGGCAGCCTAAAAACAGTGAGCAATTGAGTATCAGCAGCTCAATGATCCACAGCTGCAGATCGATCAATTAATCAAGTCCTTTGGAGGAGTTAATCTGCCTAATCTCGCCCTACTGTCGCAGCCGCAACCTCTCCCTACGCTAATCAGAGCAGAGTGACGGGCGGTGCTATGTGACTCCAGCTTAAATAGAGGCTGGGTCACATGGTGCTCTGGCCAATCACAGCCATGCCAATAGTAGCCATGGCTGTGACGGCCTCTTGGGGCAAGTAGTATGACGCTTGTTGATTGGCTGCTTTGCAGCCTTTCAAAAAGCGCCAAGAAAGCGACGAACACCGAACCCGAACCCGGACTTTTACGAAAATGTCCGGGTTCGGGTCCGTGTCACGGACACCCCAAAATTCGGTACGAACCCGAACTATACAGTTCGGGTTCGCTCATCCCTAATGTTGAGGAGAAGGCCCAGAAATTTTTTTTAATTCGGAAACTCGGACGGGTTTCCACCGGTTGGCGGCTATAAATTGATTGGCATACCGATTTGTTTCTGCCACGACTATGTCCAAGAGCTCCGCTGTCAAGAACAGCTAAAAAAATCCCAGGGCCGAACCGATCTGAGCTGTCTCAACCTGAACTCCAGACTGGGCGGTGAAAGGGGGAACTAATGGTGCGGCTGAAGTTGGGGACTGCCAATCAGGGTTTGCCAGCACCTCAGGGACTCTAGGGGATCTACGGGCCTGTCTGTGCGGTGGCTGCGACGGGGTAACTATTGCACATGCCACCGTACCAGCTTCAACTGCCCTTCTGGTGCTCGCCACTTCACCATGTTGTACGGCAGTGCTGGTACTAGGTCCAGGGTGGGCTGCGCTGCTGGTGTATGCCTCACCACGTAATACGACAGCGCCAGCCCCACTCTGCTGCCCTTGAAGCGGATCCTGCACAACCTATGATCTAGCAACACGGGGCCGGGTACGCCTGGTGCTATTAGGGACCTCAACCTCCTCGTCCGAACTTTGGGCAGACTGCCACTGCTTTCTACAGGTTCATATTCTGACCCGCTAGATTCGTCAGATGAGGGTTCCCATTCCTCATCCGACTGGGTCAGAATCCTGTAGTGGAAACATGTAAACGTGTTGGAATGGCCTAGTCAAAGCCCAGATCTCAATCCCCCAAAAAATCTGTGGTCAGACTTAAAGATTGCTGTTCTCAAGCGCAAAACATCCAACCTGAAGGAGCTGGATCAGTTTTTGTAAGGAGGAATGGGCAAAAATCCCAGTGGTAAGATGTGGCAACTGCTCATAGAGACTTATCCAAAGCAACTTGGATTGCCGCAAAAGGTTGCTCTACAAAGTACTGACTTTAGAGGGGTGAATAGTTATGCACATTGACCTTTTCTGTTATTTTGTCCTATTTGTTGTATGCTTTAGAATTAACCAATTAAAAAAAAGGTCTAAGTTGTAGGCATGTTCTACAAATTAAATTATGCAAATCCTCAAACAATCCATGTTAATTCCAGGTGGTGAGGAAACAAAAAAGAACGAAGTTAAGGGGGGGTGAATACTTTTGCTTAGCACTGTATACATTACAGAGTGTTGTCAAAACATACAAAAAGTTATATATGCATCTACCTGGTCTTTGAAGTGGAAATATTAGAATTAGGCCGCCTGCACACGGGCGTGTTTTTTCACAACTACAGACGGTTTAAACCCGGACTGCGGTCCTGCAGAGTGGATGAGCGCACGGTGTGATTGGTTGCTATGACGCCGTGCGCTTCCGGCCACCGCTGCTGTACTGTGATACACTTGTATGATCTATACAAGTAGCGGCAAGAAGCGCATGGGGTCATAGCAACCAATGACGCTGTGCGCTTGTTCACTCTGCAGGACAACGGTCTGTAGTTGTGAAAAAACACAGGCGTGTGCATGCGGCCTTACTGTTACGGTTAGAAGATAGGATTGTATTACGACTGTATGTGGGTGGGGTCTGAGCTATCAGATATTGTCCAGCTGAGCAGAGATGTACCTGTCTAGTGAAGTGACGGTACAGTATGAGGTGTACAGCTGGTTCACTTCCCCGTGGTGCACCCTGGGTTTCTCTAAATAAACCAGCAAATACTGGCGGTCTGACAAAGAAAGCTTCTCCTAAATCCTGACCAATAGGACACAAATTATAATCTATAAACTGTGTGTGTGTGCGGTATATAGTGTGTGTGCGGTATATAGTGTGTGTGCGGTATATAGTGTGTGTATGTGTGCGTGCGGTTTATAGTGTGTGTGTGGTATATAGTGTGCGGCATGACAATGGATGTGCAATGTGCATGTGAAAGATATTTCTCCGCTTTCCATACAAATATGCTACTAACATAGTGGGTGTGATGTCACAGGAATACTTACTGCAATAATACCTAATTTCTAGTGAGACCTTATAAAATGTGAATTTTTGTGCACTTAAGAAGAATTAGAATCGCAGAAGGTTGCTATGGCGTTTTTTTTTTATAACACTCTTTATGAATATACAGTGGCAGTGCTCCAGACTAAAAAAAATACCTAGTAGCCATTGGCTCCTGAACTGAAAAATTTAGGAGCCAAATAAAAAATTTTGTCGCCAAATGGAAACTGAATTAAAATGTTGGTATTGTGACAACGCTACGCAGATCAGATCGGCATAGGGTTGTTTCAATACCAAAATTTTGATTCGCTTTCGTCACCATAAAAAAGTATTGCAATACTCAATACCACGCAAAAAAAAATAAAAAACACCAAAAAAAAGCTGTGTGTATTGTGTACGTTCGGCTCATAATACAGTAGAACAGTCCTATCCTATTTTTTGGGGTGACAAGGTGACAAAAAAATGGCAAATCGCATGTTTTTTATTTATTTATGTCTGTTACGACGCTCACCGCATAGGAGATATTTTTTAATAACTTAATAGTTTGGACTTTTCGGATGCAGCGCTATGTAATATGTTTATTTATTTATTGTTTATATATTTTATATGTAAAATTAGGAAAGGGGGGATTTAAACTTAATATTTTAGGGTACTTTCACACTAGCATTTTTCATTTCCGGCATAGAGTTCCATCACAAGGGCTCTATACCGGAAAAGAACTGATCAGGCATATCCCCATGCATTCTGAATGTAGAGTAATCCGTTCAGGATGCATCAGGATGTCTTCAGTTCAGTCATTTTGACTGATCAGGCAAAAGATAAAACCGTAGCATGCTACAGTTTTATCTCCGACGAAAAAGACTTGCCTAAATGGTAAATACCGGAATGCCGGATCCGTCCTTCCGGTCTGCGCATGCGCAGACCGATAGAAATGTGTAAAAAGATGCAAGACGGATCCGTCTGTTCCTGATGGCGGACAGACGGATCCGTCCTTGCAATGTATTTGCGAGATGGATCCGCATCCGGATGCGTCTCACAAATCTTTTAGTCACATCCAGATCGGTGGATCAGGCAGGCAGTTCCGACGACTGCCGCAAGTGTGAAAGTAGCCTTAGTGTTTGTGTGTTGTTTTTTTTACTTACTATTAGCCCCCTTAGGGGCTGGAACCCTTGTCCTATTCACCCTTAGGCCCCTTTCACATGGGCGAGATTTCTGCCCGGGTGCAATGCGTGAGGTGAACGCATTGCGCCCGCACTGAATCCGGACCCATTCACTTCTATGGGGCTGTGCACATGAGCGGTGTATTTCACGCATCACTTGTGCATTGCGTGAAAATTGCAGCATGCTCTATGTTGTGCATTTTTCACACAACGCAGGCCCATAGAAGTTAATGGGGCTGCGTGAAAATCGCAAGCATCCGCAAGCAAGTGAGGATGCGGTGCGATTTTCACGCATGGTTCCTAGGATGAAAGTCTATTCACTGTATTATTTTCCCTTATAACATGGTTATAAGGGAAAATAATAGCATTCTTTAATACAGAATGCATAGTAGACGGTCAATTGAGGGTTAAAAAAATAAATAAAAATTAACTCACCTCCTCCAATTGATCACGTAGCTGCCATCTCCTGTTCTTTCTTCAGGACCTGTCAAAGGACCTGTGGTGACATCACTGTGTTCATCACATGGTACATCGCATGATCCATCACCATGGTAATGGACCATGTGATGAGCTCAGTGATATCACCAGAAGAAATAACAGGAGACCGTCAGCTGCACGATCAATTGGAGGAGGTGAGTTAATTTATTTTTTATTTTTTTTAACCCTCATTGGCACTGCGCCACCAATGCTTATTATACTGGGGTGTTGGGGGGGCGCACTGCGCCACCAATGTTTATTACACTGGCGTGTTGGGTGGGCGCACTGCGCCACCAATGTTTATTACACTGGGGTGTTGGGGGGGCGCACTGCGCCACCAATGAAGATAACTGACCTGTTAATACAAATACAGGAGGCGGGTGCCGGAATCAAATAGCCGGCACCCGACCTCTATGACAGGGAGCTGCGATCCGCTGCAGTTAACCCCCTCAGGTACCGCACCTGAAGGGTTAACTGCCGCTGATCGCAGCTCCCTGTCATAGAGGTTAGTTGTCGGCTTTTTGATTCTGGCACCCGCCTCCTGTATTTGTATTAACAGGTCAGTTATCTTCATTGGTGGCGCAGTGGCCACAGCCCCTCCCCTCCTCCTATCTCTCTTCTTATTGGCGGCGGCAGCAGCACAGGGGGGGGAGAGAGACTCCTCCACTGCGCTGCTGAGAAGAACATCGGTGGTGGGGCAGAGAACTATCATCTCCTGTGCCCCGCCGCTGTATTCAGAGCTGCGGCGGTGGGTATAGTCGCAAATGGCGACAAGACTTTTTAGTCTTGTCACCATTTGTAAATTCTAATTCATGTGCACAGCCCCATAGAAGTGTCGCCATTTGTAAATTCTAAGTCGCATTGGCGACCATTTTGGTCGCCATCTGGAGCCCTGAGTGGTTGTTCAGACATGCAGGTGAAATGTAATCAAATACACTACTTTAATGTAAGATTACTTACAGTCACCAGGAGTTCTTCCTCTTCGTCGCTGAACTTGGTTCCAACCATTGCATCCATGTAATTTCTAGTCAGTACAAAAGAGTTGCTGCAGGCCACACCTTCCTAGCTCATGTGTTCTTGCAATTAATACTTTGCCCAAATTTTGAATTTAAAAAATAATGCTTGTAGATCGCAGATTCGCTTAATACTTCTGGTATGTCAGTGTCCATGTTGTAGGACTATGTGTGCACATCTAGTAAGTATTTTGTGGCTGCAAAAATGACCTGGAGGTTTTTCAGGTTCGCCTGCCATTAAAATGAATGGGACCCGCCGCAAACTTGCGAACCGTCCCAGCAGATGTTCGTCCATCACTACAGGTGAATAGATATTAGATAATTTTTGGGGCCTGTACTGGCCGACAGTTACATTTCCATCTTGTGACCGCCTAATGTATTTCCAGCCACAGAATCCTACAAAGTTATTTGCTGTCAGGTGAATGCCTATTGGCTATTTTTTTAGGCCTGTACTTGCCGACAGTTACATTTCTATCCCATGACCGCCTAATGTCCCTCTAGCCACAGAATCCAAAGTTATTTGCTGTCAGGTGAATGCCTATTGGCAAATTTATGGGACCTGTACTGGCCGACAGTTAAATTTTTATCCTGTGACTGCCTAATGTACCTCCATTTACCCGCTGTTATGTGTCGGCCTTATACTACAGCATTACCATTTGCCTTCTGCTGTCAGAGGTGTTTAAGTTTATTTTAGGTGTTGCGCCGGTCTGGTAATGGACCATTCCTGGGAACACATTCCTGCTAAGGACCTGCTGCTGTCTGTTCCTGCTGAGATTTGTGGAGTTATGTGTAGGCCTTATACTCAACCGTTACCTTTACCTACTAATGCTGCTAGCTGTCCTGATCCTGATGAGTTTGCCCTGGACTAAAGAGGCCTTACTGTAACCTTATTGTTTAAAATTACAACAAAACATAATATTTATAAAACAAAAGCACATGTTCTAAACGAAAAAACTATTTATGAACAATTTTACAAAAATAACATGCCTTTATGTCAATTTTTTAAGTTGGTACAGCAGGTCTAGCACCTCCTGCATACCAGTGCAGTGCTGCTCATCCAACTTTTGCACCTTGTGCACAAATGTCATGTGCTGCGCCCTCATCTTGCGCTGCTGCTCCTTAATTTTCAGCTCCTTCTGCTCCCAGAGCTCCTTGATTGCTTTTTGGTGCTCCTGCTGCAGCTTTTTTTATTTTTACATTTATTTTCTTAATTACTGTTAGGATAAAAAAATATAAAAAAAAATTCTTGCAATTCAGATTAAGAGCAAATTTAGTGCATTGTGTGGAGTATTCTTTATGTTGTCCCCTCATTCTTGGCCCTTTTAATGTTTATGTACATGTTATGGATACATAATCATACTGCTGTGTGCACATATTTACCCTCCTGGCGGGGGGTGGTGACTTCCTCCTCCTCATCCTGAGCTGCAGCGGTGCTGGAGGGTCCCACAGTTTCTACCTCCATCTCCACCACTTCGTTAACCTCTGAGGGATTGGCACATCTACATGATAGGAGGGTCTGGCCTCCTCTCCCTCCTCCGGGGAGACCTCCACCACCTCCAAATTCTCGGTAGAAGGCCTGCGGCGGACTGAGTGAATAGGAACATCTGTAATCGCACAATGTTCCGAACAAATTTCAATATCCAGAAATTACAACATGGAGGGATCTGCATGGGATTAGGATTATTTCAATGGGGCTTAAGCTGGTTTTGGCGGTAAATTACCTACAAAAACAAGTGTTTAAGATGGGTGAAAATGGCCTGTTACTAGGTACCGTAGGATGAGATAACAGGGGATTGTTTGGGTAGGTGTCCTATAGTGTACTGTTGCTGGGTTATTGAAGATAAGGGGTCCCCAGCAACAATTAGGACATTGGATAAGGGGTTATTGGGTGGTGTTATGGTGGGTATATAATTGCAGTGGCTACCAGCATTATGTTGTTTGCCAAGCCGCATTTTGAAGATCTGCTGATTTTTTGTCACAGTCACATTATTAGAAGGAGGGGGCAAAGTCACTCGCCGATAGGTGGCGAGTGGACAAGGTGTTTTTATGGTATTTTTTAAAAGCTTATGGCTGGTCTATTCAGTGGTTAATATGTCTTATTTATTTGTTTAACTATTCTTTAATAACGTTGGATGTGGCCTAATTTATCGATTTATATTATGTGTCCAGGTTTCTTATTGGTTTAGGAGGTTAACCCCTTAGGGACACAGCCTTTTTACACCTTAGGACCAGGCCATTTTTTGCAAATCTGACCAGTGTCACTTTAAGTGATGATAACTTTAAAACGCTTTGACTTATCCAGGCCGTTCTGAGATTGTTTTTTCGTCACATATTGTACTTCATGACACTGGTAAAATGAAGTAAAAAAAAGTATTTTTTTTGCACAAAATAATACCTAATTTACCAAAAAATCTCAAAAATTAGAAAATTTCAAAGTTTCAGTTTCTCTACTTCTGTAATACATAGTAATACCCCCAAAAATTTTGATGATTTTACATTCCCCATATGTCTACTTCATGTTTGTAGCATTTTGGGAATGATATTTTATTTTTTGGGGATGTTACAAGGCTTAGAAGTTTAGAAGCAAATTTAGAAAATTTTCAGAAATCATCAAAATCCCACTTTTTATGGACCAGTTCATGTTTGAAGTCATATTGTGAGGCTTAGTTAATAGAAAACTCCCAACAATGACCCCATCTAAGAAACTACACCCCTCAAGGTATTCAAAACTGATTTTACATACGTCGTTAACCCTTTAGGTGTTGCACAAGAGTTATTGGCAAATGGGGATGAAATTTGAAAATTTCATTTTTTTGCCTTATTTTCCATTTTAACCCATTGTTTCCACTAACAAAGCAAGGGTTAACAGCCAAACAAGACTGTATCTTTATTGCCCTGACTCTGCCGTTTACAGAAACACCCCATATGTGGCCGTAAACTACTGTACGGCCACACAGCGGGGCGTAGAGTGAAAGGTGTGCCGTTTGCTTTTTGGAAGTCAGATTTTGCTGGACTGGTTTTTTGACACCATGTCCCATTTGAAGCCCCCCTGATGCACCCCTAGAGTAGAAACTCCATAAAAGTGACCCCATCTAAGAAACTACACCCCTCAAGGTATTCAAAACTGATTTTACATACATTTTTAACCCTTTAGGTGTTGCACAAGATTTAATGGAAAATAGAGATACAATTTCCAAATTTCACTTTTTTGGCAGATTTTCCATTTTAATATTTTTTTTCCAGTTACAAAGAAAGGGTTAACAGCCAAACAAAACTCATTATTCATGGCCCTAATTCTGTAGTTTACAGAAACACCCCATATGTGGTCGTAAACCACTGTACGGGCACACGGCAGGGCGCAGAAGGAAAGGAATGCCATACGGTTTTTGGAAGGCAGATTTTGCTGGACTGGTTTTTTGACACCATGTCCCATTTGAAGCCCCCCTGATGCACCCCTAGAGTAGAAACTCTAAAAAAGTGACCCCATTTTAGAAACTACGGGATAGGGTGGCAGTTTTGTTGGTACTAGTTTAGGGTACATATGATTTTTGGTTGCTCTATATTACACTTTTTGTGCGGCAAGGTAACAAGAAATACCTTTTTGGCACAGTTTTTTTTTTGTTATTTACAAAATTCATCTGACAGGTTAGATCATGTGGTAATTTTGTAGAGCAGGTTGTCACGGACGCGGCGATACATAATATGTATACAATTCTTTTTATTTATGTAAGTTTTACACAATGATTTCATTTTTAAAACAAAAAAAGTTTTAGTGTCTACATAGTCTAAGAGCCATAGTTGTTTCAGTTTTTGGGCGATTATCTTGAGTAGGGTCTCATTTTTTGCGGGATGAGATGACGGTTTGATTGGCACTATTTTGGGGTGCATATGATTTTTTGATCGCTTGCTATTGCACTTTTTGTGATGTAAGATG